>NW_015373997.1:2238337-2429575 GCF_001272555.1 Dufourea novaeangliae | reverse complement strand
TGACCCTCTTTCTGAAGCTCCTCCATAACGTTCTGCTGTACCGTTGTCATTGGTCTGGCAGACAAACCACCAGCTACGGTGCCGTTTTCCATTCTCAGTTTCCCTTTTAAGTACCATTTCTCTCTCTCCATACACGTCACCACTGAACGAAGTTTATCATAATTCGAAAGCAATTTCATATATTCCTCCGTTTTCTCTTTAAGCTTCTCTTTCAATCTCTCGGCAGTCTGTTGCCATTTTTTCTGTTTTTCCCAGAGGGAAAGCTCCTCCGCGGTCTACACGAAATATTGTACCCTTATTTACATTTATTTATCGCAAAGCAATTTTCCCCTGTGAATTTACAATCAAATATACCTTAGCCTTCTTCGCCTCTTGCGCCAAATACTCGCGATCTAATTGTGCTCGCACCTTTTCCAACTCCTCCTCTAAACTCTTCGCTTTACGTTCGAGCTGAGCTTCGCGCTGCGAAGCTCTCTTTTCCTGAGCTTTAACTGACATGTATCTGAGACAAAGCTGAATTAAATATACACATAAAACTAGACAATTGCACACGAACGTTTCTCAAAATCATACATATTTAATTAATCCTACGCCCGAAACGAAATGAAAAATATACAGGGTGAATCTCGTAACATGGCGACTTCAAATAACTCCTAAAGCATTTGCTGTACGAAAAAATATTTTACACAGAAGTTGCTTCGTTTCCAGGGGAGCATACAGTACTGTAATCGATTTGTTGTTATTTTGCTTTTTTATCGATATATTAATATTTCTTCTGCAATTTGAATAAAGCATCCAATTCTGCGTAAAAAAGTATTGTACCAAATAAGGTTTGAAATTAATTTCAACTCGTCATATTACGAGACTCACCCTGTATAAATATAAACCATTTGTAGTATTCCCCACAGTGATCTACCAAGCACTAATTGCAACAAGCATCTTCAAATGTGCTTTTCAAACTGCGAAAAGTATATTTTTCGCGTAAAAAAAAGTACCTGCGACTTAATTGCTGCTTCAAATCAGAGATTTCCTGCTTATACGTTTTCTCTTTTTCCAGCAACGACTGCAGTTGTTTGCGCACACCGTCTACATGTTGAGTATGATCCCGATGCGAAATTTGCGTAACTTCGTGCAGTTTCGACTCCGAATCTGCTTGAGTTATCGTTCGCTGAGTTTTAGCAGCCGACTCCATTAACTCGATCTCGTTCTTCGTATGAAAAACAATAAGATACGTTCAAGCTTTCACAACAAATCACGTTCAACCGAACATACCAATCACGATGTCTACGGTACCTGTAGCCGTTGACAAACGAGACCGAGTTCGTGAATCTTATCCTCCTTTTCCTGAAGCTCTTTCATCAGGGAAATGTTTCCTTTCGTCAGCAACATACGGTTCTCGGACAACTGTTTGCGCAGCATGTCGGCCTCAGACTGCCACTTTTTCAGTTCCCCACGGTAACTCTCCAATTCACTTTTATGTTGCTCTTCGAGTCTGGGTAAGAAGGAACGATTCTTGAAGGCGCATTCAGACTTGAACGGAGCGCTTAACTGAGTTGCGTAAAATCACGTCTCCACTTGAGCCTTGAAGGGAAATACTTAGAGCCGTGTCTCCATGTTTACTCTTTTTAAAGATGTCTGGCATATTACATAAGATCTGGGGTAGAGAGAACTTTTAGTTCTATTATATATTATTTCTATTTGTTACTTCTAATTCTATTATTTCTACTTCTGTTACTTCTATTTCTATTATTTTCATTTCCATAATTTCTATTTCAATAATATCTATTTCACTAATTTCTATTTCCATTATTTCTATTTCTATTATTTCTATTTCTATTATTTCTACTACTTCTATTCTCAAAATTCATATTTCCAACATTCCTATAGCAGCAAAGCGATTAAGAACCCTATTTACATTGCCAGCTTCAGGTGGAAACACAGCTTTACGCAGCTCAACGCTTGACCCAAGTCTAAACGTTCCATAAGACTCCATCGTTTCCACAAAGTAGCACCTCACCTGTCCCTCATGCGATCCATGTGCTTCAGTCTCTCCTCCGCCAATAAATGCCATCGATCACTCAACTCCTTCGTGATGTTCAGATCCGCCTCGAGTGTCGAAACTTTTTCGTTCAACCTCGCAATCTCCTCGGTCTGCATCACAACACTCTTAACATCAACTCTGGCCACAATTTCCTCAACTTTATCGGTTAATTTCTCCGGCTCGATCGTTGCGTTGCCTCTTTTCGTTGCAACGCCCTGCATCTCCGCTTGCATCGACTGTATACGAGCATGCAAATTTTTTATTTCCTCCTGCAAACGCGCGGCAGCCTTGCTGTGCTCGTCCCTATCCTCTTTCAGGAGATTCTGGTATCTGGTTATCGTCTCCTCCTTCTGGCCAATCAATTTCTGTAAACTATTTATCGTCGACTTCAAAGCTAGCTTGTCGCTACTTTCGCTACTCGACGGCTGCAACTGAGAAGGCGACTTGTACTCTTTCAACAGTTTCTCTTTCTGCATCAATAACGAATCCTTGTCTTCTATCGTTCTGTTCAATGCCTCCACTTTTGCTTGGTACTCGGTTATCTGTAATTCGTATTTGACTAATGTCGCGGATCGTTCAGAGGCCAGTTTTAAAGCCTGGTTCAATTGATCGTGGAGCAAGTGGATTTCTTGATCGTTGTTCCTTATTTCTTCCCTCGGTACTACTACTGTTTTTTCTGTTTCTTTAGACTCTACTTTCGAGTACACCAATTTTTCTCTCTGATCTGTTTCTGTATCTTCGTACTTCGTTTTCTCTGTCTGATCCATCTTCTTCTCCTTTGACTGTAATTCCTCTTCTGGTTCGATGTCTTTCAGCGTAGACGTGGTTTGCACCTCCGTTTCGCTTGTATTCTTCTTCTCCAGGCAACAAGTGTACGGGTCAGTTTGTATTTCCCCCGATTTAGTCGCTGTCGTTGCTTGTACCGATTCGTGCTTGTTCTCGAATTGTACAGGACTCGTTCCTGTATTGCACGTGGCAATTTTCATTTGCTGATCTTGACTCTTGCTCCAAGCCTTCTGGATCTGCATCATCTCGTGCTCCATGCTCGTTATAAGCGACTCGTATTCCATGAATTTGTTATTGGCGGTTTGTAGTTCGTACTCGAATTGCGTTATTTTTCGCTTGTACTTGAAATCCTGAGTAATTATTATTAGTTGAATTAAGTATTTTGAATTCTAAAATATGATTCGTATAGAAAGAAAGACAAGATAAACTATAACTGTTATTAGTCCGGCTATGTCAGTTTGTTCTGAAACGGGTTTCAATTGCATACAAGTTCATTCTACATGTAAAAATAAATCGGACAGATAGAATGACGTTTCTTGATTATCGTAAAACTTACTTTTTTTTAGATAATCGAGTTTGAATCTACTTATATAACATACGTGTATCTTCAATGCCTATTTTCTTAAAAAACGAAAACCTTTACAGAACGATGTTCTCCATAAAAGTAAAATTTATTTAAGGAACATCTTTAGAAAATCATGTGGAATACTGTAGACTCGTATTAAAGTATTGTAAAGGAGTAATATTTTAATGCCATTAATGTTGACCATTGCAAAATATTCTTAATTTCAGATTTTTGTAATAAACGTACGTTTAAAGTGTGCTGCGAATATTCTGAAAAACGTTGCATAATATCCTGAACGCTGTTACTTCCGATTTGCTGTTCCAAAATATCTTTCAGACTTCCAACGATCTGCAAGCGATTCGTAAGCGTTTCCTGTTGCAGTCTCGCGTTCTCGTGGCACTCTTTCGCGTACTTTAATTCAGAATCAATACTCTGTCGCTCGTCCTTCAATTTGGAAGACAGCAATGCGATTCTGTCTAGAGCACTGAGCGTAGCACAACCTGCATATTGATTCTGCAGAAACCCTATGACACCTACGTACGTTCTGCAAGTAGATCCTAGTCATTAAAATTCGAGTTTTCACTTCTAAGTCCTCCGAAGCAATTAAAAAACATTGCAGCAGTTATTAAAACTGAAGTACAAAAAAGAATCATAAAAAGTCATTAAACTCGTACAAGTAGAAGCAATGAGTATTAGACAGACATACTAGTGCTCAATGAATTTTCAAATTGAATTTTCTCGCAAACGAAGCTCCATACGGAATATGTCGTACACTTTGAATTTGTTCCTACACGTTAAATCCTCTTTTTCTCAGCCGTATCACGAATTGCTAGACACTCTAAATACTACAGTTTTATTAAAAATTACCAAAATTTTCTACAATCAATCACTGCTTAGGAGGACCTACACAACCCTAAAAAAATAATATCACCTGCACCGATGTTCGCATTGCTTTCGACTATCTTGAACGTAATTACGCAACCCCTCGCACGTTGCCCTCAATTTTTCCAGTTCCTCCTGCAAACGCGACACCTCGTTCTCGAGTCGTACGTTCTGCGCGTTCAGTTCGATCTCCGCCAGTTTCTTACTCGCCAGTTCGAAGTCCAGCCTCGAGATCGTGGCTTTGTCTTCGCTGACCGCCTGCAGGTCCAAAATCTGATGCCTCAGACTGTCCAGTTCCATTGTTTTCGACGTGTTCAGGGAGTACTGTCGTTCAGCCTCTTCCTGAGACACCTGAAGCAACTTCTTCAGGTTCTCGACCTCTATCCCCAACTCTGCATTATTGTCCTTCAGCTCCTGTACTCTATTATCATCTAATAATTCGGACTTCTCGAAAAACACCTCCTTCGACAGCCTCCTCTGAAGAACAATCAACTGTTCCTGCAATTCGGACTTCGCCGCGACAACTTCTTTCATATTCTCTTCACACTTCGCCAACTGGACTTGCAGAATTTCGTATAAACCGGTCATATGATCAGCCCGTTGTTTCTGTAACAATTCGTTCGCCCTGGCTTCCTTCAACTGAAGCGTTAAGTCCTGATCGTTCTCATAAGCGACTTCTTTCCGCAGAAGCTCGACAAGCTGATTCTTCTCTTGGTTCGTTAGTTCCAATTCCTTCTTTAGCAACCGTAACTCTGTATCGTTTTCTGTTGTACTGTTCTCTAATAAATTTCGTAATCGTATACTCAGTTCCTCGTGCCTCTCCTTCAACTCGTTGTACGCCGTTTTGCTGACGGAGTTCGACAAGTTACTCTGCAGGATCGAAATCTCGCATTCCAGGGTTTTGCCGTGCTTGTTCGCATCGGTGAGCGATTTTCTTAAGTTCGCCTCGTTCTTTATGGCGTCTTTTTGCTCCTGAGCGTCGTTCTTCCGGCTCGCGATAAGAACCTCACCAGCAGCCTCGACGTACTCCTTGGTTTTAATCGCGAAAGCTTTCCGAACCTCGTCCTCCCCCTCCTCCAAAATCTTCACGGCGCGCTCGTAAACTTCCAGCTGCAATTTCAACTTCGCGATCTCGTTCTTCAATTCGTCTTTCTGCTGCGTCAACGAGTCCTTCTGTCGGGACCATTCCTCCGCCTCGTTCTCGTAAGCTTCTTGCAGCTTCTTTGTCTCAGTTAAATACATCGCCATTTTCTCATTGTCCGACTCTTCCGCGTAAATTCTCTCGAGGCTTGTGTCCTTATTCGACGCCAGGGTTTGGAGTATATTATCCTTTCTTTGTAACTCTTTTCTGTAATTATTTCAATCACTTGACTCGAATACTTTCGGGTGGTTTCGATTAAAGGCGTATCGCACCATTTAGAGGATCGACAGAGTTATTTTTGTTTTTGGTCATGTGAGTCATAAGTTTGAAAGTTATTCGTGAAATGATAGGTGAAATGGGAACAGTAATTGGGAATATTTAATAATGTTTCACGAATGTACCTCAATGTTTTGATTTGCCCTCTTAATTCGGCGTTAGTGCCCTGTACAACGTTCAGGTGTTCCTGCAACCTCATCGCTGGATGGTACCAACCAGCCAAATGCCTCACGTCTAATGCTTCCAGCAGTCTTTCTAACGTACTAGACTGTATTTCAACTATGCTCTTACCTGAGATGTTAAATAATTTAATGCTGTATCGTAAGTTTTTATGCATGCAGACATTGTTAAGGGCGTTTAGAATTAATCTAATTCAGTTGGTCTGAGGGAAAATTCTGTCTCCAACTACTTCTAATAAACGGGAGAGACTATAATACAGACGATATAGGCTTCGTCGCCCATAACTTATATTACAGAATATTAATATTCATTAAGATATAGAAGTTTCTTTGAAAGACGAGAAAAAAAAGTTGTTATAGTGTGTGCTGAATTGATCTATAAAAATGTGAGTCCGTATAAACGTTGACAGTCTAATATCAACTAGGATAATGACATTGAGCCTAAAGAGAAAATGGAGAGAATTATCCAGTAGACACAATAGTTTTCAAAAGACGGTTAATATACATGTGTTTTACAGTAATTGCGTGGGGTTAAAGACAGTTGGAAACTAGAGAATTGGATTTTTTGGTGAACAGACGGAAGAAAAGAGTGCATCGTTGAAGTACCATTAAAATTATCGAAAATTCACCATCTTGGTTACGGATACTGTCCAAAATTTCGTGCATGCCCGTTCTCAAAGCTTCATTCTCTTCGATGACCAATTGCACATTCTGTTGCAACGACGAAGTGCTCGTTTTATGATACGGTGATTTTTGATCGGATTCTGGCAGTTTAGTCGAATGTAAAAATTCTACGCTACCGTTTCCGGTACTGGCAGATATATCGAAATCTTTAGAAGATTTACTTAATTTGTATTTCAACACCCTCAACTAGAAAATATAAGTTTCGAATGAAAAATATGTATTTTGGTTGAATAACGAAAACTGATCACTAACGCCCTATCCTTACGTCGGATTTCATTTCTAAATTTTCATCGACGAGCATTTTATTCTGTTGCATAAGTTCCTCCAGTTTTTTAGCCTCCCGCTTTCGCTTTTGTAAAATATTCTGTATCGATACTGACTCGTCCTCTGGAATCCCCAGCTTTTCTCTAAAGTTTGTACCATTAATGTCTTTTTCTTTAAATAAATTGTAAAGACAGAGATGAACGGTGTATAATTACCTAAGAGTTAGAATCTCCATTTCTTGATACGAATTCAACATTTCTAATTTGTTAACCACATTTATTAAATCCCTTATATGCTCGTTCTTATCCTTCAGATCATTTTTTAATTCTTTTATTTCATTTAAAGCATCAGTCAACCCTTCGTTTTCATCCTCATATTTTCTTAATGTTCCTAATACCTCGCATAACTAAATAATAATGTTAATAAGTGTCTCAGTCATAATAATTAAGTGCTAAATATATAAAAAACTGACTTTGCTACTCCTCAAATTAGCATCTTCTTCTGCTTCTGTCAATTTCATTTGTAGTGTGGATATTTGTTCATTTGCATTGTGCAGCTTTTTTAACAACTCTTTGTGCTCCTTCCTTTTTCCGTTCTTACCAACCCTATATAAGATGTTAATAAAATACCTGCGCTCGAACCAACTACTAAAATTTTTATCGTGAATAGTAAAGTACATACTTTTGTGCATCTGTTTTTAATTTTTCTATCAATGTGGCACTTTCATTAATTTCAATCACGGCCTCTGAAAGCTTTGTTTTCAATTCAGTTATAATTTTATCACGACAATCTATTTCCTCATTCAAGTGAACAATTTCAGACTTATTTTGCTCCTGAACAGAGACCACGGACTGTATAACTGACTGTGATAAATTCTCTTGTAAACGTTGGATTTCCGCATCTTTCTCATCCAATATAGCCTAATCAATTGTTAATGAAAATATAAGGAACTGCAAATCTTCCATTGTATATTCATTGATAAAAACTACATTCTGTACCTTCCATTCATTAATTCTACTATCAATTGCTGCACCAAATTCATCTATCACTTTATCCCTATCTATTTGCTGAGTGGTCACTTCCTCAATTTGAGCAACTAATGCTTTATTTTCACGTTCTAAGTATGATATTTTTTCTAAAAGAAAAGATTGCTTCATTTTCACTGAAAATATGTTTCTCTTACATTTAAACAGACCAATGTTTAACAACCTTTATATTCTACAATTTTAACTTGTGCAGAAGCTAGTTCTTCTGTCATCTCATTCATATTTTGTGTGGCATCTTCCATTTCTTGTGTTAGTGTTGTCAATTGCTCTTTCAGGATTACATTATCCTTTTCTAAGCTCTGAAGAAGTATGCACACAAAGTATATTAAATTGTTTTAATGGTGTTTTCCTTCTTCCCTAAACTTACCTCTAATTCTGACATTAAAATCTTTATTTTTTTAATTTTTCCTTGTAATTCATCATTGTAAGCAGTCTCTTCAGATTCATCCAAATGCTTAAAACGATTATATAAATACTTTTATATAAAATATTACAAAAAATATATTTATTAAATAATTAATAGGATATCTTACTTCAGATAAACCATTGTTTTCTTCTTTTATAATAGATGTATCCGATTCTACAGGAAAAAACATGATTGAGTTTTTGATGAATTAAATTAAGAAAATAATTTAATGCTCAATAAAAAGATATAATTAAGCATTAGCTTCTATTTCAATACACTACAGAAATTACCTTTCTTTTTACGCTTAGCCGGTTCAGGTTTCATAGACGAAATAGACTTTTTTAATTCACCACATTCTAAAAGTAATGATTCTACCTATCAAGAAAATGCATATTAAAAGGTCAGACATTCTTTCATCGACGGATACTCTGATGAATTTTAAACAATACACCATTACAACGAAAAAGGAAATATTCTATGAAAAAAGCATGAAGAATTCATAGTTCCTTTTATAAAAGAACTACTATACAAAATAACAAAACAGTCTGTGCATAACAAAAATATGGAATATTTCTTTTTACTTGATTGTCTTTGTATTGCAGAATTTCTTGAGAGAGTTTCATTAGAGTTCGTAGGTTATGGATATCACTGATCTCATCAACGTCGCAACTGATCATAGCAGGATAAAGATCCTCCATGTCATCATCGGTTAACGACGATGGATCCGCAGCTAATATTCGTTCCCAATTTGTTCGACCCATTTTTCTACCTTATTCTACCAATTGCCACTAATACAAACCCACTACTTTTAACCTAATGACTTGTTTGACGTTTACAAAGGACGCTTTCTCCTCGTTGCCATGGTAACTTTGTTTGTGAGCCAATGCGCTGTCATCTAACGACTACTCTGAGAAGCCAAATTCCACGAAGCAATTTTTTCAGAATCAATATCACAGACGAGATATAGACACAGACGAGATATAAGAATAGACCTACATACAATGTAATTTTCTGTCTCATCCTTCGAAGGCATCAGAAGCCCCCTTACCATTTTATTGTCAATACCCGATGTTACCGATAAAGCATGAATTCTGAGTATTATTAGCACAAATGAAGTGTTATATATTCCATTCATATTGCGTGTATGACATTTATTTATGATACAACATTTATTTTTTACATATGACATTTGATTAATGTTACTTTTTACATATTCTTGTTTTATTCGTTTTTATATCTTGCCTTAAATTTGTGTATTTGTAACAGATAAATTCAGAATAGATGTAGTTTCATAAATAGTTTATCAAATCTATCTTTTGGCCGGCGGCTCACAATTTCCCTTGCGGGAATGCCTTACCGTAATGAGCCACTACAGTGATATTTCGTTATATGTTCCATAATGTCAATAATATTGATTTCCCCGTAACATCCATAATTATTACAAATGTCTATTCTTGTAAACCTCGTCTGTGCCTCTATCAGATAAATCGTTACTGTAGTTGCAGAAAAGAAGAAGTAAAATTACGTAATGTTAAAGATATTCAAAAACACTATCTACTATAAAAAGAGCAAAGAGAACGCGTATGATGAAAAATGAAAATAAAATTGATATTACTCAATTTGCAAATAACCAGCGAATGATTCATGCTGTTTGGCTCATAAGCTACGTAGCTGTGAGCGGTGTGAATTATGGGCGCAGTCTGTGCAACTGATATACAAATCTTTATTGTACACTGAATCGCCATATCGCGAGCTGTTTACGAAATTCGGAGCTGGGTCGAGCACGAGGGCTCGCGAGTTCTAAAATACCACATTGTATGTAAATAACAGTCAAGAGATAAGGCCAGGCATTATCGTCGCGGTCTTGCGAGCGACACTTGTCCACGATGATACTCAGTAAATTGTGCACGCGGTTAGCGAACACTCGTGCGGTTTCGGTTTTGAATTCGGTGAACGGATACGCGTCACGAAAAAATGCACGGTTCATACACTTCACGTATTATACAGACGAGAACACGAATACTGCAGGTAAATAAAATTTGTTAAATTGCAATATCTCGTGGTTATATGAAACTATATCGGAAGAAATTTTTATTGAGTAAAAACTAATTCTATCATCATTTACAAGAATCAGTGTATAATTATGCCATAGTAATGAAGGGAATTATATGTGTTAAATTAAAAAAAAAAGTTGGGAGTAAGTCTATTAATTGTATGAAACGCGACACCAATAAGCCGCGAATGTGAGACATTGATAATTGGATATTTGTAACGCGTTTTGTTTTAGGTGAAACGAAAAAAATGAATATGTATCAAGCTATAAATGATGGACTTCGAATCACGTTAGACAAAGACCCCGATGCAGGTAGTATTACTTTTCTTTAATAAACAAGAGACGAAATTTACTGACTAGAAATATTACGGCGAATTGCAAAATTTGCAAAACTTCCGACGACAACGTCAAACTTATTTTTATCTTATCTTCGAAAAATGCTAGTGTAGTAAACACATTCATCAACTACACTTACATAAAGTATAATTTGCAATAAATAAGTCATAACTCACGCAATTTACAAGCAACAAAATCTATTTTTCTTCTTAGAACAAATATACCTCATGTTGTTTCAGAAATTTAAATTATTCTCTCAATGAACTAATAAAAACAATAGTAATACCGTTTTACTACATTTATGAAATGCAATTAAAAAACAGAGACAGGAGAGTAAGACGAACGACACAAAATTATAAGATAGTATTCGACTAATTTTTATCCATGATCAAGTGATATTTGGCGAAGACGTGGGATTTGGAGGTGTCTTTCGGTGTACCGTCGACCTTCAAAAGAAGTTTGGGAAGGATCGTGTGTTCAATACACCTCTTTGCGAACAAGGAATCGCTGGCTTTGGAATTGGTTTAGCCACTGCTGGCGTAACAGCGATTGCAGAAATTCAATTCGCTGATTATATATTCCCTGCATTTGATCAGGTACTGTTCGAATCTTTACTTATCGCAATATAGTGGTAAAAAAAAGTATTACCACACAGTAGTTCAAAATAATTTGATCGTGGCTACATATATCTATAAGAGAAAAATTTGTGAAAGAATTTTCGTATACTAATTACTGATGTTTTGCCATCAGCTGGTTAACGAGGCCGCCAAGATGAGGTATCGAAGTGGCGGGGAATTCGAATGTGGTAAATTAACCGTTCGTGCCCCTTGTGGAGCTGTTGGTCATGGCGGGCTTTACCATTCGCAAAGTCCAGAAGCATATTTCGCACACACGCCAGGTTTGAAGGTGTGTAATGACGATATCAGTAATAAACCTTCCATACTTTTCAATTCTCATTGTATGTAATGTAGAGCTTACGTCGTTACCGTTAAACTAGCTGACAACGTGGATTGTACACCATAAATTCTGCCTTCACGATCATATATGTTTATTCGTCATATATGAATCACAAAAGTGGCAACAGAATGTCGTAACATTGCAAATGTGGACTCGAGATCTGATATAACCTCTTTTTACATCAGATAACAGTTATAATTTGACTGTTACATTGGGTATTTAGTTATAAGAAGCTTTGGAACTTCGAACGAACTTTTTATTATTAGGTTATACAGTATACATTCTAATGGCATGCGACCGTTAGCATGAAGTCGGATATGAAAATTGCAAATTAAGTTCTTACCTTTTGATGATTTATGGTACTGGCTGCTTCTGGCAAAAGAAGACATTCGTTGTGACACACAAATACACTGACTCTAATAAAAATCACATTCAAATCACGAAAACCGCGGATCTCTATCGAACAACCGTTGCTTGCAAAGAAAACCGCGCGCTCCACTGAGAAGTATCTTTCCGGAAGACGCTGATCAGTTGAATTTCCAAGTCAAATGAGAAACGAAAGATCTGAAATTTTCACGAAACATTTTAATTTTCCGTTTAAAGTTTTTATAAAATGACAACCAAAATTTCTTGTTTTATTTAATATAATTTTTTAAGTCACCGTATCGAGTGTTTAAGGAATATCAATGAAAATTCTTCTTGTGAATAGAGTGTACTACCGGAAGTTGGATTTGTCTCAATATTTGAATTGGTAATTAAGATAACTAAAGACTATAGAGAAATGGATTAAAAACAAACAAACGTATAAAGAACATAAATAACTTTAAATAAAGTTTCATGTCGTAAATGTCAGATGATAATAATATTCATTACCACACTAATAACCTGATATAGTTTATTAAAGTGTGTTTACATGAAGCAAAAACGACGGACAGACTACTCCAATTGCCATTAAATATTTTTTCCAATAATATTACTTTAATATATAAAAAAATCCTGTATATTATGCACTACTAACGTATCATTTAATAACAGTTGTTACTTCTTACGATTCTTACTTACAAAGTACCTTATTCAATTTTTTAATGAAAGAACTCCTAATGACATGGTACCGCCATCTGGCATTATGAAATTTAAACGGCAACTAACTTGGGTGTTTCACCGCAGATGGCGCCACAGACCCTTTTAATTACTTTTCACATATACAAAAAACATAAATAGCAATTAAAAATGCCATAGCCATCAATTGTTAATGCATATTATCAATTCAGAAGAAACAGTTTTCCTTATGTGTACATACATGTAACATATCAACCGGAAAATAGTTGGCGCCGAATGTTAACGTATTTTAACGACTTATATCTTAAAAAATTGCTCCCAATTTGCTCCTTCCGAATCTGAAATTGCTCCCATCGCACCGTTTATATTTAATGAGATATTCGCAAATAACGCAAAAATTTGTTATCTGCAAAATAGATAGGAAATGGTCGTTTTACAAACAGATCATGGTACCAAAAAATTGCTCCTGATCTGTTTTATAATATTCAATGGTCAGATGTCTTGTCTTAATAACAATGAAACAAATTTTTGCTTTATTTGCAAATATCTTATTAAATTTAAACGGTGCGATGGGAGCAATTTCAGATTCAGAAAGAGCAAATCGGAAGCAATTTTTTGAGATATAAATCGTTAAGATACGTTAACATTCGGCGCCAACTATTTTCCAGTGGCGCCAGAGACCACGTGTGGTGAGAGCGTGGGGTCACAGAACCCCCACAGGTGTCGCCAGAGACCCATGTGGTGAGGGCGTGGGTCATAGAGCCCCCGGTGGAGGCGCCTGAGACCCGTGTGGTGAGGTCGTGGGGTCACAGAACCCCCCATAGATGGCGCCATAGACCCCGTGTGGTGAGGTCGTGGGGTCATAGAACCCCCGGTGGAGGCGCCAAATACCCCGTGTGGTGAGAGCTTGGGGTCATATAACCCCCGGAGGAGGCGCCAAAGATCCCGTGTCTGTGAGATGTACCTTCACGAGCAAAGTTATTGAGATATCTGACTATTGATTATTATAAAACAGATCAGGAACAATTTTTTGGTACCATAATATTTGTGTAAAAAGGTCATTTACTACCTATTTTGTTAACAACAAATTGTTACTTTTTCTTTTGCGAATATCTCATTAACTATTAACGGTGCTGGGGGAGCAATTTTAGATTCGGAAGGAGCAAATTGGGAGGAATTATTTGAGATATAAATCGTTAAGATACGTCAACATTCGGCGCCAACTGTTTCCGGTAACACATCACCCAAAACGATGACCCTTTATCCTACGATATTCGTAGTACACTTCTTACATTCTGCGACAGATGTGCATACTATCACGTTTCGAAGATAATGCTATCTGCAGAGACGTCTTTGAAGTCGAATTGGTCCTATGGTTAGACATTTCAGCCAATCCATTCATTTTCGATTCTGCAATTTCTATTCGTTTTCAAATTTATATTCCCTCTCCACCGTTCACGTACGTGTCTCATAAATTTGCATAATTGCATACTACTTACCTGTCCACTTCTAAATAAGATTACTTGATGTGTTCATTGAACAGGAAAGGTGCAAAAAAAAAAAAACTTCGTGAGCAATAGTGAGCGAATTTCAATGCCCAAGGATACAATCCCGCAACGCGACATAACGTGTTCGTTATAGACGTTCGCTCTCAACTTTCTGGAAGAGATTTCATGAATATTGTACGACACATGCACTCTCTATATGTATGAGGAAAGTTTTCCCCCGAACACAGAGAGAAGGCGCCGTTTCGCCGGGCAGCATACATCCCGATTACAGGAACACCGACGCGCAACATCGCGTCGACGTTTCCGGAAGCTGGAAGATCGTGCCCGGTCCCCGTCAATAGAATCCCACCTGGCACGAAAACAAAGATAGAACCTAACAAAACGTAGCTACACGTTTATTCATCAACCATGCCAAGAACAACGAACGCTCCCGACCATTTTCACGAAACTTAGAGTTTCATTCGTTAAAGTGAACACTCCCTCATATTTCTCAGCCACCCCATTTGTCTTTCCTCATTCTCGCCATATTTCTGGATCCAAGAGAGATGATAAGGAAAGAATAAAATTTTACATAGTCATTTTTTACGGATTCCCGTATATTTGTCGTTTGAACCTGATGTTCGAAAACTTTCGTTGCTTACTGTACTCATTCTAATCATCCATTACGTACACATCTTCAATTGGCTTTAGTATGATACGAAGATAAGGGATATTCAAATATTTTTGCAACCAATAACGCAGTGCTACGGTCTCGTCAAGTTTGCAGCTAATATATAGTCGATGATATTGAACCTTCATAATTCTGACAATTACAGGAACCAATTTAAACCAATATAACTAATTTTAAATTGGTCTGATGACACCTGTAGGCCGTAGGTATTAAACATGGTTTGGGAAAGTTTCACAGTATTAAGAAAAGAACACTGTAACAATGGTACATTTTTTTTTTTTTACAAAAGTCAATATTAAGAATATTCTGCTATCTTCTGATGTACTTTCCCGAATGGAAAATGTAGTACGAACGTGTTCATCTTCAATATAGTAAATATAAAAATACTTGCATTATAATTCAATTTTCACAGAATTCGAGGGGCGAATTTTATTCGTTTGTCCACTAAATGACTAAAATGAAGGCCCGTTTCACAGTAACGGTAGGGATATTTTGATGAATGTTTCCAAGGCAAGCAGTGTTCCCGATGGTCACATCGTCTCCTCGACTCGGAACCTTCGAATTTTTGTACGTGGTTGCCTGCAGGGTGACCTGTGTCAGCTTAAACCGGATGTTGGAGGCCTGAAAAATGATTTTCCACTATCCCGTCATTAAGAAACAACCAGCTTAAAAGCGTTCCATTGTAACACGTCTATATTTCATTCGGTGACTATTAAACATCTTATACATAGGGTGCCCCTAAAATTTCCGACACTAACTTTAATACATTCGCTAAACAGAGAAACCTTAAATAATACAAATCCTTTTTATTACACAGCGCGATTAAATGCCCTTTCAAATGATATATAGGACATTAAACGTGATAAAACGACTTAAAATGATATATTGAATAACCCGGAGGTCACGAATAAATGGCGTCGGGTTCATTAACGGTTACCCCAGCATGACGTGTGATGTCAAAATTAATTAAAACCCCTTGCATCAAATAAACGTCCCTACATAAATCCGTAACCCACCGGATAATTACTGTTAACTTACCCGACACGAGGATAATAAATAATTATTAAGAAACAAACAACGTTAAAAATAATTTCTGTCCTGCCCAAATATGGCCCGTGTGCCGTTTGACTGCTGGAACATAAAGTAATACCGTATTTCTTGGAAACCAGTAGCTTCTTCTTAAAACAATATCTGTGTTTGAATTTTCATTCTCCCTCCCAAGTTCGACCCTCTTCGAATCGAATCATTCAGCATCGAAGGCACATACTTACTTTCTTCCCGAGCGATCGTAACTCGAACGCGAAAGGCCCAACGGCGACCGCAGCCGATTGCGTCACCCGCGAAGATGCCATTTCCCTTACGCATTAACCGTAACTCCGATCGCTCTTATGACACGGAACACTTTCGAAAACCGCGAAAGGTCGCCGGATCCACGGGCGCAGCGGCGCAGATAACAAGCGTAATGAAATGTAACCGAGGCGACCTTTTTTTTTTTTGTTTCTTTTACTTTTTTTTTTCCAGATCGTTATGCCCCGCGGAGCGAAACAGGCGAAAGGTCTTTTGTTGGGCTGCATAGAGGAGCCGGATCCCTGCATCATGTTCGAGCCGAAAATATTGTACCGCACCGCGATCGACGAGGTGCCGACAGCCCATTACACGATAGAGATCGGCAAGGCTGAGGTTGTGAGAGAAGGTGGGCAGGCTCGCGGAAGATAAGGAACCTGGGACAAGTTTTCACCTCGTGAACGCGTAAAGTACACCACCAACGGTTACGAATAGATCGGCTGTATTATATAAATTTCTACCCGATAATTTTTCACGAATCCTCGCGAACGATGTGTGAACAATTTCGGGTCGTAAACGGTTTAAGATTGAAAGACTACAATTGAGGACTGTCTTGACGAGTTAGAATTTTGACTAGGGACTTCTATCGAAACGTAAAATACTGGTATTATACCGGTATTTTTGGTTGTAACTTCACCCTATGTAACCCTATATAAGCCCTACCCTTATAGGAACCGAAAAAATATCGGTATTTATTTCGGTTTTCGGTGATATATCGGTTTCGGTATAGCTTTGATGGCATAGCATCGGTATCAAAATCATACCGGTTTATCTCTTTAGGGTTAGGTGGGTTAAAAACTGTCCCAGCTTTTGCTTAGCTTTTTATGCATGGTGGGATATATTTTACCCCACCTCGAAAAGTTGAAGTTACTTATAGTCATACAGTTTAATACTTTATTTAAAGTCCATTTTTTCATATTAAAAAAAATTCTGTGCAACTAGGGTTTTTATTTTCTTTAAAATCGTGTGCCTCAAAGAGTTAAGTCCCTGATTTCGACACTTTGAGCCTTCAAACTTAAAAAGGGAATACAAAACAGTTTAGTCTAATTGTAAGAAGATATACGTTATATTACCTTGCTTACTGTCCCATGTTAAATCAAGTGCAGTAGTCCCCGCTTAGTCGACGCACTCCTTTCCCCGCTTAATTGACGGAGTTATCCATGAACAATTCCTGAAACAGCTTCCACAATACTAGAGTCCAGATTCTCTGTGTTACGCATCGTAAAACAGCTGTTCAAACCTTTCCCTCTGTTTCACTGACACCCTAATATTTCTTACACTCCACTAAGCGGGGAATACAGTAGTTCAGCTTACGAAGTTATAACATATTATTAATTTCCTTGGTGGGGTTCCCTATGTTAAGCCAAGCATATAGAATTCCGCAAACAGGTCCCCTTTTATTACAATTCTCGATTGACCACGAAGCTATTGTGGAACATTCACCTCCCTCGATAACTGTCGCAACTCGGATTTGAGCCTGCGTTGATCAAGCGGGGACTACTATAGTTTAGCTTTCGAACTTATCACATATTATTAATTTCCTTGGTGGGGTTCCCTATGTTAAGCCAAGCATATAGAATTCCGCAAACAGGTCCCCTTTTATTACAATTCTCGATTGACCACGAAGCTATTGTGGAACATTCACCTCCCTCGATAACTGTCGCAACTCGGATTTGAGCCTGCGTTGATCAAGCGGGGACTACTATAGCTCAGCTTTCGAACTTATCACATATTATTAATTTCCTTGGTCGATTTCTTTATGTTAAGCCAAGCATCTAGAATTCCGCAAACAGGTCCCCTTTTACTGCAACTGTCGGTTGACGATGAAGCTGTTACAGCAGGGTAGCCCTTCAATTAGCAGGTTGTCCCCTCGATAATTCGAACGTGTCCGGATCGCCTCGCGATCGATAATGGTGGCACGTACTTATCCAACAGAAGAACGAGCTGTCATACGAGAATATAATATTTATTGGTTGTAATCGTCCCTTCATTATCCTATCGGTTGAGGCTGTGCACGCGATGACCGGTTCTTTGAAACAGGATAACCAAGGCGGGGCGACAAGGGGGGGGGGTGGGGGTTCAGTCCCGGCCGTGATCGCGATACCGTCGTGCGTTTTGTAAAGTGAAACGAGTGTGGCCGTTTGTATAATATACACGTGTATGCAATTTCACGTAGGTGATGCGGTGACACTTGTGGGCTGGGGCACTCAGGTGCACGTACTGATGGAGGCGGCCGATCTCGTCCAGGAGAAGCTCGGCGTGTCCTGCGAGGTGATAGACCTCGTTTCTATCCTACCTTGGGACGCGGAACTCGTTTGCAAGGTAATTTCGTCATTAATAATTTGCTCCGTTTTCATGCGTTAATGCAACCGGATCGTTTGCATGGATTACGATTTTATAGCGCGAGTGTTACGCTCGCCACGCGTGTTACGTGGGGGCCCCTGTCGTGTGTGTCCTTCGCGGAACGAAGAGGGAGAGCGGCGAGTATACTCGCTGCATTTCACTTGGAGCATTAATTCGGTGAGAGAGAGAGAAAGAGAGAAATCTTGTTCTCTGTTTCGTTTTTTGTGGGTTGTCCCGACCTGGAGTATTTAGGCTGCGTGTGTTCGTGCTGTTATTTAATATCGGACTTATTACGCAACGTTAACGTATGCGTATGAAATTATTATTCATATATTGCAATACATGGACGAATACTGTATATATGTGAATATTTCAATAAATAGCGAGGTGCAATATGTATTCTGTGATAAGGCCTACATAATATTCTGTTTTTTTAATAGAGATTTGGAAGATTTTGGTTTAAGGTGATACGTATGAAACAGGCGAAAGCTCTTTTGAATATGTTATTGGTGTACCAATAAGTAATCCATCATGTGTTTAAATTTCAAGGTGATAGTTTTTTACCGTAAAAAAATATCTTTACCATACCACGAGTGAAAATGGTGTAGACTGTTGAAAGACCATTATGAATATAAGCGAAGCACTATAGAGTCCCATAAAGATTTGTACTAATTCCATGAAGCAATAGTGGATCACTTATTGATGCATTTATTCTTAACGGTATTTGAAATATGAATATTTCCTGGAAAAATTTAATAGATTGATAGTCGTAAACATGCGCCTTCCATAGAACCAGAAATCGATCATAATTATTTAAACATGTTAAATGTATCGTTGCGTCGACAATTACTGACGTCTGCACTGACGTAATGCTGTCAGCTAAAACTGTCTACATTTAAAAAACAAATGATTTCATGATGGATATTTATTCCAATTTACTAATTCTAAGATAAGGAATATACTTTTTTTTCTGACAGCAGATTAGAATCACCCTGTACAACCATGTTGAGTTTCCAAAAAAAAAGAATTCTCTACACGAAAAATTCTGTCGGATATAGATCATAACGTGTTATGATTATGTTCCGTTGATTAGCATCAATAGGTAAGTCAGGCACCACAAGAAAGATATTTATGAAAACAATTTGTCGGTGTCGTAACGTCCAGGTAACGTTTCTTTTTTCTTTTCAGCCCCGAGGTCGATCAGTCGTTATAGGTCAGTAACTCTCGTAGTGTATCAATTATGGCAGAAATGTTTATGTCCGTGTAACAACTCTGTTCCGTCCTCCTCAAAGGTATACCGTTCCGTGCCGCACAAAAGAATAATAGAATTGCGTGTTTTTATTACCGGGCGCGCATGAACGATGGACAATATAATATCGGTGCATAAACCACAGTGACGAAATAATAGGCGCGGAGTACATACCTACGTATCGCCAGGAAAAATACAAAAACTCCGTCCGTTAATATAACTCCATTTTTTTTTTTTTTCTACGAACATCTAATCGTGCACACAATTTTCTTCTTGCGCGGCGATTCACAAAACTCCGTGGAAACTTTCGAAATTCGTCGGAATGAAAACAATTTATTTACTACGGCCGGGAGAGAGGTTGCAAAATAATTATTATGAAACGTAGAGAGATAACCGGGCGAGTATTTTTATTAGCGAAATCGGTTGTGGATCGCTTGGATAATCCGTTTCGATCCTCGTTTCATTATACTTCCCTGTCGTCGACTTAAACGATCGTTAGGCATCTATCTTTCTCGCGGAGAAACGTTTAATTTAGGGGCTGTGTATTTTTTCAACGATTCTTTTTTTTCTTCACCCGTCATTACACTCGTTGAACTATCTAAATGCCCGGTTGACCAGTGTCGTTCCCCTCCTTTTCTCCTCTTAGTCGACACACGGAAAAAGCAAATGAAACCGACATTCACTCGTCCGAATTACGATACCCGTGGACACTAATATCTCGCTGATTTATGCTAATCGATCTTTAGCCGCTTAATGATATGCCGATCGTACCCGGTATGCGCTCTCGCGGCTTGCTAGCCGTAACATTATACCGTGGCGTACGCGCAGGCGAGCCGTGAATGCAAGAGCGAGGCGGCGGAACGTAATTGCAAACCCGTTTCGCGTAATTTCGATACGTTCACGGGGATCCTCCGTGATGATGATGACGATGACGATGATGGTATGCCCGTCGAGTGGTCGCCGTTCACGCGACAAAATCTGCGCCTTCTCGAGTGGAAAATGGCCGACTATGACTTTTTCCATTGGGGTTTGTCTTGAAAGCTGATCGATTACGAAATAATCTTGATCTTGAAAAACGATCGCCGTGGAAAAACGGTCGATCAGTCGTGGATCGCTAGGATTTCGAGGTCACGAGCATTGAAATGAAATATAAAGCGATCTATTTAGACGAGATTTTTATATTTATTTTAATTTAAACAATTTTTTTCTTCGTTCGGATTGTGTAGTTATGTTTGTTGGAACAGAATACGGAAAAACAATTGGGATAGATTAATGATAATAAATGGGGAGTTTTTCAGAATTTTCTGGGTCATTTTGTGATTTTTTGAAAGGGGTTCTTTTATTTGCGTTCTACGAATGGGACTCGAAAGAATGGTAATGGATTCAATAGATTTTTTTTGCGTAAAGTGGCTCAGTGAAAGTATATCTCAGTGAGAATGTTCTGTATTCATAGTGTCAACATAGATACATTAATCCCTTGGCATTATTCAGGTCAACGAGTTCGTTTCTGGCAGTTTCTTCTGTTATAAAAATTTAAAGATAAATTCTACATAGAAATAATTTATTCGTGTTAATACATAGATATGAAGCAATACATTTCCTTAACTCAAGGCACTTCGTGCGCACCTGGAAAATAATCTTGAATTAAAAACCTCGAATACTAAAATATGTTGTCTGGTACGCTATCTGCTTACATTATTCCGTGAATAATATTACGTCATTGTATATAAAATAGCGGATTATTCAGTGTCTCCTAGTATCTTTAATTTTCAGGAAATAATTTCACCCCCCTGGCTGTTTGCATTCATTCTAAACAACCTCCAAACAGTTTCAGTACTGATACAAAAATGCTGCAGTGTAAAACCTAAATGGAGAATAAGATCTAATATATTCGTGAGTGTTCTGAAAAAAAATCCACCATATTCTATGACAGGATTGAGTATGGGTAATTAAAAGACCGCGGGTCTTTCATGCAATTATCAATCTTTAACGCCTTATTGGCAGAAACTAAAAACAAACAGAAATTTGTTCACTGTATCAAAGGTCGTATTGGATTCCACGTGGAATGCAAAATCATACTCAAAATTTATTCAACCATTTAATATACTGAATTTTAAACACTATAAATGCATACAATCCGCGGTCTAGCGATCATAAACATTTTAACGTTAGTATACACTGTCGATGGTTTGAAATGTATTAGGCACATTGGATAAAGAAGAAAATTCTGAATTATATTTACAAAGAACGAAGTTTGAAAAATGACGCGAGGGACATCACGCGGAAAGGGATGAAGAAGAGGGGTGAACCACGGCGATGATTACTGAAAGTGGCGGGGAAGGTCAGCTTGAAATCTGAAATGTCACGGAAACCTGTACAGGCTTGCGTACAGTCATGCGTGTTATCGAGTTACCGTTCCTAATTATTTACAACGGGACATACACGCAGGTGCGCCTACGTGTCTTAATTACAGAGCACCGGTCCTCCCCTCCCCCCGCCCCTACTCACGTTTCTAACGTCGATCGTCGCCCGTGGAATCGACGCTCGCCAACAAAACGATTCGTTCGGCTGTGTTATATTAATCCATGGCTTAGCGTCGTGTTGCGTGTAAATTATTATTATGCCAGCTCGTATGGGACGGCGCATAAATCATTCACGAATTGATCCGTGCCCGCCGGTACGTTCGTTCAACGAATTACCCCGTGCCGTGACACGTGTTAGGGAACATCAAACGCGGCTACGTGGACGGCTAAGCGAATGGTTTTTGTTGCATTTATAAATTCCAAGAACCTCGAACTACAACAAAACGACCGTATTTTCGTTCACGTGACTCTAATAATAATATGTTATTTGTTACGTAAAACCGAATCATATTTAAATTAATTCATTAAGGACCAATGTCGCGTTAATACATTTCATTTGCAACTCTTTTTTTTTTTCCAATTAATTTACATTATTGAATTCTGTGGGTTTTTTTTAATATTCTGATTGTGAAAGGGAATACCAGGAATTTGCATGATGATTATTTCGGCAGTATTTCTTCGTCCACGTAGGTGTGTGATTTTGTAAAGTATACAAAATGTGATGTGTAAAATTCGTATTACTTCACTGCTTGATCCTTAATGAGTTAAGGAGAATTATTTCTAAATAGGATTTGTCGATTTTTTAACAAGGCATCTTTGTAATGGATATAGCAGTAATTCTCGTATTTCTCGATAGTCCATGAAAAAAAAATAACGTTCGTGTTGAAATATTTTCCCTACGAATAAGAAATAAAAGATTTACATACGAGAATGCAAAATTTTACATTAGCTTTCATTAAAAAAACAGAAGAAATGTAAAAATAGCAGGGATTAATTATTCTTCATCAAGTACCTCGTCCTTATATACATATATATTCTTTTAACGTTTGTGATAGTGCGAAAAATAATGATATGTCTCACTTTTAATAATCATTTAGGAAATAATTGCAAAATCCACTTAGTTCTGATATCGTATTATTCTTATTAGCCAGTATAAAACGTTTCTTTACTTTCAGTCCTCCGGATCATCGTTATTCTGATTACAGACACTTCGAGATTGATATTTTCAGGGTACATTTACTCGACTTCTCGTTCTGTTATGATGCAATTTATAAGACGAACTGGAAGTCTCCCGGTAAGAGCTCCATTATGCAAACGCTTTAATGTAACGCATAATGTTGCAGTCAGCGAAGAAAACTGGACGAGTTGTGATCGCACACGAAGCACCGCTAACAAACGGATTCGGAGCGGAAATAGCATCGACCGTTCAGGTAAGTGTCGCTTTCATGGCAGACATCGCGAATTTTGAATCTAAAACACAAAGGTCAGCGTTACATTTAAATGTGAAGGTGTTCCTTTCTTCGGTCTTGAATTATATATTTAAATTTTCGATTTCATTCATTCCAATCGGGAGAATCTTCAACGATCATGCGTGCACCTATGCTTCCTTTGCCAATAATTACTAACAGACATGTTTTTACGTTGTTTCAAGTGAATTATTATTTAGGTGTGTCAACCGAGAAGAATTAATTATCTTCTCGAATGACTATATTTCTCTCTTAAGTTATTCACCTCTCAAATATCATCTCTTTGAAAATGATAATTTTATTCGAGTATCCTTGCACTCCGCCTGAAGTGCCATAAACCAAACAAACGAAGCATCGATGACCAAGTCCTTCAAAAAACGTTCGAATAAATTCACTTCCCTCAAAACTATTTACCGCTACGTGTAACTTATTTCCGTATAAAAAACGAAAATGTTCGAAATACCGCGGTAATTATGTCGTGTTAGACGGAATAACTTAACGTAATTGAAGCATGCATCGGAATAATTCAGTCCAGCTATCGACGTGTTGGTATGCCTAACGGCCGAACGAGATTTTAACTATCCCTCCAGTTACGAAATTATTTACACGTATCGAGACCGCGCGCGCCAGTTTTCGCTGCCCAAAATGCATTAGATGCATGTCGAATGCATCGTTGGAATGTGGCAGGATATCATTACCCGCGTTTTCCGTTACGTCACTGTCGAGCATTTCGTGACGGTTCGATACACTTCGGTTCGGTCAGATGTGCAAACCTAGCCTGCCTTGCAAAACCACGAATCTGGGCCTGTTATTGGCCGCCATAATTTACGAGGAAAAAATAACATTAAATCGCGAACGTTTGCAAACGCAGGAGGAATGTTTCTTGCATCTGGAAGCACCTGTGCAAAGGGTGACAGGATGGGACAGTCCCTTCCCTCACGTCTTCGAGCCGTTCTACCTGCCCGATAAGTGGCGATGCTTCGCCGCTGTCAGGAACATACTGAACTACTGAAACCACGAGCCAGGATTATTCTCCTCGCGAGGCACGGTGGGCACTATGAAATATGTCAGAAACCTGTTGCCTGGTTGGACAATGCCCGCGCGAGATGCACACGCCCGAGTGCAGTATCGATTTCTTTCATTCCAGGTGCACCATCGCCAAGTCAACTTCATCGTAGATTATCCCGAAATTTCCGAATCGGAATGAAAGTCACTTTATGTAAAATTGTTGATATTTTTTGTTATTAATTATTCGAGACAGTTGTCTTACGAAGGCGTACATTGTTCGTAGTAATTATTCAAATACTGATATACTAATTCAAGATGGAGGATGGGAGCGGTGATCGAAGGTTTTGGAGTCTGAAAAATTCGGTCAGACACTCTTCCTTTCATTTACGATTTCAATTTGGTCGACGAAAAAGTGCTGAATGCGCCGAATCTGCTGGAATCAAGTTGTACATTACTTTTTCAAGGCAAAATATTCTGCACACAGGTTATGCAAGAAGCCAAAGGTTTCGAACACCACCCTTTCCGCCATCTTGAAAAATGATTATTAGAATGTGTTCCAAAGTTTATATATAATCGTTCTTTAGATAACAGTTTACATTATACTATATTGAACTAATATATAAAACTTATTAAATATACTGTTACAACATTTGTTTCGTCAGCTATGGATTACTAAAAATATCAACCGGACACAACTCGAAGGTCACCAAAACCAGAAGCGGTTTCAATTTTCAGCCTCTCGAACGGTAGATCCTGATCACCAGGATACCGTCGATCTGTCACGATGAATTCTTGTTTAGGCGAACGCACGGTTTCCTTTCCGGGCAAGATGAAAGGTGTCCCGGGCTGCAGCTTTCATTGTTCGCCGTGCCGAGCGGCAGAACCTTCGTCCCTGACCCAGTTCAGCCGTCCCGCCCGGTCGCGTAAATACTTTTCTTGGTCAAATTAATGGCACGAAAGATGATACACATCGCTAGCAGCCGACGGCGACGCGGCAACAAGTAGCTGCCGCCCGGCCCCCGGTCGAATCGATATTCGCAATTAGAACGGACGTGTTTGCTGGTTTTTACTGGATAACTGGGTCAAGTCTGTCTTTAGCAGTAAAATCGAGCGCCGGATCGTGTGGACCATACGCGGGGCAACGTAATATCTCAATCAAGGCTTCAGTCTCAGGTGTGCGCTGGTCGGCCCCGTGTATCCTTGGGGGAAGGCGAGACCGGGCTCGTCGATCGAACACGTATTTTTACGACCACGATCGATGAAAGGGGCCCGTTCGACGATTATCGAACCGACGAGATCCCGTTCACGACAGCCAGGTAATTCATGCGAGAATAACCGACAACACGGATGGTTGATGAACATGACGACGAGGGCACCGAACGGAATAAATGGCGCGATTTTCAAATACGTCAACGGTCGTATGCAATTGGTCGTTCCTGTATCGGTTGCAAATCGATTCGTGAATTCTTGTTACTGTTCCGGTCTGGTATCGGTCTGGTATTATGAATTACAGCACGTTAGAATAGAGAACGATCCGGGAAAAGTCCCGTGAAGGTCGTACGAGCGACCTCCTCCTCGTGGCGTCCAAGATGGCGGCCGAAGGGGGGAAAAGACCGAATAATCGAGGGAGGTTTGCGGCGCGCATGCGCGCTAGCCCGCCGTATTTTGTAATTTGAAAGGGAAACCACATTCTTTCACTGTGTATTATGATACGTGAAAGTTGGCAACGGTGCACACTGGCGAAGCACAAGCCCGGGAGTAACGGAGAGGGTGAGATAGAGTGAGACGAGCACGTGGAGGAGGAGGAAAGAGAGCGGGTTGAAGAGTAAGGGAGAGAGGGAGAGAATGGCGGGCGGTGGAACAGAGAGATAGAGACCAAGAGCCAATCGCCACGAAGGCGTAGACTATATCGAAGGTCGACGAGTTGCCTTTTTATTAGTCGATTTTTGCGGGAATAGAGCAACGGCTCTGTGCACGCTAACATACGGCACCGTTGCGGTCGCAGCCGTCGAAAGTTGATGGATTTCGCGATCGTGTTAATTAAACGTTGACGATGATCCAGCGAGAGCGTTGCTCCTCGAATAGCATTGGAAATCGAATCTGTCTGAATTTTTTGTACTGCTTATGTCATCTCTCTTGTTTAATTAAATAAATGTTTTAAGATAGTGGAAAGTAGAAGGAAATCGAGAAGAAGACAGTGTTTCCTATCGATTCTGACTACCTAATTATTTAGTCGATTTCTGATCGAGGAAAGATGTTTCTTGTCAAACTTACGATGTCTAGCGGGAATAGGAGGAACGTTATTAATAGACGCGAGCTTTTCACTTTTACGTAATTAAAAGTATGGATTCGGAGTTTATACGTATGATCATCTGTAACAGTTTTCAAGCGACAATTTCCACCATTTTTGACTGAGAACTCTCAATTAATCAATCATCGAAATATAGTTGATCAAGTTCTGAGTTGTCTAATCGGGTTGAGCACATTGCTGATCGAAATTCAACTTATCGTGCAGTGCATGATTTTATTATAGTCAGGAAACGACATTTCCAGGAACGATGCAGCACGGATTGTCATGTGTAACGATTGACCGATCGTAAATGTTTCCATCGGCTCGATCGGCCATTGGCATGTTTATGGCTCGTTTGAAACTTACAGCTGCATTTTTATCTTATCGAAAAATAATATTGTTCCGCGAAACGTGGCCGCTCGAGTAAAGTTACGCCGATGTTTTAAGGATGTATTGCTAGATGTACGATAGAGAGCGTGACGAAACTATAACATTTTTTATTATGATGGACTAAATCACGATATAAATTAAAGTTAAGACACAATTTTCGGTCAGTGAATCTAATCGTTTGAATTTCGATTAATTATTATGTTACGATTCAATTGATTAGCATGTGCAACTGTACTAACACTATGGCGTCACGTGAGTACCAACTGTTAGTTACCGATGACGTGACAGTGCCGTTATACAAATGTCAACTACATAGTACTTTTCAGATGTTCAAAGTTATTGAATTTTTTACATATATGGCACAAACCATGTTTTGTTAATTTTTTATAAAAACAGTCAGCCGCTATAGTGAATGTTACTTGCAAAACTAGCCAGGTGTCATAGTGTTAAGTTATACATATAGATCAAGCTATATTGTATTGCAATAATATAATAATATTAAAAAACAAAATAAGGAATGACATTGTGAGATCTACTAGTTTGCATCACTTGTGTTACAAAAAAGTAATCTATACAGATGACCAATGGTGGCTGGAACTTTTATGAACTTTCAAACATAAATGAGAAGCTCAAGCTAAAGGTTAGTCCTTTAAAAGATTACGTGTTTCGGTCTAATAGAACAAAAAAGAATAACGAATTGGTATGCAACCCTCGATAAATGTCTTAATTAAACACGCAATCAGTGTGTACAGCATCGAGTGTTTAGAAGTTTGTGAAACAATGTACCTTCATAATACGTGAATGCAACGATACCAATCGGTCGAACGACTCCTATTGAACGGTCCACACGTGTCCAGAAAATGTACAGCCGAGATAACAGCGAATATATAGCAGAAGAAATAGATCCGCGATGTGTTCCATTCACGCAAAGTCACGACAATTCGCCTAACCGCCATTTTCTACGATACAGACCTGTTGCCTGAATATTCACGAGCAATTCCTCGCGCAATAATGAGCAAAGCTAATAAGCCGAGTTGCAGTGTCGTCTAACATGTTCCCCGTCGATCGTTCAACTAACGCAAAAGGTGTTTGTTATTCAGGTGAAACGTTTTCGAAGGAAAGAAAGTCCGTTTAAGTCGGAAATTAATTTATTTTATCAGTATGGTAATACACGGCGAGCTAATTGAATCGGCGGTGTGAAAACCGTCCAGTAGACAGCTGAGGTCCTTGAGATTCCCGGCAGGATAAAATTCGTTTTGGAATTTGTTAGAGCGAGCGCTGCTGGCGAGGCGAATTTGAATATTGATGCACGTGTAAATGTCAGATTTCCTTTCTTCATGGACGCACCGGGAAAGTCACGTCGAGCAATCTTCACTCGTCACGGATGAACACGTCCTCGATAAACAGAGACAGATAGTTTGGGTCCAATTACATCCTTTTGCAGACAAATGTACGGGTGTTAATTTCTAAGTACACTCATGAGTATATTCTACTTGTCTCGGTGATAAAAAGAAAATAATACCGTGCATGCATCGGTCCGCAAATACTTTATTCTCGAGATGTAGCGTTTCAAGGTTTCCAATTGCAGGAAGTGTTCAAATTAACGACTTTCACATTCTTCAGAATGTCGCTTCATGGATCGTAGATCGTAGAACACGTATGAGTGTCTCTAGATTGTTTCGAATAGTTTGACTACCTTCTACAAAGTTTCCAACTGACTTTCGATACACATGTTGCTTAAGATATCACAAAACAAATCAATCAAGTGGGTTGAGATTCAAACTGTCACATAAGAAACTGTGAAACGATTTTTGCTGACGATATGTCCTTTTTTATTGATTATATGAATAGAATAGAGTCGCGAAGTTCATTCCTTTACTTTTAGAACACCCTGTATGTGTATAATTTTTTTAATTGAACTCGATATTAACGGAAATTGTGGGTCCCAAAAGAGAGTTGGTAAAGCAATTTTTATGAGTAACCGAATAGAAGATTACGATTGAATTTTGTCGATTCCACTTAATCTTGTAAAGTTCTGTTCGCTTTCTAACATTTATCTCAATAATCAACGCGTAACGCAATTTTTTTTCGGCGAATAGAAACTACGAGATCGAATACTAGCTAAGGAATTCAAATAATAGCGATAGTTGATTTCCTATAAAGTAATGATCGTTAGGTTACCACATTTTCTACGAAATGGCAACAATCTAGTCCTTCTTTTTTCTTCAATTCATAACGCAATACATTGCACTAAATTCGGTCGATCGTTATCATTCATTGCAAATAGTTGGGTATATTCCGTCAAAATTACGTAATCGTTACGTGTTTAGTCAGGTGCGTCAAAAGGTGAATAAATCGTTGCGTATGGTCGATGCACTCATACACTTTCAACAGATTGGAATTCAGGCTGAAATAAACATCTACGAAAAGACTCGTATTCGGTTTAATCAAAATTTGCATATATCATATGTTTAATCAAGCTTTCTACTTCTGTCAGTGGCACATGTAGATATCGAAACTGTTGTGTGTGGAACGATTGTTTGTTTCTTGAAGTTCATTTTTCGTATCTGACCCACTTTGTATCTGCAAGAAATTGTTCATAAAATAGCTTTCTTTCTTATAGAATACGAAGGTGATGTAAGTATTTCATAAATCTCTTTATTTGCAATGCATATTACTTCTTAGTATTTCAGAATAATTGTATCTCACCTGATACTTCACAGCCATGTTTTGCCACTTAAACGTGGTCGGATAAAGAGATAAGCTTTCCTCAATTTCACAGTAAATATTCAATATTGAATTTAACTGAACGTTTGCTTAAAGTCTGAAACGGCACCGCAAGAACCTTCGTATTAATGAGATGTAATGTCAATAACCAAACGCTAGAGAATTAATTACGGCGAATTTCAAATGATTAAACGACGTCGGAACTTTCATTTTGTTTTTTGCAATTACACACATCGTACGATCGCAACAAATCACACGATGGACTTTTTTGCATCGATAAGCGCTCCGATAACACGGTCCTCGAATACAATCACTACACGCGATGTTTTGAAACACAAGAAGAGTAACACCTGTATTTATTCAAACAAGTATCTCAAGATATAGATAATCGAGCATAGATAATGAAAAATCAGGAAAATGGTACCGGTAATTGTCAATATTTCAAATATTGTCCACTTCGATTCTACACTCTGAAATAAATGAAAATCAAATAATAAGAAAATATTACTCAATCCTACAAGACACACGGCAAACGAATGACTGTTTGAAAATCTGAAAACCCTACAAAATTAACAGAACATACAGAGATCGTACGACGGTTAAGAGAATCCCCTAATCTCAGGGCGCCAGAGGTGAAACCTTTGATCCTACAACTAAAATGCCAATGGGCGTTCCCAGTACGGGCCATAAATCTTCAACTGGTTAGGACCCTTTCATTAATACCGTTGCAGGGTGGAATCGGCCAATGCCCGTGAAGCCAGGTGAAAATATTCATTCGCGAGGGAAGATTCCGATGGCGTCCCGTATCGGCGTTCAGATTTTCCGCGTATAACCGGGTGGCGCTGTTCCGCCGGTACGACGACCGCCGGCAGCTTTCGGGCGATTTCGGGCAGACGTGCACAGGCCAGGTTAGGTCAAGGGGCGGGGGGAGAGGAGGGCGGCAGTTACGCGGCGTTCGACTTGACTCGGGTGGGGCGACATCACGCCGGAACGAGAAGCAGCACGAGAATCTCGCAGTGTCGAATCTCGCCGGTCGTCTTTCGTAGTTCTTTTCGGAATCGTCGTTGTATCGTCGTCGTCGTGACACCACGTATCTTCGATCGGTCGTTAAACGAGCACAAAAACCGGGAACGTCGTCGTGTATAGAACGCGTGTCGTGTTATAAAATCCTCCGACCGTTACCCCCGGTACTTGTGCGTGCGATCGCAGAAACGTGTTTCGGCTTTTTCGACTCGATTTCCGTGGGTGTCCCCGACCACGTGACACCGTACAGATCCCGAGAGTACTATTAACACCGGAAAGTGCGAGTCTCCCCGAGAAAGATTTTTCTTCGAACTGTCGTTTCTGTTCCGAGTGAATCCGCCGATCGATTATCGTTGTCCCCTGCGAGCTGCTCACGAACGAGAACAACCGAGGTCGTCGTACGCGTGCTTGGAGCCACCTTTGCTACAGGCAGAAAACGAGAGACCGGATCAGCTTTCGTTCCCGTGAATCGTTCAATCATGGAGATGGCGAATCGCAACGTCGAGGAACGGTTGCCGGAATCGGAGACGAGGAAGGTCTTGGCTGACAACGGGGATGCGACCAAGGACGAGCCGGCGACAACAAGGAACCAGACGATCAAACCCGTCGATCCCGGCCAGGTTCTTCCTCTGATGCAGGTAAGCTTACGTAACTCAAAACGGTCGTGTGCCGAGAGCAGTCGCCGCTGGGCTCGGTGTGTCTCGTGTGTTCCACGGATGCATACATACACTTCGGCCTAGGGTACATACATATAAATACGTGTGATCTCTAACGCGCGATCCGGAGCGTGCGCTCGAGATGTCGTAGGTGTCATTAACCGAAGGAAAAAGAGGGTTCTAGGTGATCGAGAAGTTTCGAACGACAATGATGCCGAGATTGATAGCGCGGAATGTTCGAGAGTCAGGCGATATCGATAATCAATCTCGATACGAGAATTTCGAACGAGCGAGGAATTTTTCCGTGTAATTTAATGAATATTTTCATCGGGGATGGTGTAGTTACGAGTACACAATAATGTGGAAAGTTAAGGTTTTGTCGGAGTCTTTCGCTTTTAGAAGGAACTAGAAACGTCGAGGGTACATAGTGCCATAACTATCAGAACACACGGCGTTTCAAGCGTATTCCGCATGCGTACCGATGTATCATGCGCTAACGTAGAATACAAATTCCTTTATTTTTCACTTGTGTCTTTATGAATTTTTTACTAATAGATTAGGTAGATTTTCCTGAGGAAACTTGGTTCGAGCAAGATATTATTTTTTCAGAGTTTTCAGTGGTACGTAACGTACAATTGTTTTATAGTTATTCGAATTACGTATTAGAATATTCTAACGCATTTATAGAGTAGTTGTGATTCGCAGTGAAGGCACGTTTTTTAACCTGGTGCCGGGCAATGTCAGTAGATGTTATTATCCACGACTTCTGTGATATTATAAAAAATACACAAAGCCCATTAACACATTCTGCAATGCATTATTAGGCATTTTTCCATGTGTTATTTAGGTATCCTATTTCAGACATCTTTTCATTCTCGACAACTGGACTATGTTACCTCAAAATGGCGGTCATCCGTGATGGGCAAATTGTAAATAAAATAACTCAGTGTCCGTGACCGGTGGCAATCATTGCGTTGAATATGTTAAACAATGTATCCAGGCATCTGCGATATTTAAGTATATCTTATATATCCTTTAAAAAAATACGTAAAAGTGACCCTCGATTCCAGATGAGGTAAGGGTTTGGAAGGTCCCGTAACGGGTTGATACGCGTCTCTCGTCTGGTAACGATTTCCCATGCTCTAGCGGCATGGTTGATCGATCTTGGTGCCGGTAGTGGAAGCTGCTCTTGGGTGTAGATTCCGTTTATACCGGTTGTAATACCACGGTCGCTCGTTCGGACCCTCGAGCCGTGGTCACGTGGAAACCGGGCGAATTTATACGGAACGACACTTATTGAATTAGCGTAACGGGTGTCCAAACATGATTCAGGTTGTTGGCCAATCGTTGTTGTCCGGGAATGTGTTAATTCGCCGGCGTACAACTTCAGCAACGACAAGTGCTGTCAGTCACGTGGATTTTTTTCGTGGGACCTTATTGCACGGATCATTGGGTATTTCTTCGAAGTGCGCGAATGTCGACCACGCGATCAACGTGTGGTACATTAATTAGTACAAGGGAGAGGTGAACATAAGCCTCGCTGAGAACTCGCCGTAAAGAGCAGTTGCATTTCCGTAGGTCGATGTCGCGTTCAATGGTTTTCTTCGCGATATAAGCGACTGGTAGATTCTTTACTGGGATGGTAAAACAATGAGGATATAACAATTCTAGGCTCTGATAGAAATTATGGAACATACAAAATAGAAAGTGAAAGTGAAATAACACTACTATACTACAGTTAACCCTCCACTGCACGTGTTGGGTCCGTGGGACCCATGAGGATATTGTTTTTCCGTTTGAGTACTCTTCATCCGCACACTGGAGGGTTAAGAAAAATCGTTAATACATCACAGTGTCCGTAAGAAACGAGAAAAACTACGATGATTCTAGAATTTTCGTGTTGTTTCGAATATTTTTGAATTTTCATCGGATCTCAGTTCTAACCAAAGATGCATCGATTACTGAACCCCGTTGTCCACAGCTCATAAGATACACATTATTTCTACGACTTCAATTTACACGTCTGTTTCCAATCGAAGATCAAAACCGTCCGCAAGATTATTTCCGAAAATACAAAACCAAGATAAATTATTTGTGGTATAATTTACAAAGCAACCGGTCGGGTGTTCGCATAAAATAACATAAAAACAATCTGAAAATAACTTCCAATCACCCGAGACCAAATCACACTTCAAAACCGTATCGTTCGCATAATGCCCAACCCAGTGCTGGATTATGAAGCGTGCTTCCTTTTTTAAGATTTTTTACGCTCCTGCGCGCCCATTATGCACGCCCACGCGGCGCCCCCACCCCCTGGATCGTGTTTTGTTCGAAATGACGTCACTAGAACCCGACTGTCTCGAAACTAAAGGATCACTTCCGGAGCAATGGCACCTTGGGAGTATCGATTGGCCGCGAGAGACACGCCTGAGGGCAAGACACGTCGGATGGTGTAGGCTGCGGCGACATTGTTCTCTATCGATACCGCGCCGAGCGGTTTCGTCCCATCCGACGATAAATCGCGAGCGGCGGCCGACGATCACGGCCGGACACGACGGATTTTAAACGTGATCGCGATATCGCTACGTCGTGAAACGAATTACAAAGGAACACAGGGCCCGATAGCGGAGGGGGGATGTAGACCGCGGAGCGAAGAGACGGTTATCGTAAGAGTTACATGTTTTTACATTCGAGCTCGGAATGCCCGGCCACTATCGGTGTGTTTACGACATTACAAACCATGCTATTGATAATTCATACCGCATGCGTGACCAGTCCAGATAAAACCGTTGGAAAAAAATAATATATCGTAATTACATTTTATATTCTTGTTTTTCCCCCTTGTGTATCGTTCCTCGTTCTTTTTTTTTTTCTACTTACGAACATCGATCACTGTTTGCCGTAGATATTATCTTGTGATATTTCTTCTGTCGAGAATATCTGGATATTACATCATCGGGCAATAATCTTGCGCTGCGCGCAGTGGTGTTTATAAGGGAACTTTAACCGTGATACGGAATATAGTAATCTTGCATCTTCTATTTTAGTAGTTGCATAAATGTCGTCTAGACAAACAGTTGCAAGCGTGGAATAACGTTTTCTTGCGCGGAGCCCATTCGATGGAATCGATTTTGCGGTAGAATGTATTGTACTGATAAAAAAAGCTAGGGTTTGGTGCAACGAATAGTTAAATGGTAGCAATAGTATGGTTACTATGAAGAAGTAATGAAAATCTTAGTGCAAGAACCAGTCGTCTCCAGAAGTTACGATTTTTCAGAAACTAAACTTACTTTAGATTTTTTTCTTGTACTCAGATTCGATTTGTCTGTTGCTAAGTAATCTTCTCCGTCTCGTGTAAAGTCTTTTTGTTAATAATTTCAGAAGTTCCCATTAATTTCTATGTCGGTACACAACAGAAGTTTCTGTATCACATATGTATGCCTCCGCACACGAATGATAACTTGTCTGCCTATTACTCACCGTTTCTACTTGCGACAAACATCAACTATATGCTACGTTGTTATCTGTTTTCCATGAATCTTGGAATCACTTATTTACGAGTTCTTATCAAACTATCATGGAAAAAAAATTATACCATATGTCCGTCAATAGAATTACCAGTGTAAGTGGAAATAATCAATAGTAGGCAGACAGACAGATCTTGATCATACTCAAGCCCCTGCGTATCTGATAAATCACATCGATTTACTCGTAATTGAAGGGTGAACGATTTTTATTCCACACTTTCTATTTATTTATTCATGTATAATAATCTACGTTTGAGCTAGTAATAATTCCAGCGCAGTTATTCACGCTTATTATTAGTCCCGAAGAGCGGATCAATTTTTTTGTCCCTCGATCGTCCGCGAAGACGACAAACAAACGCTATCGTCGACGTGCTATTTACTCTCGGAATCATAACAACGAGCGCTAGGAGGTCATAGTTTTTGTCGTCACTGTGTTTGACAGCCAAAGGAATGTTGAAAACTTTTCTGAGTTCGTGCATGATACACGCTCGCGTCGATTGTTTCCAGTGAGCGACTTCTTGTCTGTTTTACCTGTCAGACATATAACAGCCTCTGTTATTTACTGAAACTAGCAAGAAAAAGGTCGGCTGGTGTGTCTCGGTGTCGTGAAATCCGAACTGAAGTCGCTAACCGTACACTTCTCTCGCCTGTTTCTCTGTCCTTCTTTCGTTGAATAGCACGGACAACTTTCAGCGGCGACTGGTCACCTTCGATCGTGTTACATATCAACTTAATACCATTTTAATTGTCGAACTCTCCGGCTCTTAAGGAGTGGCGTGAAATTACACAATTACTAGACTTATCATTCTATATGTTCGAGATTTTCGCTTAACTTTCTCGAATTTGAATAACAAGACTCGTTCGTGTCAATCCAATTTCTCCGATTAAATACCACGTTTGAATACTCGGGTCTTCAAACAGACGTTTAATCAAACAAACATTACTGTTGTTTACTCTTTACGACTCGTGATTTTACGCACAGCTTTCAGGGAAGAATTAACTAGGGCGAAAATAGATAATACGGTTTAGGCTTCTAAATAAACACAGAGATTAATAATTCTTGAAGTAATAAGTTTGATTATTTTAACACTAAAACTACCAGCATTGTCTGTATGCTAAGTTAAATTCTGTAATATATAATACAATATAGCTTAGTACAGTGTAATATAAAGTCTATAACAAATTAAACAGTAACATCAATTTCGATGGAAGTATCTCTTGAATTTTAGTAATTGTACAATAAAAACTCTGAAATCCGTAATTTTGACAGGTTCGGTAGTTCTAGTGTTAAAACAGAGTAAAAAACACAAATCCTTTATTACTTTTTCATTCAAGAGAGTAGAGACATATCGAAATATTAGTGAATTTGATCAATTATTTACTCATACGAATTTTCTAGATTATGAGGGAAAAAATGGTCAACCTCTATATGAATTTTTTTAGCTTTTCACTGGATCATCTTCCTGACCTAGAACTTCTTCTGTTGTATCTGATATTCTTTATTTTTGACTCTGATATTTCTGTTAATCTCCATCTCCTAAGAATCATGTTCATTTCTTACTGTAGCCTCGAATTCGAAAACGATCGCTCTGAATCACGCTGATGAATACGCAATGAAACGAGCGCTGGTATTCGAACGGGCTCGTTTCATTCGCGAAACGCTCTGCGCGTGAGATCCATAAATCCATTATGTTGCCACGATTCTCATTAAGAAATTAAAATGCGATCACGCGCGCAGGATTGCGGGTAAACAGCTGCCGCGTTTGTAGCTCGCCTGGTTACGCAATTAATAACCCTTTGTGTCGGCCTCGATTTACGGTCTAAAGGAGCCGCTCGCCTTTACGCGCATACTTACCGTGAAAATTCCGAATCAGATATCAAATTAGATTTCACGAAACTCTGTTTAAATCTGGTATCCACGCATGTAGTGTATCGTAAGCGCAGGCGCGATTCTCTTATCGATTGACTGCTTTTCCTTTTAATTTTGTGCAACCAGCTAGGTCTTCTTTGATCAATTTTAATACAATAGCTTCACATTGTGTGTGTGTTTTTTTAGGATTAATGTATTACACAGAGTAAACGTTGTAGAATAATAAAAAAAGTACACTATTCGAAAGCTTAAATACTGTTGACCCGTGTACACCGTTCAGGAAACAATTACTTTACTACCCCTGGAATGAAATTGAAACAAAGTTGAATAGAATCGAAAAAGTAAATAAATTCTTAGGCGTTTGTAATAACAAGTGTGATGGAAAATCGATGCTCGATTCTCGCTACAAATTGATCTGAACGGTGCACGAGTATCCACTGTGATTAACCGTTTCGACACTGTTGGCGCCTATAGGTACTCACTTTACATTGCTCACTACAGACGATTGGCGCCTACAGGCGCTCTAAAATCTAAACGCTCATCAATAAATACATGTAGTGAGTTCAATGTAGCATGATTCAGTGTTTTGACGGTTTCCATATAAATTCTGAAAAATTTTCGTCGTACATTGCAGCAAAACTTCGACAGTACGTCACGCGCGGTATGTCTCAAAGTTAATCTTTCGAATAATAGATTTTCTCTCATACAGTCTATGAATCTATGAAATTGGTTCTACAAAGATCTTGCTGAACGATTGCTTTTTATATCCTCTGTATACAAAATCGTGTCTTGTACTAGGCAAATACTATGTACGTACTTTCAATTCATTTTTCATCGATACAATCACGAAGTCGTACGAAGCGCTCGAATTTCTGCGTGTGGTCTCGCACGTTCGGCTGCTAGTGTGGGTAGAATGAAGCATTTATTTTTACGGTCGCTAATTACATCTAGTTAAACTTGAACGAAACGAGCGGTAGACGTTTAATTAATCGATATTAATTAATCGTACGTATCGAGCCCGATCAAATCGATGTATGTAATTCGGTCGACGAACCCTTGATTCGTTAAACTCTCGACAATCTTGAAACGGTTACCTTAATTTCTTAAAGAGGGGTAGTGTCGGATGAATTGTACTCTGAATGGTAGTTTTGTTTGCCGAGCAAAGTCAGTACAAGCAGCAGCTGCCGTAGCAACTGATTATTTAACGAGTCGTGCACGCTTGTATACGTATCGGCCTTTAATAATTTTCGCACACATTCTTGGTATGCTCGCGCGCGAGGCGTTATAACTCCTCCGGATTATTGAATTAATTAACTCGGATGTCCCGGTGACGCGGTCGTTACGAGCAATGTTACGTAACCGCTTGGAAATATGTTTCTGTTTCAATACTGTCGCACAACTGTTCGCGATGCATTCGAAATAATACGTGAACGGTGCACGCTTTACCTTGGGAACCGTGCAAAAAGGTCGGAATATGATATAGGCATGGTGCACGATGAAATTGTTCGTGCGGCAGTAACATGGAAATGAAGATAGTATTCGTTTTTATTGGGCACTGCACTGTAATAAATAGCAGCCTTGTGGGAACAGTTACCTATTTTGTGTAACGAACAATATTGATTTATACGTAATCCGCGAATAACAATTAATTGTTATCTTTTTATTCGTTGCACGACATTATTTTCGCCCGATACTGAAACCGAGTAACGAATAAACAGATAGATTTTCATTCAAAATTAAATTTAATTAAAAGTAGCGAATGTTTATTAAACTATTATTATAACATGTATTTATAGAGTATTCTCTTTTTTGGACGATGAAAATTTTGCATTTTTAAAAATCGTCCATTCATACACATGTAGTATTTTAAAGAATCGGTTAAATAACGTTGAACATCGTAACAGTCTGTTCACGGATAATTAATTAACGACGACGTTAACATGGTAATTAGTAACGCGTAACGAGTTGCTCTCGCGAGCGGCCTGTGCACGGGATAATTGGTCAAAATCAAAAAGTTCGACGTGTCAGCCACGTGTTATCCGCGTCTGCATCGAAATTGGGTACAATTTTATTCGAATAACATTATTCCAACGCGATGAAAAGTCGCCCTGCATTACCGTGAAAAACGACCCTTATAATCCATTTATCCGAAGATGGTTGAATCGAAAGGGTTGCCAACAAGAGTTTGTTTGAAAGATATTGCCAGAGAGCTTCCGAAAGAGAATCTTGGAGGGCGGTCATGTTTTGGAATCAGCAGATTATAGTTTCATAATTACGTTTTATGTACAAAGTTATGTTAAAAAATAGTTAGCGTGTTGACTTGCAATTGTAAATAAATCACGTCGTAACAATATGTACACAGTGGAAAGCAGCAGTATTCAAGAGTGTCATCCTGACCTTCGAACAGTTAATCAGATTAAATAATTCTTCGCCACGTGTCTATCCATTTAAGAGCAAATGTTATTTTATTATCGAAATTGGAATTTCCACGTTTAATCAATCAAATATAGCAAAGTACTGTTTTTTTTTATCTTTTATTCGTCACTCGAAAGTCTTTATCTAGATAATGAATTTTCCAATCTCTGGTCTGGATTCGTTTAAAATTCGCCGTGTCCGCTGCATACCAGAAACACGAAGCGCGCTCGGCTCGCCGGGATATTATAAATTCAAATGGAACGTCCCACTAAAAAGTGTCACTGTGCTACCGGAAGCCGACAACATCTTCCAGTGAAAGCTTCTTCGGTATTCCATGGCTGCGTACCTATTATAATTGCCCTCATGCATACGATAATGAGCCGTGGTTAATGCTCTCACCGCCATTCTTTTTCTTCTTGCGATCATATTTCATTGTCGGAAAAAGTTAATAACCGTTTGAGACAAAGGATGGCAACCAGTTGGACGGTAGATATATGGCTCTTAACCAGACTACGAATGTTCGTGACCATTCTCACTTTCATAGTTGATTTTTATGTAAATTAAAATCAAAAATAGATTTATCTACATTGTTCGGTAAAAGTTTGGAATAAGTCTGTATAATTTAACGAAATTAGAGATTTCCACGGTAAATAAGCAAATTTAAATAACTGCATTCATTAACGTACCTTAAAAAGTTAAAGACTTCAGTAATTATCCAAAGTATTAGCTAGAATGAAATAAATAAAACCAACGGACGAGCAACTACCATGGACATTAGATGAGATCTATTTCACTTTATTCTTAAATATTCGTATATTTTTAAAGAGTAATGTCGAGCAGTTGCGTCAGTATTCGGTCAGCTTCATCGGCGTGTGTCACTTTGTTCTTGCGTTAAAACAAAAAAGTATTTCAGCCACCCACGCGCAGGCATTCTTCGATACAGTTGCCCGTCGACATCGATAACCGGACTGATCTTTAAATAGAATAACGTTTTGTCACCGGCTTCGGGGGGTCGGTGATCGTACGTGAAAGTAACGAGAATGAAGAAAAGGTTAAGCGAAAGGTAGAACCACTTTGGTCTACCCAAACGACCGACTCGCCATTGCGAATTCAACTGGCTTTAAATGGAATTCAGCTTGATCGAGCACCATAATACCCTGGCATATGTCAACGTCACGTTTTCTTTTTTCGAGTAATATTTAATGTCACTCCGATCGTTTCTGCTTTCGACCCCCTCTCCAGAACAAAAAGGGACCTTTTATCGGTATTGTAACGGAATATATCCGGGCTTTCGTTATTACTTCAGTCTATGGGATTGAAAACGATATCTGTTTCCAGCATTTTCGTTTTCTTTTCGGTGTTCGAAACTAGATTTAAAAATGGAATTTAATTTAATTTCGTAACGGAGCACAAACTGAATGGATTATCGACTCGATTTATTCGTTATAATTATATCTGCTTAGATTGCGTGACTGGATAATAGTTGTATACAATAGATTTTTTAAATGTAAATAGTATTATAAATCAAGAGCGATTACATAAGAATCGGATATCATGTTTCCTTTCAATAATCCATCGTAAAATAATTATTTTGATTGCATTTATAGTTATAGAGTAAATTACCTTTGGAACTTATAATAAAAGCAATGTAGCAACCATTGAAGATTATTCATGTAACACATTTATATCACTATTACATATTATTTATTCCACCATATATCCTTCTCACGAATGTAATATTTGTACATAGATTCACAAGTACCAGTCAATAAATTCCGTGCCAAGAAAACGATAAAATTAGTCGTAAATATATCAAGAAGGACAAGCAACAAAGAGACAAGTAAAAGTATTCATAAAAAAGAAACAAAAAAGCAATAATCCAATTTGCATATTAATAAATGTTCTTACGTCCCAAGTGTGTGTGTGTCCACATTCGAAGTTACGTCGATATGTAATTCTAGGAACATTTTAACAGAATAACTCTCATCACAATACATTATAGGCTTTGCAGCTGACAAGGGCCACGTGCGATCTATACGGCCACTAAATTCCCACTTTACAGCGTGGACGTGTAATTAAAGTCGCGTCGATCGGCTAATAAATTGGGCAATAAATTGTTAGGGGACCCCGGGAGAGGGTTGAATGCAGATGAATATGATTCTTCGTTGGTGAAGATTGAAATGGCCGTTCCGCGATATCGTCGTTGTTCACGTAGTTTGCATGCAAATTCCATATCCATCGCGCGAAATGCTCGGGGGGGTAATCTTGCGCAAATAGAAACATCCCGACAAGGTAGACGAGGCGCGCGTTATAACCGTGGTATCCAACTCCTTACGGTGGTGGTGGGGAGGGGGGTTACAAGGATAGAGTCAAGAACGAAGGCACTATTTTGTTTTACATTCGTACAACGCTTAATGGATCATTTACTCACAAGAAAGTGTTACTCTTATTCAGGGCCATTCCTGGGTTAGGTTACTAAGTAATTACAAAAAGATACTAAGTAATCATTAACGATTTTGAAATTTATACGTGAAATTTGATAGCTCAGAGTAAAATACAGATATATGATTTAGGTGATCAGAAATTGTTCCCTTTGCATTTCTTACTTTAAAAATTAAATTATAATTTAATTATTACTATTTCTGCATTTTTGTGTATTTGGTTAATTTGCCTACTTATACATTAAAAAAACTGCGATAGCTGGTCTCAAGTGATCCGGAACGGGGTCCGTAACGGTACATAAATCATGAAAGTGATAACATAAATTTATATACTGCAGAATTTCAATGAAATCGGTGAGGGCCACTTCTTGTCAGACAGGCCAGGTATCTATATAAAATTTCTGTACTACTTTTGTACCCTGTATTAATAGTATTATTTCGATTATTGCAAAATTGTCTGTTATTGAGAATGGTAAATCGTGTGAACGCAGTCTACAGTTCAGAAGTCGCGTTAACTCTGCTCACTGTGCTATTCGAGTCGTACGGGCTCGTCTTCATTACCAAGTGGGCAAACCACTTTCATCGACGTCTACAAATATCCTGACCTTAACTAGCGGTGTTCCGTGGCGTCTGACCGCCAGTGATACTATTTTTACCCGTGACCGCAAGTGGCACCGCTTCGCGTACGCGACCCAGGCGACACTAATTCCATGTGGAACGACGAAAGTTCGAATACGATGACCCGTTTCGTCGCGAATCATCCCGATCGTCCCGGCTCGGCACGAAAGCGAACGAGCGTACGTGCAGCTTCATTCCTCTCCCTTAAAAGAGAACAATTAGAGATGTCGTCGTACAACGATAAACAAATCTCGACGATCTTCGGTTTGGTTCACGATGGAAGCAGAACTAACTACGACTATGAATCGGTATGGGTCTCGAAAACATACATGCTGATCCGTACACCCCCGCTTATAAGTATTGGGACACTTATCGAATATCCAGAGAAGAATCGCTGTAAGTCTGAAATAAATATTGTATAGGGGATATTGAAGTTCAATTGACGTTTATGCTACTATGCAGTAATGAACGTGCCTAAACTATGTGAATAGTTGCGAAATATTATACAGGGTGTTACAAAAAACGATACGGTATCGAATACAATACAATTAAGAAGATTGTAAAAAAAAAACTAATCTTCTGTAACCAGAAAAAGAAACAATGATAAGGTAATACACACTGCGATTGGTAGGCAACGCTACCGCGGGAATTCGGCTGGCAGACTCGCGCTAACAAAACTTCGGATAATATTTTATCTAAGGAAAAAATTGTTTCAAATCATCCAAGCAACCCTTCATTTCCGGGAATCGAAGCTATTTTGGGACACTCTGTATATCGTGCTTGCTCGGTCATCCGTTTCCCCCCCCCCCCGGGCTGGCTTGGTCGTTCTCGAATTTTTGCGACGTATAATTAAAAAGTTGTTCGGCACGAAAAAAAGCATCAGTCATGAAGTTTCGCCGACGAGGAAATGTTTGGAAGGTTTGTACGTGCAAACCGCTGGTTTTTATCCTCATTTGGGAGCAGATGCGCGAAAGACGCTTTCTTGTCCGGTTGACGAGCTAATTGCGTCAATTTCCTTAATTCAACGTCGACTAACGAACGTATTGTAAAATCGAGAGGAACGGAAGATTCGCTCGCGACTTTTAAAAGACGATCTTAGTCGAGTAGCGATCTAGTCTCCAGAAGTTTGCTGCTTTAATTAAATATTTTCCCGTTTCGGTCGGTCTCCTGTTGCTGGTTCAATTAAAATCTAATCACGAATTCATAACACAGAACGTTAATTACCGGGGGTTTTGTCGTGTAAGAGGCACAAGGCGGCGCTGCATTGTTCCCGTCTAATTTCGCCGGCGAACAAAGTTACCGCGCGTGCAACTTGTTCCTTGCGGAGGTAACGAGTCTGCGTTACGTAAATAAATTGGCGGTTCATATGGCGGGAAGCAAACGACGCTACGGTTCGATTTATCGGACAGGTAACGGGGATAACTTCATTAATCGGTCGTTGAATTTCGTTCTTTCTATCGGGTAGCATCTGAAATTCAAATTTCCCGCCATTATCTACCGTGCTCGCGTTTAGATAGCTTTTGTATAATTCGGCAGAAGATACCGAGGAGTAGACCAGTTTTTGCGCGAAACACCCGGAAGCTTGAGTATAATCGGTCGTTCGTTTGCAAATAATCGCAAGGTACGAAGACCACGCGTTTATCCTATACATTCACGAATGAAATGGTAATAGTCTTAAGCATACAGACATTCAGCTTAATTTTGTTGCATAGTGATCGAAGGGGTTTTCACAAATATCATAATTTCAATAGGATTCTTTAATCTTGTAATGATAGTTGTAACATATACACAATAAACGTCTGTATTTTGGAAAGAGGTTTATAAATTTGAATGGTCACTGACTATTGTACTATGGTCGTCGAAGTGTCGACTATATCGATAGTATACATGGAGGGGAGACTAGGGCCAAACGTAACAGTTTGTCTTATTAAATCTGTAAAAACAGAAATGACTAGTAATTAAAGTTTTGAATTAGAAATTCATAATGGAGACATTAATAATAATAATAATAATTTATTGTAACAGGCGTAAATTCACCCAATATACATTCAAATAACAAAAAAAGCATATTGTAATAAAATTAAATTTAATCATAATAAGATTAAAATTAAAAAGAACAAGAAAGAAAAAAAGAAAGAAATATTTAAGTGTTACGTAAAAAATTGTTCTTCTCGGAGAAACTCCCATTTATTTTGATCGTGGCGCGCGATGAACACCGTAACATTTTCACCTTATCCACCAGAGAACGCCAGAAGACCCCGTGGTTGCATAAAATACGAAGCACGAAATCCATTTTGCGGAAAGATGATTTTTTATCCCAACGAACGTTTGGCGTTCCCCGCGTATCGGTGCGACGGCGCGCCGAGCGGAATCCTTCTCGTAAATTACCTGCTTCCGTATTGTCAGAGACGGTGCTTAAGCCGCGCGGGGAAAGTTTTTCCAATCTCCGCGACGATGACGACGCTTGGAGCCGCCCGTCCGCACAGGGGGATCGGTCGATCCCTCCGATCGACGAGCGGGACGGCCGGTGTGTATCACGAAGGCAGCGATAAATTTCTCTCGTCTGGTCCCGGGGAGCATGGAAAAGAAGCGCAGAAGGCGGTTCCGAAACTCGCGACGCGTCCTGAAGCCATGACGAATAGGCCATGTTTTTGCTCGTTCCTCTTCTGTGATCTTTCCGGAATGCTGATCCCTGGCGTATGGCGATATATCACGTGTACTCGATCAGTAATCCACCATCTTGTCTTAACCAAATAGTTAACGTGCTAGAAATCGAAAATGTTTCACTGTACGTTTCTTTAAAACTTTGACTCCCACGTCGCCCAAATATGGGTGACACGTACACTGCAAGGAAGCTGGATTAATTAAGCAACGTAAAATTTTTGCGTAAAATTAATATCGCAGCGTAATTTGAAACAAGATCAACCTTTATCAACTGGACACATATATTTTCGATGATTTATGACTTAAAAAGTGAAATAACGTGTGTCTGGATACGTACGGACTTTTCCACTGTGGCAGTTAGTGTTAACGCTGTGAGAACCAAACCTGTCCGAAATGATCATTCTAAAAATTTTTTTATTTTACAGTCACTAGAATCGTAAAAGTGTTTTTGTCGACATGTATGTTGACTTTTAGTTCGAATATACATTGTTTCATTTGAGACTCCGTTTTGGAGAAAACTGTTGAGTAGGACTCGTCTGGCGCGTCTGTTCGTTGCATTCCGTTTCTACTTACTACCACGATGCATATGTGGACCGCTCGAGCCCCTGAAACGCTCGAGTCTTTCCCTTTCACGATATTGCACACTTCTCCCTTCGACTTTCTAAATGTGTAATCCGTTTCGTAATTAATTCTACTTCACTGTTATCCCGATTACTTCTGCGAGGAATCGTAAGGAGATAACACTGCACAGGTAAATTCCCTGTTCGTACAAGTCGATACAGTTCGCGTCCCGTGTTCCAGTTACAACGAGACGAAGTCCCTTCCCGTGGGATCAATGGGTCATTGCCCCGTGTCTGCAGCATCGCGACAGGCCAGCAGGGACCGAGGAGAGCCAACCATGGAAATTGTTACTCGACCCTTCCACCGTCATAAATAATGATAATAGTAAAAAAGAAAAAAATAAGAATTTTTTTCACAGAAAGAAATCGTTTCCAGTTCGCGGCGGCCGATAACGATCGCGATACGTCGCGGAATATGAGAATTTTCTGGGTTTTTGCCTTGCACACCTCGATTAACACCGCGTTTTCTAATTAACGTGGTTAGGTAGATGGATGTGTGGCAATCCTGACCCGTGCAGAGAGCGCAGAACAATACGTACTTTCCTTTAAATTGCTGGATTATGATCCGTTTTGCGCGCAATTAATTGCGCATACTCCAGGATGGAAGTTGTTTTGTCTGTCAGCTGGCTAAATACTTGCGGTGAAAGTGAAATTTGGCGCTAGATGAAGACGTATAAATGTAACAGAATATTTATTCAGTGTATCGATAAATGATCCTAATTGTAAGGTGTTATATTTTAAATTAAAGATGTGCCTTGTCGATCTTAAATTGGGTAACCATGGTTATAACGTGTTGGAACACCATTGTGAATAGAAATTAAACGGTATAGATCTGTGATTTCTGTAGAAACGAATACCGATTTCGTCGAGAAACTGTGGATTACTTGTTCGTACACCTAATACACACACAGAAAGATACGAGAAAAGGCTTTAAGGGAAGAAAAGGAGAACGCGTTGAGCCAAGGTCATGAGTTACTCTTTTTTTTTTTAATTAAATAAATGAACGAAGTTCGGGAACCGTGAACAAACATCGATCAAGTACTCGATAAAATCTTATTATCTACGTAATCTACTTACACAACCGTCCGTATCATAAGTAGGTATCTTATGATTGCATAATTTAAATAAATGTGTCTGAGTAATCTAAGCGGAGCACGACATTGAATTGTAATTAATGCGTAAGAATTACAATGTCAATCAATGAAAATATAAATCAATGAATTTCATAAAATCTTTGAAAAATTTTCAAACAGTCTTATCTAGCATACGTTCTCATAGGTAGGATCTGAATAAATCGTCTTTGAATTGTACAGAGTTTGAAGTTGATCACGGTACAATAGAGTAATAAAGTAATTCATCTATGAAGTATCGAATAGGCTTTTTTTTATACGAGGTTTCGTCTTCAACGAAATCGAAATTGAATGTTCACGGGGTGTACGTGCCGTTCAATAAGTACATGTCTGTCCATGACTGTCTGTTTCTACTGTATCCTCACATATAAAGCTTTATTCTTCATTGACAATTTCCTTGATGTTCTTACATCAATCCAAACTGGTTTAGGTCCTCAAAACTAGTATCTACCACCTAAACCCAAGCGATATCCGATGTCACGAAGCCTTTTTTCGTCGGCTATAAACGCCAAACCCTCCGATTCCCATAAGCACCTACAAGTATCACCTTTTATTCGGCCTGTGATATAAAGAAATTGACAGCTTCCATGGTCCAAACGTACGCTAGTGAGTAATTTAGTAATCTATTTCAACAATTTTTGGCTCATAAAAAACCTGTCAGGATTTCCGGTTCGAACCCTTTTTCGCGATAGACCCGCAATAAACACATTCCACAGCTCTGGGAGCCGATTTGTCTGTATCAATCGAAATAAAAATTAACAACATTCTCCATACCGAATCACAATTCGACCTATAGGAATCCTAAGATTAAAATCATCCCGTGAAAATTCGTTCCCAGTTTACAATGATCGATTTCAAACCGAAGGAACAAAATGGTGAGACTGTTCGAGATCTCCGTGGCTGGTAGCGTCGCGATCGAACAGATTCCACGGGAATTAGATAATAATTGGTTCGCATACCCGGGCGAACACAGATTGCAGTCCCCGGCCATTCGATATCCTGGAAGCGCGTCTCGCGGCAGTTAATAATAACGCGAGTGAAAGCGCGCAGGATATTGATTACATCGGCTCGCGATGTTTTTTTTTTTTTATGTTCCCTCCCTTCCGAACGTTCCGTGAGGCGTCGACGTCTCTTTGTGCGGTTTTGCCTTTTCGTAACGCCGCGCCGCGGGAAAGTATTATTTATCTTATTGCGCGCGGAAGCGATGTCGCAAGCCAGCCGAGTCGCCGCCTCTTTCTGTGTGTGTGTATGCTTCGAACGAATTCGAACGGTCTCCAGAGGGTTATTCGCCGTTATTTTAAAAATAACGATCTCGTAACGATTAGGAGAACGGTCCACGAACACACTGTGTGGGTGTTTGTTAAAAAAATCGAGTGGTCAGGTAATGTGCGTCAACACTCGAAGGGGGACACACCGATAATTTTGGCTCGCCCGGAAATCGGTGATCGATCATACGGAATCAGTTGGCCGAGAACGAAAATAGGCCTTGTTTGTTTCCCCGGTGACATATATAGTCGTTCACCGTTATTGGCTCGATATGGAAATTTCGTCTGCGGTTCGGAGGAGACACCGTGGAACCAGACACGTGCACAACTTTGTCTGAATAATATTAGGTTGTTGTGTAATAAATGTCGCGTTTAAATTGCAGATTTTGAATGTCTGCGGCTGTATTTTTGAAACGAATGTTTCTTTTTTTTTATCGAAATAAAATCCATCTGAATTGACACCACACACACTCTTGCCAAAGAGTTGCACAAGCTTCTTGACATCATGTTTAACTGATTTTACGGTGGCTGGAGTGGTGTGCATTGGAGAACGATATTTATTGTGCAACAACCTAAATGACATAGTGAAATGGAAGAATATCTAAGAGTGTCATCTTGTTCTTCGAACTGTTCGGTAGATTAAATTCTTTGGGTTTGTATCTGTTCGTTCAAAAAAGAGTGCTATTTTATTTTTAAGTTTGAAATTTCTCAGGGTTACTTGGTTATCGATGGGTATTTAATTTTATTATCTCTCGTTCGTTATTCGACACATTTCATCCAGATAACGAATTTGCACGTTATATTTGCTCGGGACCTCGATTATCTTAAGTAGACACGGCGGAACGAAGATCGGCCGTGTACGAATGGTTATGTAATTTTAGCCAATGCATGTTGATCGAGAGACTAAGTTTCGTCTGCATATTCAGAGGAGGATAGGAATTTCGTTTTCATCGTTACAGCATCGTTACCGAAGATCCTACTTTTTCCTTCTGCAATGTCTTCGAACAGAAACGAAGAATCCAAGTTGCTTGTTTGTTAAGAAAAAGAGTCATTGTAACTTCTTTTTCATCATTATAATATACTAGTTCAGACATTTTTCCTTTAACAATTCGAAATGAAGATCAAGGAGACAGATCTCTTCTGTATTTCAACGAAGAACTCTGTTTTCATTGGTGTAACGGTATCAAATTAAAAGTTCATGAGAAAAACTACCCTTGTTAAATGTTTCAGTTTTCAAGAACAGACTGGAGTAATCAATAACGGGACTCACAACACGGAGGAATCTATATTACACTGCGTGGAATAACTATAAAACCATCCTAAAATTTTCAATTCACATGTATTGTGGTTAAAATGAAAACGAATAATTGTTTTCTACGGAATATAAACCATCCTTTTCTGGAGAAAGATTATTTCTCAACACAATTTCAGACATGACATACATGGTTTATTTTTATTTTAACCACAATACATGAGAATTGAAAATTTTAGGGTGGTTTTACAGTTATGCTACGCAATGTATGTAAAAACGACATACGTCCCGATTTATTCTGAATAGAAAATTCATCGATTTTTAAAGATGCAGAATTTTTTTTACTCTCCTGGGTATTAAAAAGAAAAACAAAAATTAACAAGAATCGATTCAGTTCCTATTTGAACCCTCAAATACTTCGCTTCCTTTCTTTTTCGGTATCCCCAAGAAGAAGTACTACCACTTTCGTTCGCTGCCAAAAATCCCCGAAGTAAATTGCAAAATAAACCATCGTCAGGGCAAGAATGAAAATTTCCATTGTCTGCCCAAGGGAGGGAAACCGTTTTTCTTTTCTTTCTGCTCCAATTTCTTGCCGCGACCCAAGACCGCGAGATAGAATGTGCAATGAAAAGCGTGCAAGGCCGAGGTCGCGATAAAAAGGGATAACACTTGATACGGAAAATGTGTAAATTTCGTTCAACCGCGCGTAATTCAGACTACAAAAGCCGGAGATCGTTAACGTCAATGCTCACCTTTAATGTATGCCACGTGTTACACCGTTTAAATAATGACTGCGCGGCTCTCGAGTGTTTCCGAATGTCGAGCGTTGATAACCACTTTGGCGAATCAACAGCGAGGAAATAAATTAACGACGGGGCTCTAGAGAGCCCCCTCCCGTGGGGGAACCGGATTCACGAAGGTCGATGAAACAAGAAACGAAAGAATATCGGGAACTGTGTTTTTTGGGCGGATGGGGCGGAGGATACAGTAGGGGGAAAATTAAATTTATAGGACACTTCGTGTTGGTGACTGTGGTTTTACGGTTGTAATTATTTATTATGGGAAGTATTATACAAATTTGATGTACCATTGGATAACGTAGCGACGTATTGTATATGTATGTATTTAGTAAATGGAAGAACAAAAAGGGTGCAATACGAATTGTGGTTGGATTCATATATTTTTTGGACCGGATGCTGATGCTGTTCATCTCACGAAATATTGGGTTGTTCGGAAAGATCGTAGCATTTTTGATGGCAGTATTGCGATCTGTATTTTTCAATTTATATTTAAATTGAATTTTATATTAATTCAATTTTTATTTTAAGAAAAATTATATTGTGACTTTATTTTACATTGGGTCACATGCAAAGTTACTAATAATGATGATTTACTGGAGATGTCAGTAGTCTGCCTTGACAACTTTACAAACAGCTTCGTAATCTAACCAATCAAATTGCGAAGGTGCGACGGCACAGGTGCGAATTAGCTACCGTACACTCCATTTACGACCGTTTAGATTGTTACACTTCGGTAAACTAATTTTAATTCAACATACATGTTTCATTAGCGGTGTCGAAGACTCGTTTACTTTTTATTCTTACTCCGTTTTTAGTCGTACATAAATACTGGGCGTACCAATGATTAGGACACTACTTTCTTAATGAGGTGGTGATATAATTTAAGTTCATTATATCTTTCCGTCATCTTAATTAACACTATACCGGGTTCGGTAGGTTTAGTGGTAAAAATATCGTATCCCATTGGAGAACAGTGGGAAACGTTATTAAGGGAACTTGTGTGTCTACGTTTGCTCAGAAATAAATATTGAATGTATAAATAATGAATTGCTATCGGAAAATATCAAGTTACATTTTGCAATATTATTAGTCTTGTAGGAAAATAGAAACTATAACTTGTTTGGTAATGTAACGTCAAAGTATTTCTAATATAAATGTTTTTGGCCTTCTGTTTGAACTTCTTATAACTATTATATAACTAGACCTCGTAGGCTTTCTTCTTCTTAGTTGTATACATGTAGAGTGCTACTGACCTGTAGGCAGTAATTTAAGCGTTTAAGAAAACTTATGCGTGGAAACAGAAAAGGTTTCTATGAACTCCGATAATGGGTAGCCATGAATTGAACTTCTAAGGATCGCACTTTCAAAGCATCTCACATATACGTATATATATATGTATTTGCAACGATTCCTACGTAATTCTTAGAAATGCTGTTCAACGATCGTCTAACTTATTTAAATTAAAGGAAGTTAAAGCTAAAGGATGTAAGGTGGAATTCTTTTACAAATTTTTCAAATAAAAATAAATTAGTTTGGAAAATAATAGAGATGTTTAATGAAGATGGAACTGTATTCACAGAAAATGAAGAAATGTATTTTGATAATTATTATATCTTTCTCTAAACTAATCAATATAACAACCAATTGATATTCTTTAAACATCATTAATTCTCCAGAATATAAGACGATAAATAAGAATACAGTAAATACAGGGACTTCGCCAATTAATGTATCTGTATAATTTTATTTACCATCGAGTTAGTAGTTTCATCAAGATATTCCTCAATTAGTGAAAGTAAGTTTCAATTCTTAGAGAGTGGTGACATTTCAGATGTACCAATCTAATCCTATCGGATGGATTTCAGTTCACTCCAATTTCGTGCTTTATTCTAATTAGAAAACGGATCAATAACTCGCCGAAACGGTTGAGATTGCATAAGAAAAATGGAGGTCTTTGATTTTCGTAGCGGTATTATTGCCGGCACGGGTGCTATTTGTGAATCAAGGCCTCGAGAACGATTCTCACTGTCCATAATGTCGACTTGTCATGTGCAGGCTAGGTTAACTCGTCAAAAATTTAAGCTTTCAATTAGTCTAGAGTCGCGGATGTAAGATTTCCTGGTAGGTCTGCCTGTGACCCTTTTTCCAAGTCGGAACGTTCAACGGGCGCGCTGCAGTGGAATCAATTATTCGATTAGAAACGGGGGAAGCCCACTAGGTCCTCATAATATATACATTGTATACAAGCAGTTATCACACCAATTATCTCTTCATATGCATTCCAAATGGTTATGCGTGTTCTTGACAGAAACAAGAAATATTCAACGGTATTCGATGTCACCAGCTATACTACACTTTTCTAACTTGATCGTATCGTAAAATGTTCGCCAATATTTGAAACAGTCATTAATTATTAATTATTATAGTTCGTAATTATTTGGTTTTCAACAACAACATTTTCCACAAATTTTACAAGGCAAACTGAACGGAAAAAAAACTTCGGTCTATCTATCTATCTGTTACCAAAACGAAAGCGTTTCTATTTATTATTATATTTTTATCTAGGCTTATTACAAGGCATATCGGTATATATTCATCTCAAACGTGGAAAAACCAGGGCGAATACATGACCAGATGACTCGGAGCTCTAGTCGCAAACGGAAGAGGATCGATCCGATTATTAAATGAGCTTGTTCAACGTGTTTTCGATCGGTGTATATCTTTTCATGTGAAATTCAATTTTAATGAAGATATCACCAGTCCACTCTTGCCTATGACAAACTGTGCATAACCTCGGTGGAAAGGAGCATTTGTGTATTTCTTGGCTAAAGGCGAGTCGTTTTATTAATTAATAGCTAGAAAGCTTAAAGGCATGGTGAAACCTCGAATAGCCGCGTAATTGACTTGTTTATTTTATCGAGCGTCGTTGAATGTTGGGCATAATCATCCGCGCATTTCAGGATTGAGTGACGTGGGGTCAGATGGACGAAAAAAAGAGGAAAAAAAAAACGATTCGAATCGTGGAGTCTCGTAACAGTAGAAAGGTGGTAGGAAGCCGGGAGTGTCGTGTTTGAAAGAGTATCAGATGTACACCGGAGGCTGTCGTTGTAAATCGTTGTATCATCGTTACAACTCGTGTCGGTCATTTGTAACGCAATTGATTATGGTGTATTCACGTTGAAGTTCTTAGCACGAGTTCCCTGCGTTTTATCATTCATCATACGTGTTTTCGAATAAATTCCCCTGACGACGACGAAGTCTCCATCGACACGGTAGTAAATGGTCTTTGATTCCTTCGCTCGTACACCAAGAGTACACACTTTATGAGGTCGGATTAGATTGCTTTTCTTGCTCTTATCTACATACATATTTCTAAATCGACAGGAGATTCGTCGTTCGGATGAAATAATACTTCGTATACGATTTTCATTGAATTCTCAGCAAATATTCAACGAGCAATAGAATTCTAATGGAATTTACATAGAGGATCGTAATTAAGCATCGACGTCGGTGAAAAAGTGAACGTTGTCGCGAAGGAAAGAGGAAAAATGGCGTGGACTTTTTTTAAATATCGCTTAGGAGAAATGATGAAACGCCAGTAGAAATAGGCAAGGATCAAAACGCGATCGATTCATCGAGCATGCATAATACACCCGTTAATTTCAGTAATAATCGCCTTATCGCGGGTCTTGTCGCTCTTCGATTAAAATCTATTTAATGCCAGCCAGTGAAACAAAGGTCTCTCGTGAATTTAATAGTGGGCTACAAAACGAATCGAGATTTCACTCGTTACAAAAAGCTTGTACATGGATAGCAGATGATATTAAGCCGATGATATATATGGTCAATCTCCCGCTTTTCTTCTCTCAATAACTCATTATCAAACACGCGTGATATTTTTCAATTAAAGAGGCTTCAAGTGAAATGAAATCGCTGTGGCTTGCCAGTTTGACAGGCCCAGGATTCACTGATTAAAGAAACTTTCAGCTCATCATCATCAGAAACTTCATTTCTTTTTCATTTACATTTTTTTTTTATCAATGACAGCACATTTGTAAATTATCTTTCTTACACTTGGAACTAACGCACAAAAGTTTGAGAACGCTCGTTCGATCAGTGAACTGTGTCTTATTAATAATAAAAAACACAACTGAACGTTTGATCTTCCATCTTTCATATATTATAAGAAGGTAACTATATGAAATAATATTACTAAAAAACGATATAAACTCGAAGTCTCCATATTTTTCTTATTCACCCGTGAACCATTTATCCAAACTTCAAATTTTGTCATTGTCTCGTTAACAGAAACGTCAATTAGAGATTTATTCACCGATTTATTAAACTATCGTTCCAATTCCCATTCAGTTTGTCAGTCTTTGAGATCGTACGGTATTTCCAAGCGTGTAACCTGTGTTCGAACTTTCAAACTCGGAAATCAGAGGCTCTCGATCGAACCGCTAACTAAACCGTCCACGTCTACGAAAGGAAATCACCGCGGTGATCGCCGACGATCGTTACGCCTGAAGGCTTTCGACGGCGAAATACCATGCAGAAATTCCCCGTGTCCCTTTCATCGAAGCTCCAATCATCCTCGGTGTCGCGTCGGTCTGTGTGCACGTAAAAGCGAACAGCAAGAAAGTATCGCGGCGGGCACGCAACGTTTTCTTCTCTCTGTTTCTCTCTCTATATGTTGCATAACGACCGACGCGGACACACGGGTTAATCTAGCATCGCAGATAATACACCGACGATATCGAATTCACGGTACTTACTCTCGCTGGAACGAATCCGGCGACTCCATAAAACAACGTAGGATGCGGTTTATTGGACTTCTCGAGCGGTGAATATCAAGTTAAGTTTAGGAACAGACTTGGATCTAATTCTTCTTGGACCTTAATCATATGGTTTGAACAGACATTTAATTAGGAAATTTAGATGCGAGACAGTATTAACATTTTGAGCATCATATCACCCATAGACTACCAACTAAAAGTATGGGACCAGGTTTAATAACTAAATAAAGAGAAAAATATTATTCTACAAAGATTTGATGGAAGTAACGGGCTAAAGCTGATTGAAAATAATTTGTATATGTACTGATTCCGTTACTTTTATCATATTGTAACGAAATACAGAAAATTCTCGACGAGTGTTCGAAGGCTCCTCGGCACTGAACATTAATTTCATAAACTAATGGCCATGAGGCTGAAACAGATATCATTGGCTTTAGAATTAGAATCTCTATCATTATGCTAAACCTCATTAAAAAGTCAGCGTTACACCTGGGGACCTTTCCATGTTATGCCGAGGAGCCTTCGAACATCATCGAGGATTTACTGTAATAAGTTACTGTTGTATCAATCATGAACTCTGGTCCCATATTTTTAGCCGGTCGTGTAGATGGCCAAAGTGTTCGAACAATTCGAAATAAATCTTTATGGCAAGCTATTGAGTAAAACAAATTCTGCGTAGGCTTATGAAATTCGATAAGGTTAAAGGAATAGCTACTCTGACAAACGATGGTTTACAAGTAGCTGTATCATTAGAACAATTGCTTTCGCTTCTTAGACTTTCCATGGATGTTATTTCAGCACTGAACGTGTTAAAGTGCCTAACTTAGACTAGGGTTAGGTCTTGTCCTCGATTTTTGGAAAGGAAATTTCGTTAAGACGCTTTCACAAACGAACAGTAACTTTTAAAAAATACATTGTTTTTACTTTATAAAAATATATCATACTTTACAAATATTATTTAGTAAATATATATATTATTCAAATTCATAAGTTCGATAGTTTTTCTTTAAAAAATTCCCAAAAATTGCCTTATTATATAGCCGTCAGACTAGCATAGCCCCTTAAGTAACAAAAGACAATTCTCAACATACTATCAGTGGACTCGAAGAAAGTACACTGTGTCTGTTCTCACCAGGATTGAATCCACGTTGGTAACATTCATCGGGAATCTGTAACTCGGCCAGCCACTGGGAGTCGATCGAGACTCTCCTTGATCAGTCGGCCAATTTCCAAGCTGCTGGATTCATCACTCTCGCGTTCCGTGTCTACGGACTCGTGAAAGGCCGCGGCGGATCGGGTTGGGTAATCGCAGACGATTTTTTTGCCGGACGGGTTTTGAAATAGGCATCGCCACGGGGCGAACGTGGACACAAAGCTGGCGAAAAAAGAAAAGAAGGGCTAGAGATCTCTCGCGTTTGATATTAAGGAGCTAACGAAATTTTTTTTTGTCACTTTGGAAACCTCTTTTCCCCTACCCCGATTAATTTCACGAAACCACCAGCTCCTTGTGTTGCTGTCTTTTGCGTTTGTTCGTTTGCTTAGATACGCGGATCGATATTACACTGACGCTAGCGGGAAAGTGAGCTCTAACGTTGTAACCTTCGTTTGTCCATGAAATATGCACGGCGAAGTATGTACAGTACTATTCAGAAAGCGGTTGAAATAATTTGATTGATTGTTCAACAAGTCATTTTCAAGAAAAAGTACACGCATCCTGTTTTTAATATTCTCTTAGTGAAATCTTGCTATAAATCTTGATAAAATCGCGTGCATGGTGCGAAGTGACTTTTAAAAAATTACCACGAAACCAAGATAGTAACATTGTGAGCTCGATATGCATTCTTTAAATTTGCATGCAGGCATTGCACCGTGTCGATAAATTATTCATACGAATTTTAAATTGCTGCAACTGTACATTTTAGTTTGGAAACTTCTTTTTCTGCCACAGATTATTCTCTGTTGCATTTATGGTAATCGATTGTTTAATAAGGTGTATTACTGAAATTGTTGGTTAATTTTGGTTTAATCTTGTTTCAGGTAAGATGCTCACGAAACGACTGCGATCGAAATATTTGAATCACTCGTCCACGGTTCAGGTCAGCATGGTTAATTCGTATTTGGTACGGTGAGTGGCTGAACGATGGTTCGATGACATTCCATGACTATAAAAGAAATAGTACTATTGATTATAAATATGTGGGTATTAAGGAAGGGAAATTCTTAATCCTCTTCTTTGAATCCGGACTAGCATTTTCGCCAGAATTATTTTCCTTTGAGTAATACAAGCTACTTACTGATTATTTTATTGGGAGAATCAATATCAGTATCATTCAGTTTCCTGACAAATATTATTCAATTAACAAACGAATTTTTACCAATGTCGTAAACGTTAGATTTATCCATTTAACAGGTAAAAATTATAGCCTTCACATGTTTCCCAAAGTTGTTCAGATCTATTCGACATTTTTAATGGATTTCCCGACGAAAAGAAAATTCAAAAGTTTCTAACCCTCGACGAAAAGAAAATTCAACGTGTTATAATGGAGTTCCAAGGATCCGGAAATATCATAACTGCTCTTTTCACTCTCGCAATTAAGTAGAAATTCTGCGCTCTCGCTCGATAAATATTGCCGGAGTCAGAAGTAATCGCGTTACTCGGCTGGAAAGATAACAACGTTTTTCGCTTTCACGTGAAAAAGAGAATAGAACCGTGGAAAAAAGGTATCGGTAAGTGTTTTTCCATTCGGACCGAATATCCGTGGAAACGGGCGTAACGAGGGACATGCATTAACCGCGGCGAATCTATTAATTACAGGGAGGAGGATCGATAAGCTTGACATTTCCAGCCTGTTGCTTGTCGTAATAATTTCATGCATTTTCCGATCCACCTGTTTATCGTGCCGGGAACGGTAATCAGCGGGACAAGCCAATCGGCTAACCTGTCCGATGAAAAATTTTCCCGTCTTGTAATCGCGAAATAACTATTTACCCGAGCGACCGGTGTTCCTTGAACACGAGCATTCCAGAAACCTGTAATCACGATCTATGCGTCGCGGGGTTTAATATTCTATTTCGCATTCACGAGCCGGATGGCATCCGTACCGATGAAATGATTGAGAATCTTTTCAGTGTCCCTAAGTTCACACAGGTGGTCAAATATGTCGTTTTAGCACTTAAAAAATTAACAACTTTAATACATTCTGTAAGGAACTTTCTGAAATTCTCTAGACTCTAGATCGTTTGAACAAATACGAGTGTTCCCACGTGAAACTGTTTTCACGTTATTATACGATCTGGATAATTCCCGAGTTTTCAAATTGCTTTCAATTAATTTAAGAAACATAAACGAGTTGACCGAACTTGAATTGAGAACCACTAATAAAGCAATTTGTAATTTTTCACTGCTGAACAAACTTTAAAATCGCTGTACTTTGAAAGAAGGAAATCCAGCATGCATGTCGTCCACGGTAAGTGGATTTTAATCTGAAACGATTAAAGAATCGACAATGACCATCCATAAACTGATAAGTTTCCATATAATACCTATCTCGCCGCGTGAATTAATCGCGAACCGTTCCCCATGAATTCACGTGAAATCGGTGAATCGGCCCCGTTAATTAAACCCCGTACGCGGGGGTACGCAATTAGCCCGCAGAGTTATCGAGCCCTTTGCCCTATCCTTTAAACGGAAAACGAGGCGGAGGAGTATAATTAACCCGTGTAAACTGGTTTAATTTTTGTCGTCGGTGTTCCCTCCGGTTTCACGGATGGTGTGTGGCCACACACCGGTGTGACCACGGTTAGATCCAGGCACAGCCACTGGTATTGTGATACTTTTGTCCCGGGTAAGCCCCTGGAAACTGTCCACCGCGGCCGAGAGCGGGTGAAACGGAGAGAAAAGGATAGCTGAAGAGAGACAGCTGAAACCAGGCCTGCACCAGTCCCAGGAGATAATTCTCAAAGCATATTATACGAAATATCAAGGCCTTGCCTTTCTACGGTTAGCGGTACGCGTTTGAACATACGCGAGGCACTGCACGTGAACACGCCGCACGCAATAGAGCTATCTTGCCTGTGGCGAACCAATTTACACGCCCCGCGGACCGATCGCAGCGAATTTTTACCGTTCGTTTCTACCTAATCGACGAGTCTGGTATTATCGAAATTTCAAGTGGGACCAGTAGTCGAGCAGTGAGATTCGACGAATATTAGGATTGAAGGATAAGCAATGTCGACTTTTCATAGGCGGATACCCAATACTGATTTGGGATTGCTTCAGGATTTTCGATTTTTATGCAAAATAACATTTTACGAAGTAATTCACAAAGACAGAAGTAAATGCAGGAATTTCTTTCTTCTCGAAAGTATTTTATTCGGTTAAGAATAAAATAGGGATCTCGTTGCATATGATGAAAGTTTTGTCTTTCAATGTTTTTAATAGGAATCTGTTGACTATAAATGCATGAAATCTGCAGTTTAGTAATCAGGAACTATGCAGAATTTCTGCAATTCGTTTCCTATAAAGATTTGAGTAGAATTCAATTGAACTGTGTTGAACAACATTTTTATCCATCTGTACAGAGTAGTATACTAGAGATACTAATGGCCATTTATTTCCCACCCACGTGATATGATATAGTCTACTTTAAGAATACGTGTTAATTTGAGTTTTTCATTGTAATTGCTCTCGAGAGTACTCACAAATTATGTGTCCACTCGAGAGTACTTCGAAGTGCCTTTGTAGGTAGGAATTTTTGTATCCGTAAAGTACTTGAAAAATACCGATTCAATTCTCCATGATATCTATGCTAACTCGGTTGCTATAGAATTGCTGATTGATTGGTATCGCCCCAAGAAACATCAGTTTGAAAGTGTAATATCAAGTATCTAAGATTTCGATGCCTTTCGATACTTCCTATCGAGTACTTAAGTATCGAATTGTTTGAGAATCATCAATACATACTGAATTAATCCCGTCGGTATTAATTTCCTCCAAAACGGCATTATTCGTCCTTTCATGGTAGTCCAGATTGCTCTAGATCCCGCGTATTCATATGAAAAACTCTTTTCGATACATTTCATCGAATACTTCGGTACGAATTTATTCGAGTATCATCACTATGTATCGTATCGGTCCCATCGCTGATACTTTCCCCTGAAACGTCATCATTCATCGTTCCAGGGTAGTCCAGGTCGTTCTAGATCCCGCGTGTTCGTACGAAAAGCGCTCGTATCGGAGCGGGTCGATTCGCATTAAAATGCGTGAGTGCAAACACGATTGCCATAATTTTTCTCCCTTCCCCTTTCCCCTTCTACCCGGTGAAAACCTGACCCGATCGATTCGTATCGAGGCGGTGGACAGGCTCTACGTGGCGGATCTAGAGCTATTTGGCGTCGGTCGAGAGCCGATTGAGCGGTTAAGTCGAAAATCGCGTCGTTATCGCGTACCTTTTCGAGATTCGCTCCAAATACAGCCGGTAAGCCAAGCACGGGCCCCATTGGCAGCGGCACGCCCGCTCGACAAATTGATCATTGCACGGAATAACGTTTGCTTGTCTCTCTTTCTCTCTCTCTCTCTCTCCGCTCACTTACGCAATGTCTATTCGCCGTGTGCGCTCGGTGAACCGATATGTCGACACACGCAACGACACACAGTCTTCTTTTTCCTTCCCGTTCGTGTTTTTTTTTTTTTCTTCTCTCCTCGGCTTCTGTTTTCGATTTATCTGTTCGTTTTATCTGTTCCTTTTGGGTAGGACAACTCGGACACGTGCGCGTGGCCTATGGAAATCGGAAAATTTTAGAAACCGGGGCGCGGCCGATAGATCGATTTGGCGATCGCGAGTCGTGAACGGTGATCCAATTATGGGAGAGCTTCGGGGACGAGGTGGAATATGATTCAGTTCGCTTCGTGTATATCGTAGTTTTCTTTTAAATGCTGATTACGGAAAGATTTATAGTGACAAGAGGCTTTAATAAGTTTTTAATGAGTCGAAAGGCTAATCGCCCGGTGAAGTGTTATAGGAATTCTATCAGCGTGTTAATTGTCGGTTGTAGGTTTTACGAAAGAAGTCATCGTCTGCATGACTCGTGTAATAGCAATGATATAACATCGGAAAGTATTAACTTGCTGGAAGACTGAATTTAAGACTTTCAGCGTTTTATGACACGAACGAGACTTTCTGTGTTGATATCTTGGATTTTAAGAGTGGAGGGAAATCTGTATTGCTCAATTGTATTTTTGCAACTTAATTATTTATTTGCCACATTGTGTGATTTTTATAGAGAAGATTGGATAATTCTGTACTTGAGAAACACAGCGGGCAGACAGTAAGTGACTCGAAATTACCACTTCGTTGATACTTAAAATATAGAGTTTTTCAGCTCCGCCGAAAATTTCTGTGTCGTAGACGGACAATACAGCTGGAGCGCCGTGATTATTATCGCTGGAACGTTACACAAAACACAATAACTGGTTATCGTCAGCGAACAAACGGGGAACCGGAAGCTCGGAATATTCATTGTACGCTTCGTACAATGACAATCCACAAAAAAGAAGCTGTAAAAAATGGAAAATGTAGAACCGTTTTTGAAGAATCGTAGTTTCCTTTGTTAACTATTTTTCATCACAATTAACGTAGAGGAATGATTCTGAAATAGTTTCTCTAAAATGAATTTGGTACTTTCATTCCTGCAACTTTGTGCAAGTAGTATAGTTGATTTTTCATCTCGTAATCGTCACATTAACCCTTAATTGGCGAGGTGGAAATCTTCTTACTTATCATACATTCCACAATTACTTGTTTCGCATTTTCACATAAAAAAACATCCAAATGAAGAAAGATTCTTTAATAAGTTCACTGCCACAGTGAAAAAATCCGTTCATACCCAGACACACTTTATTTTTTTTACGTAAAAAATCGTGGAAAATACGCTCCTAGTTAATAGAGGCTGTTAATAGAGGTTGTTGGTCTTGTTTTAAATTATACTGTGAAGTTAATTTTACGCAAAAATTTTGCAACGATATTTTAATAATCCAGCCCCTTTGCAACACACGGTATCACCCATATCTGGGTAACGTGGCAGTCAAAGTGTTAATTACCCATCGAGTAAACATAAAATGTTCGTAGGGCCACCTATCTCACCGGTCAAGCGTTAAGGTAAAAATAATGCATTAATTCGTGAAGCACGGTATTTAATTTGAACTTGACCGATGATGGAGAAAAGGCAGAAAAAAACCGATCGGTCGGATCGTTTATCACGGGATTGCGCCTGGCAAACAACGAAATAACAACGCTTAATCGAGAGCGACGGTATTCAGCCGCAGTGTACGTCCGTTGGGCGCGTGAAAAATATTTGTCGGCAGTCAGATAGAACGGTGGCTCTTTTTTTTTATTTTTTTTTTATTTTCTCGTTGAAAGGGGCCACGACACATCGTCCTCCCGCTCACACGAGACAATCGCGTGCGCTTCGTCTCCTCGCGAACGATCGATATCACCGTCGCGTCATGGAGTTTTATCATAAGCAATGAAAAACGAACGCTCGCGAGTCATAACACGCATCTTCCACACGGAATTAATTTTAACGATCGTTCGTTCATTACAAAGCGGGACGCTGCTCATCGCCAGATTAATATTTTCAAAAGGCACATCAGTAGATAACGGAGAATCGGATGATCGATCATTTTTTGTGTAATATTTCGTGTCAACACTTGAATAGGTTGTAAGCAGATACGATTTTTAACAAAATCTAGTATTCTGAAATATTTTCAGTTTTACTTAAAAAGAAAATGTTAATTTTTTAAATATTTTTGATTCAATTTTACTTCAATTAAATCGCTCTTCTTATTCATTTCAGTTTATCTATACGGGGTGTCTCGGGTCAGGTAGTACAACCGGGCAAGGGGTGATTCCATAAGAAGAAATAAGTCGAAAAAAAAGAATAAATTTTGTTTCGTTAAGGTTTCATTTTCGAAAAAATTTAAAAATTGATCTGAAACACGTGTATTTGTATGGTGGTAAGTAGAAATGGTATGCAATCACCAGACACGCTAGCCAAGTCCTATTCAATAACACGCGTATCTAGCAGATTTTCAAATTCGATTATCTCGAAAACAACACCTCACGCGAGAAAAATTTATTCTTCATTTTTGACTTACTGACGTACCAGCCGACCTGAGACACCATGTATACATATTATACATCAGTCAATGTAGGGTGGGCTAAAAATCATATCGCGAGGACCAACAAATTCCGTTGGATTAATCAGAAACTGTGGATTAATCAAAAATAAATGACGAGTATAAATACACTTAACCTTTTCGGTTCGATTGTTGACTTTAGCCGACAAACACGAAATGTTTACATATGGCCGCGCGTGTGCTCAATGTACCGAAAAACTTGATAAACGGTAATTACTCTCTAATAATAAAGCAGACAGAATAAAAGAAATTTCTACATGCTGCAAATAGTAGTGATTATGTCGTATATAACTAATAACAAATAATTCTGAATAGAGATGGTGTGTGAAATTACTAACGGTGATTGCAGAATCACGATCACGATCGTGATTTAACTTCATTCACGACCGTGATCGTGATTTTCTTGAATGAATTGACTTACTGTGATAGTAGAAAAACACAAATTATAAAAGAATGACATGATACAATATTATATACATATATGTATATTTTTGGGTTTTATGAAACTTCGATCCCTTTGTGTTTCGATAAATACTTTTTTTTATTCGGATCCAGTAGACCGTAGTCTACCGACCTTGTTTAACCGTTCTATTCCCGCGTGTCTGTCTCCCAGATCGACGAAGCGTAGGTACAGTGGTGTGCGAAAATTTCCGAGCAGATAGATTTTTCACATAATTTTCCAAAAACGATATCTAAAACAGTGTTAACTAACATTAGATATATAGATATGGCAAGTAAAAAAAAACAGTGCTATAAATAAATACATTATGCTTTTATATACCCAGTATTAGTTAAACTTCGTTCACGTATCGCTTTTAGAAAATTTGAAGTGAAAAATCTATCTGTCCAGAATCTTTGGCACACCACTGTATATCCTCATTTGTCTCGTAAAACGAAGATTTCAAAATTGATTATTGCAATAAAACTTTGTTCTATAAAATAATTTCTTATTTTACGTAAATTACATTCTCTAACTTTATTTATCAACAACTTTCAACAAGTTTTATCTCAATGATCCAAACGATAATCGCATCACAAATGTCGGTCTGTAACACCGCGCGTGGGTATACGAAGGTTGATCTTTCTCGCATTATAAAATGGCGATTATAAAACTCATATTTTCGCTCGTAATATTTTATTACAATGGAATTATGCATGCTTACTACAAAGCTACCATCACGTTCGAATAGTTCAGTGCAATTCACATTATGGGGAAGAAATAGCGTGACACGTCGAATATGTCAAATATAATACATTGTTCGTAAACCCATTTACAGCCCACACACAATGAACGGCTGAATCCTTGGCTGTCTATACGTTTCGTTCCGGCGTGGTGTTTATGCATGTTTGACCCTCTTTTCACCCCTTTAATTCGACGAGGGGCGAACGCCTTTTAATCCCTCTGACCGTCCCACGGGAATTGTAGAACGTGAACGCGGGATAATCGAGTTTAATTACAAGGAAACAATGTACGATGCGTGGGCGTAGGTTTGGCTCTCGGTAGCCTGTGTGCCATTAACGAAGCTTCGAATGTTGTCCTCTGTGCTGGACAAACAAGCAAAAGTTTACAGACCGAAAAAGGAGCCAATCACACGGCTGTTAAACCCGTGACAAACAGGAATCGAATGATCTGTGGACATGCAATTAAATCCGAGTTTTATTGACATATAGTTTAATTATGCAACAACATAATCTGTATTAGGTAATACTTGTCAACTGTACAGTAGACTCATTTATCAAGATTTACGATTTGACTGTAGACTATCTATACGCAATTATGATACTTTTTTATAAAGTACAGTGAAATGAAAACTTAACGTAACATTTAATCGAGATTCCATTTTCTGGAAGTGTTCCAATTCAATATGAATTGAACGAATATACGTCTGTATATCGCATAAATATATCGAACCTACGTCTGTCGATGTTTTATTTCATATAAGAAGCTTCGTCAATCGATATCCAAAGGTATACTGTGTTCCTCGGTTTAGTGTTTGTTTTCTACCTCGGATTACTGCTCGCAGAGTCATTCTGACCACATCAGGCCTCTGCCGTTATTCCCCTGTCTTTCTCCATTATCTCTGCACCTTAATAACACTCTTTCTAAAAATAGTGACACAAATAACTCGACCCAATTTCGGAAATTCCAAATTTATCTTTCGTGGATCAGTATTGTCAAGTCAACCCACTTTACAGTGTACTCAGAGCACACATATTGCGATCGTTCAGAAGCGGGTGTATTTGTCATGGTATACAAGTGAAATTCGGCAAGAGTATAATTAAAAACAAAGTTCCACCTGATGTAAGCACCTTTAGTATCTCACTTGTTTTCGATTTGCAGAAAATTGATTTTAATAAACGCTCAAAACGATGTCCATCAAACTCGATACATTTTTTAACTAATCCCTCCATCATAGTTATTTTATTATTTAAATTTACTCTCATATACTTCTGGATTTTACTCAAGGTCGCAATATTATATGTCATTGAATTGGTCCGTGATTTCATCTATTACCCCACGCTAAACAAATACATAGACCTGTTTAAATAAAGATCATCGATTTCCTTGAAATTTCGAAAAATATGATCTTGAGAAACATTTTTTGTTTATCACAGTATTTGCTCCTTCTAACCAAATAATACTTTCCCCTCACGTTTTTTTTTATTTGCAAAAACAAGTGGGATATCAAAGGTGGGGTACACTTTATTTATGGAGCTGAAAGTGCAAATAATAATTGACGCGGTATTTCGATAGCCGTGGCCCCGTATTAAAGGTAAACACATAACGGATCCCTTTCTCCCCCGTAGTAAGCCGTTCGAGTTAATTACATTTGCAAAGCGGGGCCCCCCTAAATGGGAGTCGAGTAAACAAGAAATAATCTCCTCGGCTAAAATTCTGTTTACGTGCTTGTTCGCCCATCGTTTCCCTCGCGTATTAATCGGTCGCATGCTCTAAATTCCGCGCGATAATAGCCGAGAAAAATAAGTTCGAAAAATAATTCATTCACCGCGTGTCTTCCTTGAATTGGAGATCGGCGGTGGCTGTTTAAAGATTACGCGGGAAATATCGGTGGAAGTTACGATTGGAAAACTTGGGAGAACGGTGCTCGAATGAAAACACGTGATACAGAGGCGCCTGTTAATTTGCTTCTTGTACCATAGAGCGCTTGGGAAGTCTGATATCCGATTCAATTGTTCTCTTCGTATTGTCGTTTTCATTTTTTAACAGATTGCGAGTCGGTGAAATTTTACGGTACTTCAGAATTCCAAGAATGTGTATATCGAGTGAAATAGAATATACAGGGTATTGCATTTGAATCGATCCACTCGAATATCTTGGAAACTGTTGATGGTACTAAAAAATACTTGGAGACAGAAATTAAAATGTTTCGAGGAACACATAATGTGATGTAAATGGTTTTTTTCGTAGGTCGAAGCGTGGAGGACGTATGAAAGTAAATTTTATTTTTGAAAATTAAATTATATAGTTTTTGTTCTATCAATCGATGCAGCTGGTTAATTCCCTATGAAAAACAACAACTTATTACTTCATATGTAATCTAAACCAGACCTTCGGCTACAGACTTTTTAAATACCCTGTAGATATTCTCTATCACTCCAAAGTTTAAGTATACTATACTTATTATATCCTACATTTAAATATAAATCGCAGAATTGAGTATTTTTTTAAAATAAAATTTAACCCTACAAATTCCACTTTGATATGTTTCACGTCCAATCAAATACATACACTATTTTTACAATAATCGGGTAACTTTTCACATACTACTTACTCGTTTTAAGTTCTCATTTCTGGTAATAATTTCATTGTTACACGTACCCTTTACGATCCTATACTTAAACAAACATTATCCGAGCCATTATTTTGCAAAAAAGACTGCAAAATCTCCTCGCAAGTTCCTCAGGCATTCAGCTCTAGCACACACGAACTGGTATATACAGAAGAATTGAAATATGCATGAACTCTTCTTCGTGGAGAACCGATTTCAAGGTTCGACACAGACACAAGTATCCAGCAGGAAATCGTCCGCCTCCAGGAAGCTTCGTTGTAGCATCACGTCGAATCCTGATCGATTAGATAAGTCTGAACAACGCGTTGAGCAGTGTCAGTGGTAAAGGACGACCGTGGAAGAGAAATTCCCTCCGACATGGATGTTGACTGACACTTGTTGCTAGACCGGTGCAACAACCTTTGAGTCCCGATGCGGATCTATTCCGAGCATTGCGAACGACGGACGACTCCTCCAAAGCGAAAACATCCGGGAAAATCACGATCCCTGGGATTCCATTCTTGGACATTTCCCTCGCGAATTTGCACAGAATTAAACACTAGTTTCTGGTTTTCGGGAGCTCTATTTTAATTGTAAAAAGTATAGTGCTCCCAACATCTTTGCGAAAGTCTGAATTTTTAGGGAATCCTTTTTCCTGTTTTTAATTGGGATCGACGACACGAAAGGGTCTGAGGAGAACAATAATGCATGGAACAAATTTTTCAAGATTAATAGTAAGTTCATGCGAGTTTTTTGAAGGATGTAATAGGTACAGTAAATCATCGTTCAGTGTTCAAAGGATCCTCGGCACTGACAAGGAAGGGTGCACAGGTGTAATACTGACTTTTTAATGAGGTTTAGCAGTGAGTGATAGAGCTTGGAATTCTGAAGCCAATGATATTTGTTTCGGCCGCATATGGCCATTAGTTATCTCAGTGTATCTGAAATGAAACTGATAGAAACTGGTAGATCTTTTCATTGCTTTTATGCTTGGGAGGATTAGGAAAACCTCGTCATGCATCAGTAAGTACGAAAAATTCGTCCTGGGCATAAGAATATTGAAAATGTCTGTCGCCAACGTTGCTCTTCGTGCGCGTTTACTTTATGAGTTTAAATTTGGGACACAGTAAAATATTGTATAAGTGATCTTACTGCGCCAAAGAGGTTCGAGGCATTCAAAAGGAGGAACAAGATACTCAATATCTCGTCAAGGTCGCGTTTCGGTTTCGATATTGTATCATCGAGACCTTCTATCGATCTTTAATGCTTCGTACGCAGACACGTGTAGCAGACATTGAATCGTGCCTCGTGAATGATCGGTCGCTGATATCGCGTCGATGTAAATAAAATCGCTCGAGAAGAACCGTCGAACAATTTCGCGGAGTGGCGTCGCTGGAATCATGTTTATCAACGAGGAATCGGAAATTCTAACTGGATTTCCGCCCTACAGTTGTCATTTTCAATTATTAGATTTATTTTTGAAAAATAAAAATTTGTTCCGATAGAATTTTCTGTGATTTCTCAATGTTGAACATCTGAAACAGAGATAGGTTTAGATTTATTTTACAAGAATCAGAATTTAGGGATTATTTATTACATCGTTTGAAAGGGTTTGTGTAGCTAAAGGATAAAAGATAAATTTTATCTGTTCTTATTAAAGTGTTTAGTTCGTTGTATATTATAGGTTGAAGTATACTATAAACGTTAAGGTCTTTAAATCATAGGAGAGTAAGATCACAATTAAATCTGGCAATAATTCTTATCGCGATATGTTTTATACGTTGCATTCGGTTGGCTGAAAATTGATTACAGATATTCCGAGAGTCATGGTCGTCAGGTATAGAGTACAATTACCGTTTCAAGTGTTCGTATGAGATTATTATCTTTTTAAAAAATTACTTGATTCACTTATTTCCATGGTTTACTTTGATAATAATCTGTAATGTACTCACTTCCTTATCTATTTGTCATCTAGAAATATTTTTCAGCCTTTTGACTTTTCATCACCAAACAACCAAACATGTTTCACATTGAACCTTAACCGCTACGTTATCTTTATTCATAGTCAACTGTGTCATTTTTCATAATGCTTGTCCTATCCCTACCAGTATCACTATCCTTCCAAAAAACCTTTAAGAACCCCAAATATCGCCACCAAAGGCAGAATCATTCCGAAACTCAGTTTTACAAGCTCAGTCTGATAAGCAGTCAGTCCAGTCCAGATCCAACAACGTTGCAATACACTTTAGGTTAAAATCTTTGTTAAATAGAGATTTGTTAAAAAGGTAGTTGATTTTTCTTATGTCCATTACAAATCAATTGGAGAATGATTCTATTTTACATCACAAAACCGAGTTGTTTGTTTAGTGTATGTGTGCGGATTGTTGTTCAGATTTACAACTTATCTCTCATTTCTACATCGTTTTCTCCTTTTTTTAATACCTTGATGGCTCGATTCGTTCGAAAGTGTTCGAATCAAGTGGATCGATTAACTTCTAGATCGCCCGAAATCTTTCCAGTGAAAAATGATTCACAAACAATTCGTTTCACGCAATTTTCGAGCTACGCTGAAATTTTTAAACGACCGATTCGCAATGAAGTACTTCGCCACGAGGCAACAGCCGTTCTTTTCCAAAGTGCAGATACTCGAAAGTCTTTATCAATATTTGAAACCGAAATGTTAGTTCCTCCAGTCAGCATAAGAACGCTGATAAGGTATATGTTAACAAGCAATCTAAAATGAACGCAGTGCAAACAGAAATGGTGCTGTTAATAAGAAACCGGCGACCCAAATTTTCGATCGTTCCTTTCGCGAATCTTTTAATCTCTATTATTAAATCACAGTCAGACGGTGATATTTTTTATTCGTCGACTTCGCCAAGAAACCAGTCTGACACGTGTACGCTGAAACGGTTATACGAACATGCGACCAACGATGATAAGCAGCATCCGGTCTACAAAGTGAGGAAACATCGGGAAACTTCGCTATCGTGAAGTAAACGTTCTTGTTTCGATGACAGAGTTCTGCAGTCCAAACTTTTGGGGTCAATCTGTCACTTCCGTTGAATGCGAAAAATTTTAAATAATTATAACTCGAACCTGAGTCTATTTCATCTCATGGAGCCACTAGGATTGTTAGTATGGGCCTCGTAATTTTAAGAATTCGGTACACTTCGAGCGGTAAAAGTGTGCCTTTGTAGGTTCGCTTCTAGCTGGGAATTTAGATATTATAAGTATTATTATAGTATTATTATAGTATTATAATAATTGTAAGGCAAACAAAATCTAAAATCCGTTATTGTGACGGGTTCGGTAGTGTGTGGTTAAGTGAATGTAAACAAAAAAAATGTTCAGTTAACGACTGTGACCATATTAAACGTGTCGAAAGGTCGCCATAGTGATTCCAATAGCAACAATAGTCATACTCTTAACAGATAAGTTGCGAGCTACCGGACGCGATAAATAAGAGAAAAAATGTTCACCGATGTCATGAATGAAAATAATCACACTGCAGATTAAAATATCACGATTTCATATTGGCAGTCCAAGTAAATAGAGTGAAGCTATCGGAAAGACCCGTTTCGATCAAGTGTTGCACAATACGGTGCTATCTACAATAATGTAAGCACCAGAGCTAACGAAGAAATGATTAAAAGTAATGAAGCTTTCCTGATAAGTCGTGGCTTAAATTGGATACTCCGACTAGTAGATTCAGAAACATTTCCTTATTTACGTATACATTCGTATATAGAGCGAAACAGAGGGAACGTTGAAGATTTTTATGTTCTTAGGAGCATTTGGTTTTCAATCAAACGCGTTTGATCTTCTTGTGATTTTTTGGTCAACTGGAATGTTCATTTGAAAGTATAACACAATTGTCGAATAAATTGCGTGGCGTTTGATGAACGTATACACATTCTTCAAATTTTAAAACGATTCATAAACATCTCCGAAAATGATGCAAACCTTACATAATCAGAGTATTTATGCCTTGATTTATTAACCCGTCCCGATGGAGTGTCTATTCATAACTATAAAGATGCTTGAACAAAACTGTTCTTACGTCGTGTGTGTTCTAACCGATCAGAAGTGAATTCGAATGCGAGTCCTCTCAAGAGTATTCAAAATGGTGACCCATGAGATCGGAATATCGTTGGTCCAGGTGTATTAATGTTAAATTGCTTACATTCCAAATGCAAATATGTATTTCAATACTAGAACTTCCGAAGCAGTCAAAATGACTAGTTAGTATACTCTTATAACGATGATTCAAATATTAAAATACGATTTTCTCATATCTTCTACAACTTTCATTGCAATATGCTGTTTTGTGACTGGAGTTAGCAATGGTAATTACTGGGTCGGGTGACGAATATCACAGTTAGTCACGGAAATATTCGGACGTCAGTATAATTTTCACTTTCAAAACCCTTTCACTGCGAACATCGCTTTTTGGTGTTCTTCATTCGGCTGTATTTCCAAAAAGATCTTTCGATTTTGATCAACTTGGTAAAATTGTACTCAAATACAACTATCTAATCTAAAATCTATATACAATTAATTCTGGTTATTTGAGATACATCGAGGCTAACGTCCTTTGGCTTGATTATGCGGCTGTCCTAATTATGCGAAGGATCACAGTACATTCGATTAGGCTTTGTCCCAAATAAATGACTGCCTCGATTAACCGGTGACCCAAATAAGCAAAATCCCCTGTATGGCTGTAGTTTTGTTTTAGTTTCTCGACGTATTTTTTAATAAATAATTATTCCCTTGTCGAGTGTACCATCAATAATGAATCACTTTGTATAAAGTGTACCAGGATTTTCATGTAGTCTGAATATAAATAAGAGAATACGTCACATAAATATAGTCTTACAAACGATCTTATTTAACAATCCCGTATTTAGTGTCGATCCGATTTATCCGTTGCACCAAACCGTCCAATTATCGAGTAATTAGGTGTGCTGCATCATTGAAATTACACTGTGTTTGGAATACCATAGGAACGATCCAACAAGATAAGACGGTATTCGGAGGAACAGCTTATTTGGCAGATCGAGCAGTCGTTCCAAGGATTCGCCGTTATCTATATTTGGTATGCGTTATGGCAATACTAAATTGCAAAGTTGGTACAGGCGGTTGTCAGAAACTGTAATAAAAGTATTAATCGGCAGGATGCCTTGAAATGAAGCGTACACAAGACAGTATATTATTAAAAGTATATAAGTATATACAAACATATCACCCGGGTCTTCAAGATAGAGAAACGTGGATTGATAAAATTGTTAAAAAGTAATGTACAATCACGAAATGATAATTGGACATGCAAAAAAATATCTATTTAACCATCCCTTAGTCGCGTGTATCTCTCAAATAAAATACAAGGATCTATTTTTTTATATATACTCGATGATATTCTAAGATTGCTTTTTTAAAATCTGGAAAAATTCTTTCTACTACATAGTTCATATTGACTGATCCTATATGTATATCATCACGCAATACCGAATTACCGCCAAATAATCGGTCATATCCCGAACAATCCAACAAACAACCGAGAACGCAAGATAAACAAATCGTTTCGTCGGAACCGACGGCTCCCCAGTGTGCCCATTGCCATGCAAGCCGGTCGCCATTGAACCATTTCCCTCCCGACGGAGACCGATTGAATCGTCCCAATCGCGTCGATACCAATCAATCCTGGCGGACTGACACCGCCCGTGTTTGCGCGGCCACGTAAAAAAAAAAAAAAAAAGGCCGGGCTGAATCGACGATGAGGAGGGGGGTCGAGGTTTGATTACTTATTCGCCCACGTAATTGATTTAAAGCCGACCCGACCGGACGAAGGGACCCGTAGTGTGGACGGTGTCTACGTGGTGGTCGGGGATCGCGTTATTTCCCTATTCACCGTGAGGAACGAGCGACGACGCCACGATACGCGAGCGTGCTCGGTTTCAGATGATGCGTGGGAAGAAGGCTAGGAGTTGTTGCCAGGCAACCGATTGACCCAGATATCCACGGTGGTTACGGGTGGGTCCTGTACAACGGAGGTGTTGCCCTCACGGTGTGACGTTGCTTAAGGCGTCCGGTTGTCGCCGGAGGGTGAGAAAAGAAGGGAAAAAAAAAGGTTGGAGGGTGCAGATGAGGTCGCCACGTTATCGAGCTACGACACGAATGTTCGGTCACAGGGATTTGAACGGAGAGATTGCGTCGGAATCTACCCTTTGATGTTCGGTCATGGGGGTGGTCGATGACACACGCCTGTTGATCCTTTCTAGAATTTGTCGGGTTGGCGATGCTATACATATAGATCACAGGTCCCCAACGTGGGCGCTCAGAGGGAGGTTTAGTTAATTTATTTTCTTTATTTTCAATCTGACCTTTTAAGATTCAGAGATTACACACACAAATAAACTTGAAGATTTTGATAATAGAGATTGTTTATCCAAAGGGGGTGCTGAACAGAATGAAAAACGGTGAAAAGGGAGTGGTAAGCCAATAATGGTTGAGAAACTATGCTATAGATCCTTGTGTAGCACAAAATGAATTGGATTAAATTGGAATAAATTTCATTTTATTGTTGCATCAACCCATTGGGGTCATTAGCAATCATGTTAATTTATGCTAGTGAAATGGTGGACGTTTTAACGGACTCGTATATAGAGGTCGAGAAGTTCAGAGATAAAATTTAGTTATTCTTTATTTCAAGTATTACTATATTATATTTAATATTTTACCAAGAATTGTTAGATAGATCGAATCACAGATCAAAGGGGAAATGCACAGTTGCCGGTGAGAAATTAAGGGGTTCATTTTTTTTTAAAGAGGTGACCTTATTTATACATCTATTTATTACAATACACGAGTGAAATATTATTTCTTAATGTCAAAAGTGAAAAGAGCTGTATTCATCACAAAAGTGTAAAAAGTAGCCTATTAAGGACTCACTTCGCTCGTCTAACGAATATAAAAATACACATTTTATAATATATACTTTTTCGGAATGTTTTCATCTAAAACTAGCAAATCAACAAAGGAAATACTGATTAGTAATACGAGTATTCAGTGGAAATAAAACACGACTATTCAAGGCGTAGTACCCCTCTCACCCTGATTTACAGAAGTTACAAGGTTTAATTCACAGTGGACGAGAATTCTAGCGACAAAATCATAATTGGAATTTTATTCAATTAGTCAGTAGCAACGACCGACGGACCTTGCGGGCAACTACCGATCCAGAAATTGACAATAAACGCCCGTTCGCCGGGGAACAATGACACAGTGACAGGGCCTGCGTTCACGATGTGTAAATGTCACTCGGCAAATAACAATGGGCGACAGTGATCTGTCGAAACTAGACAATGACAGTATCGGAACGTATCCGGGCGACCCTAATAAATTAACATTGAGTCACTTTCTTATAAAGAAATTCGATTCAAAATGTTTTCGTCCTAATTAAAACGAAAGCTTTCGTACAGTAATGAAAAATAAATTCTATTTTTTTATTTTCAATTTTACCAGCCAGTGAATGAGAGGTAAACTTTTAGACCTGACAACGTACAATTGACGCATGTATGGCGACAAAAGTTACGGGAAACACGTAATTCGTATGAAATATTGAAATTTTCGTCAATCCTGACATCTGTGCTAATAGTTGTGGGCGGTGATGTATCTTCGAGTTCGAAAGGTGTTCCGATATTTATGCAAATGTCTGACGTTGTACCACCGTTCGCAACAATCGTATAATTGACGTGTACGTGGATCTGTCAACAATTTCCACGAACCTGTTTAAACCGACAATAAATTCACCGTTTAACTTCAGCGCAACACACGTGTACAGTTACAATGCGTTAATTCGATTTCACGAATGATGAATAGTTATGGCTTTATCTATCGTCGACGTATGTAATTGGCAGGCGTCTGACGTATTCAGCTTATCACCTGTAATAAAAACTTCGCGAGTCGAACGAATGCGGCGTTTGTTGCTGAACGCCCATTGTTTTCTTGAAAACGTCAACTTGGATGTCGAATGAAGTGTACAGTCACAATTTTTCCATTTCTGATTTTACAGTGACTATGAGTGTGTAGAATACAAAGTAGTGAAATTATTTACAGTGTGAGTAAACAATGTTCTTTGGTCATACAAGCCGCTTAACACTAGAATTACCGAAAATTAATCGTGTTCCTATTTCTATCAGAGTTACGAAGAATCTCAGAGAATACACTGTTATGACATGTTAATAATTTTTATAAGAGTTTACGAACCAATCATTCTGACTGTTTTTTGGCAGTTCTAGTTTTAATACAGTACCAGACAAAACGATTACAATTTGACCGCAATATATCTTTGAGGATAAATTTCTGGAAAATGGAAAATGGAAGAACATGCATTTCCTTAAACGTTATTTTGTAAGTATTAATACTCTTAATACAACCCTTCGTTAATTAATACAGAAAGTGCTAAAGAGATTGATCTTCAAAGAATTACTACTGCCAAGTTGTTATAATTTCGTCCAGTATTGTATGTGTAATAAATTCTTTAATTTTAATTTTTGTAAAATGAACAAATTGTCATTTCACAGTGTAAATTTCTATCGTCTCGAAGTAATTGCACTCCCAGATATTTTATCAGCATAAACATCAAAATAACAATAGAACTAAATATTCGCAGACATTCGCAATTTAATGTTCTCTCTCCAAAATCCATAATCTGCCAATCACTTTTGAAAGCGTAAACGCGAGTTTAATCGTTATATCGAATGAGCCTTGGTGATACCAATTGATATTCGATGCACGAGGCGATCGGCTCTCGTGTCCACAATTTGATTAATTACTCGGACAAATGGAATTAATGGACTCCCCGTTTTTCGACGTTCATAAATGAGAGACCCGTTATTCGCGTGGACGGGAGAACAGACTGTAAAATTGTATAATTTTCACCTGCGCGTGTTTATTTGTGATTCGAACAGCTGCACCGTATTCTCTTTAAATCGGTCGTAATTAAAACGGTCCCGATGTAAATGACGTATAAAAACATTCCCAGTTGGAAAATTCATTTCAATTATTTTTTTTTTTTATTTTACTCGTCCTAATATAAAAGCACGGAAAGGCGAATGGGGATTGTGTTCCGTGGAAGCTGACGATAAATTTCATCGCATCCTTCCCCATCCACGATCATATTTTCTCGATTTTAATCGCCCGGTCCGCTTGTCCGACAATTAATTCCGTGTGCTACATAAAATGTTGCCGGGAGCGTTTTTCTGCCTTGTGCAAACGGTGTTTTCGCCTTAAAGGGACGATTTTACAAAACGTCGACGCGCGAGATTGTAATTACGGGCATTTATGCGCGTACATGGCTTGGAATTAATTAAATGTAAATTACCGTTGGCTATGACGAAAGGGAACGTAATGTATGAAGATCTACACGGTTAAACCTTCGAGAATGTTTTCCCTTTCTTTTTTTTTCTAGTAACCTGTCAGACGCTCAGAATGCATATATAGCAGGAAGAAATCTTGTTGGTCGCCCAAGGGCATCGTAGAACCACCCCCACCGCTGATTATAATTACTGTTAGTTAGTCCGTGGATGATTATAGCAATTTGAACTTTTCACGATTATTTTCTGGGAATTGAAACTGGAGGGAAATGTACATATTACCTGCTGAAAATTTTAAATGCTCAAAAATAGGAGAGAATAAGAATTACTAAACAATGAATAGAGTTTTTATTTTATTTCGTTTGATACTCTTGTGTACACAATGAATGCATACAATCCGTAGTTTCACTTTTGGAACTTGCGTACTTAGAAGTCCGGGATTTATTATGTTTCAACATCGTCGAGATGATAAATGCTGCACTTACCATCTGGTCGAAACCATATTTGAATCATCTATTATTCGTTATCATCCCGAGGAATCCAATTACTTCCACACATTTTTCCGGCAAGCATGCTTTATTCTTTATTGTTTTGCTATATTCTTCCGAAAAACGTTTGTCACAGATTTTACTCTAAGATCGTCATCATTCTCATCAGTGGAACATTCTTACTCTCTGGACTATTTAATAAAAAGACATAAAACCGAGGTATAACGAGCAACACAAATACAGGCAAATATTACAAAACACTTACTGCTATTATAAAATAAAGTATACCGACTTAAAAATTGGAGCTTCGCGCAATGTGATGCCTGATAGCGAACGTGTTACTACTTCGAGTTCATCAGGGGGATAAAAGACCCTAATCCCAAGTTTCACCTGAACCTCGATTTGTGAAAACATTAATGTGAAACTTTAAAGCCCTTGTTTGTTATTTTACTTAATTCTTATATTAATCTCATCTATTCTACCTAAAAGTACAAACATTAAACTTAAAAAAAAAAATGCTTCAACAACTTCTTCGCAGAGTCCACAATTTGAAAGATATATCAAGGTTTAAATCACTTGAAGTCACTTGTCCCCTGTATTCACTTCTAAGAATTTTGAAGATATGTGCACTCGAAGTGTTAATATTCCCAAAATCAGTTGTGTTGATAATTTCGTTTTCACCCGACAAAATGGACCAGTAGGTACATTATTCGGTGGTTTGGAGGAAATCGAACCATGAGACGGCCAAGCTACGTGGGCAGGCATCGGGTTCTCTCTATCTCTCTTTCCTTCTCCCGTGAGGAGCCATAAATCGTCGGGAGAGGACTCTATCGTAAGTCAGTTGTACGTTTTAATCGAGCATATTGCGCGTTGCCGCGGCTCGTAAACGTCCTATGTCTCTAGCCACTAAATCGCGGCTTTTCACAGGTGCGGTTGCACTTCTTATCCGACGAATCGATCACGCGGGGTCGATTTACGAGCGGCCGTTAATTAGCGAACGCGATCCACCGCATTTATAGAAGAACCAGGGATCTCTCCTGGACGCTTCCTATCGGGGAAAAACGATCTCCCGAAAATTATTTCGAATATACCTAACCTAGACACGTATCGAAGTTTTCTACGTTGCTCAACCGCTCGCTCGGATGATTATTCAACGCCACGAATTCCTCCCGCGAAATTAGCGCGCATCGTTCCGACGAAAATGTTACGTTAGGCCTACTGTCCACTAACGCGTCTCGTCATAGACGCTTCATAGACATTTGACGCTGCAGGACGCTTCCATGTAGCGACTAATGAAAAACAATCGACGTGTGTTCACATATGCAAGGCAATACGGCAGGCTAAAAATCTGTCGTCCCAATCGTCTGTCCGATTCCCTGCGCAGCTTGTCTTACGACAAATCGTATGGGAGCCTTAACGCTTCCACCATCGAACAGAGATGTGAAAAGTCTCGTTCATCGGCGAGGATTCCCTCGGGTAGCAATCTCCAGGGACCAGTTAGCATTTCAAACACGATAATGTTTTCCATTTCACGGCACTTCCGTTTCCCCGGGGCCACCACCGCTGCGCGTTGGCTCGATCGCGTGCTGCCCGCGCGTCGGAACAGGTTGCACACCGTTGAAAATCAATCGGCGGCCATCCTTCGGCCAAGCTGGAGGTGTTGAGGGCGTGCCGCGAAAGGGACATCGATCGCTCGATAACATCGTTTATACGATGGGGGGCAGGCAACGCGCAATTCCATACCAGGTGGTGGTCCCCGATAAATCCCACGAGATGTTTTGCCCGATTAATTATTTACCGGGCCAGTTTATCGATCCCCATGGCCAATACTACGGCAAGGCCATACCACAGCTGCTTCGCGTCTCCGGTTCCAATGTATTGCGACACCGTCGTCGTCACATTCTTCTCTGGTTACCCCGCCGCCGGCGTACGTTCCTTTCTTCCAGACAGAACGACGGCTTTTGCCCGTTTCGCGAGCCTTTCTCGCGGCCGCCACGACCTTCTTTTCCTCGTCGTGTATCGTTTTCGCGGTTCTCCCGGCCGGAGGACGAGTATCAGTCGCGACCCCCTAGACGATTCGATTAATTGGATAGCCAAAGGTCGCAACTGATCGGTCGTGTCTTTGTCCGTCGGTATAGCCAGCGAACCGTCACAAACTGGGATTTATTGCACTTGACAGCTGCACACATCGTACGCGAACTGTGCTTAACACGTTGGTCGCCACTGGCAAAATCGTGGGGAACAAAATCGTTTTCCACCGACTTGTATTCTCATCCAAACACGCGCAAACATGGTGTATACAGAGAGTAATGAGAATGAAATTGTGACGCCCTTCAGGGCTTTGCTGACATTCACAAGTTCGATTGCAATCTGGGAATAATGATATTAGGTGATTTGTAAATTTGACTAATGTCAAAAGTTTGTCATGTTTATCGATCCGATAGGAATAGATAGATGTCTATGGTCGTTAGTTCTAGTGGTTAAAAGTTTAAGGATGTTATTAAGTAGTGTCCAATAATTAAGAATCATACCACCTCGCCGTTCACAATCACACCTATCATACAATAGACTCCAAGACATTAAATTATCAATCTAGCAATGGTAAATTGTGAGTTTATCGTGACCAAGCCGTAACACTGTTTTTTTCTTTATCTGTAGGCTATACTTCTATTAATAGGATAATTCATAATGGCTTATATGCTGGCCTACTATAGCTGGGTTCAAAAGATATAGATCTCTGCATCGTTCAACATAGGTTCACAAGGGAATGGTAAACGAAGGCTGTAATCGTCCCTCTGTATGATTCCTAAGTAAACTATAAGATTATATACATCCGTAATATCTGACCATTGTAATGAGAAATTTAAAGTGAGAAACAAATTTATGTTTCATCCCAATTTTAGAACCAGTGAAGTCTTAATAAGAACATCACATAAAATGTTAAAATAAGATCCTCACCTTTTGAATAATCAATCATCTAGGATCCAATCTTTGATCCAGCCCAGATCAATTGTATCAAGTTTCTGAATCGCTAGCTCCACGAGCCCTCTAAAATAACCTCTAAATTCGTCCCATTCAACAGGACTTTGAATCCCATTTCAAAGCACCTTCTGGGCAAAATTATCTTCAATGACCCGAAAAATAGAGATCAACCATCGAACCACACGTTTATCGATAACGAAGTCGATCGAAGGCACCTTTCGACAGGGGACAGGGACAATTTTGAGCTCCCCGTTCCTTGAACAATTCGTTCGAGCGAGCAGATAATGGCGCCAGCGTGAATGTAGTCAACCTTGTGCGTTACCTACCACACCCTGGTTCTGGATGTAAAACTTGAGAGGTCGGTTTTCACCAGTTTCGAAGACTGGAAGGTCGCAAGTGACAGGAAAATTGATTTTTTTTCTCCTCTCTCTTCCCCTTCGTTCCGCCGCCGGTCTCGCCATATACACAGATTTTGTTCTCTCTTTTCTTGCTCGCGAAACGGAACCTATACGCTCGCTTACATAGGTTTTTCACGGGGATGGAATTCTCGACTTGTTTCCGCGACCGGCCAGTGTCCACGAATGGGAACAATTCACTTGCAGATAGTCGAAATCTTATTGTATTCCATCAATACAGGATTCAACGATCGTGGAAGACAACTGGAGTAATTTAATCTAACACGAATTCCATCGAATTGAATCCATCGAACCGAAATCTATGAAAACCGAATTAATTCTACTGAATTAAAATCTAACACAAATTCCACCGAAAGCACAATTATAATTTCGGTAATTGTAAAATCTGCAATCCGTTAGTTTGACAAGTTTGATAGTTCTAATGTTAATTAATAATCTCTGCATAATTCTAGTGTTCCTTTACGGTATAAATGATTTTTTCATATCGCTTAGAAATTCTTCCTGGTGAGATTCAATCGTACCTCTTCATTCGAAGCTCGATAATTTAGAAGACTTTCGCGGTCCCGTTTCTCGGCGCACCGCTCGCGGTGCTCCTCGATTTCATTCCGGCCGGCTCATTTGCAATGTTCACTTCTAATCCTTTCTAAATCTCGGTTTACCCGGCTCGCTCTTTGTCTCTCGGTGTGTTCGCGCGACTCGAACCTGCGCGCCCCGACGACTTCGTTCCCCTGTGCGCGGTGCGTGAATGTGAATTCGAGATATCGAAAGTTGTGTTTTATTGAAATTTCGATAGTTGGCGGGACAAGTTCCTTTGCGCCGTAGTCGTACGAGTTTCCTATTTGTAACTCGTACGAGTCGTTTATTTGATCAAACGATTAACTCCACAAAAATATAAAATATAAAAAGTTTAGCACTAATCAAGTGCACTAAAATTTGAAAAAAAATTCAACAAAGTGGAGTTAATCATTTTGACCTGTGAGCTTATACACGAGTGACACACAATCTTTCAACTGAAATTACAAACAATTTCTTTTTAGAATAAAATCCTTTTCGTTGGAACACGTGAAATTCGAGGAATTTTCAAAATACAGACCATAACATCCTGTGTGACCTATATTCGTTCGGTAAAAGCTAAAAAGAAAAATAATAATTAAAGGACAAATCACTATCATCGTCAAATAAACTACCGCACGATCATTTGAAAACTACTTCTAATAAATTCATTCAAATTATTATTCCAGTAATCACTTTTAACACCCGAACTGTCAGATCATCATCCATAAAACCCAGAATCCAAATCCTTTTCAAACAAACACAAAAAATTTTTAAAATATGCAATATTCTCTACATTTCTTAAATCTCGCAAGTTTAAATAACTTCATTACAAAGATGAAATTTTCACAATGAACGGAAGATCCGTGTGTCGTCCGTGCGTAGGTGACGCGGCGGTCAAGGCGTTAAAATTAATTTATCCGATGCGGCGGCCAGGTCTGATTACTACGTGCACGCAAATCGAGCGTTTGGCACAGGTCAGCCCCGCCGAATCACGCCGCTAACCATCGTCGGGATCGTGCACGCACCGGGAAGAATAAGAGCAGAGATGCACTCGTGACGAACGATCACGTGACCAGAGACGGACGTAACAACGGGCACCGTACCGGGAAGAATCACACCTTGTTGCACGAATTTTGCGGTCGAGACGTCGAGTTGGACCAGCGTCAAAATTCATCGCGAGCCGGCGCGGCCGATCGCGTGCAACAAGAAGCCGAGTGCACGGGTCCGTTGCAAAATCCAAGTGCAATATGCATTTCACGAACAGCATGTGGATTTCTCTCTGGCAGAGATGGGCAAACTCATTATCTAGATACAAAATTTCGAATGACGAATAAAAGAAGAAAAAGTATATCGTCAATTTTTAATTGTTTAAATGTGGAAAGTTCAATTTTTATAATAAAATAATACTTCTTTATGAATGAATCGACATTTGTCGAACAATTATTTAATCTCATTAACTGTTTAAAGCTCAGAACAACAATCTTAGACACTATTCTTTATGAATGAATCGACATTTGTCGAACAATTATTTAATCTCATTAATTGTTTAAAGCTCAGAACAACAATCTTAGACACTGCTGCTTTTCACTGTGTATTATTCGAATAAAATTCTGCTCAACTCTGCTCTCTGGGGACCAGAGATGGACAAATTCATTACCTGAATAAAGAGTTTCGAACAAAAGTTCAACTTTTAGCTCCCCGTAGACAATGCGGATCCGTTGAAGACCTAAGCGAAACTTCGTTTCTGACACATTTTCCTCGGAATGTTTGATTTATTGAAAAAAAGTTTGAAATATTTGGTTTAACGGACGATCGTATAATGTAGTAGAGACCTTGGTGAGTATGCCAGAATTTTTTCGGATTTTTTTGAAGTTTAAAACATTAAAAGAAATTAGACTTGGACATAAACAACCTAGTTTGTCATCGGAACGTGAAGAAGTATGTTTGTCTACGGACGGTTAATCGATCATACATGGAAATTTCAATTTTTTTGATAAAATAATCCTTCTGCTTGAATGAGTAGACGCTTGGCAAATAATTTCTTAATCTCATTGACTGTTTGAAGGTCAAGATGATGTTATTGGATACTACTGCCTTTGTATTATTCGGATAAAATGATGTCGAAAACTTTTCTGAAGACCCTTTGACTTTCCAAAGGTTTATCTTTCAAGACCATTTGTAACAGTATGACAGCGGGAAAGTGATAAGGAATCGGGACTGGGAAGAAAGAGATAAGAGCGATTAATCGTAGGCCTGATAGTGGACGCGTCTGCAAGATATATAGAAAGAACTTAAGCTACGTATCCACTTGAGAATTTTACCCTCACGAGGTGATCTCCAATCGCTGTCCTCTCTACATTCTAGTGTAAAAATTGCAAGAGTCTATTCTCAGATGGACAAAGGTAACCTGAAAGCTACCCTCGATAGTTGCTCTCATGTGGACACGTAGCATAACGACACAAAACACTGGAGTAAGGAAAGTAATGATTCATTCAGATCTCAATTTAATCAATTATAATGGAGATTTAATATGGTTTGAAATTTGATAGAATCCTATTGTAGGAAATAAAATAGAGATTTCCAGTATATATATATATTGTTTATTAAAATAAAATAATAGTATAGTCAAAATATTCAAAATACACAACACACTAGTCAACTCTCCAAGTGAAATCTCACCACACGACTTTTCTCCAACAGTCTGACCCGAAACGACGCACTCTGCCCTCTCTCAAGCATCCACACCTACAACACACACCCTTGCATCCCTTGCTCTCGAACTACGCAACCATTCCTAGAAATTCCAATCACCCAATACCCAGTCTAAACACTCATACGAAACTCTTCCGCACGCAACTAAACAAATCTTATTCTAAACATTCGCTTAGTTCCAAACATTCATCGTTCATTCATAAAGTCCACAGACACGCACAAAATCCTCTCCTACACTATAAAAGATAAATATGAATTTGACTTTAGTTTTTGTGAATTACATCATAAAAAAACCATATTTGCATAAACTTCCACAGTCTAGTAGTAGAGGTACAGTAGAAGAATCACTGATCGATTGCAGAAAGATCTTCGAACGCCTCGAGCTTATATCGAATAGCACTTTGTTTCGATTTGTTTCACGTTTATGTAGTGACTTCTTGATGAAGTGCCAGTGTAATTTCAACACATACATTCACACAAATTACATTTGTTTCTGCCTTTGCTATTAATGATTTGCACGCGTTGACTTGAACACCCATTACTTTCGTTATTATCTTACTGCTAATTATACAATATTTACGAGATGCTAAATGCTACCTGTTATAAATTGAATATTTCTTCGTATACATTTAATGACTTCGATCAGTCGCGTGATCACCATGGCAGTGAACGTGACAACAGTACAATTTAACGGGTTACGTTTATGCCACTTCGATCACTGCGAAGAATTCAGATCTCCCCGATTTCGACTTCCGATTACGACACCGCACTGATTGACGCACACATAGGACGGGTACCTATGCCAGAAATCCTATCGTCTGCCAGCTCATCGAACTGTAACGTCGGCGGCGTCGGTAGTGCTGGCGCCCTCCCGTCCTTCCTGCTATTTTACGACAGAGTAATTGGATTGCTGATTAACTCGCTATTATTGCAGAGACGTATCGAGAGCGTGAGCAAGAAATTCTAATAGGTGATAATCCTCGTGGAACACGGTGGTTAAGTTTTAATAAGCCTTCCTCGGTGTAGCATAAAGCCATGTTCCTGTACCGAACAAGAACTATTATAAACAAGTTAATAAAACTGTTTCATGTTGTTAGATCGAAATGATAAATAACTTGCTCGTGTTCGAAGTTTACGACGGGTCCAATGCATTTTCTAATTAACATCGATGTATTATACGTTCTCAATCATCATTAAATTCAATGATTATGATCTAATTTAAATATTCGTATTATCGTCGCTGGTTAAGCATTTTGTTTAGCTGTTTTATTCCAGTGTCCACGGTGGAACATAATTTATGAATCGAATCCAGTGTTTTCAGAGAAACCGAAAATTAACGTTCGTTGAAAATTATAACGATAATAAATACTATATGTATGATTGTACAAGGATTATCTGTAATAGAGAAAATTGAATGAAAGGATATCGTTGGAAGATAGAAGTATTTTCGACAGCGGAAATTTGTAATTCATCGGGAAGTATGTAAACGCTCCTTGTTTGTCTTTTCTTTTATATCGAAACAGGAAAAATATTCACGAGTACGTGATACACATGCAAATGTAACCACGAGGGGCTTATCTTCTAACGCGGTTTAGCCCGCAATCCTTGTCTTTTGTTTTTTGTTTTTTTTTTTTTAGAGCGACGAACAAGCGTGTTACGGGGAAGGCACGACGATAGCCTAATCTCCGGAATATCTTTAACCGACTTCGTGATACAGAAACCGCGCACGACGCCATTTTTGTTCTTCGAGGAGGTAGTAATCGGCTGAAACGGCTCGCGATAAAAATAGCTGCGGTGTTATAAAATTTGATCGGATATCAAACTCGTAATAAACAATCCAACGAAAACCTGAAATTCCACGCGGTTTCATCCTTCCTGTCTGTTATTTGATTGTAACTTTTTTTATTATCGATGAAAAGACAAAGTATAAAATTCTTAATATTGCACATATTCCGAGCACGAAGATATTTAATTCGAAACATTCCGCAAACTATACCATTAGAAAGTCCAATAGAATCGATTTACGTGCAAAAATATTCATAGTGTCATAGAAAAAGTGTAAATGCACTTTTCCAGTGTATTCGTTGCACTCGTGAAAAATGTATGAACAGAGACGAATAAATCACCTTCTTTCAGTACGGTTTTTCTGTCGTCGATGCATTAGAAGCTGTCATCCATCCAATTTCGTAACACACCTTGTATAACTGTGATTCACCGATGATTCACGAAACGAAACGGTTTCACTCCAGATTTCATACGCTTCAGAGTGCAAAACAAACGAAATGATCTGCACCTTTGTTTTTTAGCCCATGTTAACGCTAGAACTGCCGACGACGACGATCGTAAACTCTTGCAAAAATTATTAAAATGATATAACAGGTGCATTTCCTGCAATTTCAAAAATTCATACTGTAATATTAGGTTGTTCGGAAAGTTTGTAGCAAACTCTCTGTCATTTCACGTTATTCGTCCAGATGTTCTAATCTTAAACCCAATAAACTCGCTACATCGTACCATTAACCATTTCTACTCTTGTGCTTCCATTTGGAATCATGAATTCACTCAACGTTTATAAGTCATACTATCAACCAGAAGATTTCCTGTGGAATAATTAATTAATTATGTGGCATGATAAATAATTCAGAACGGAAGTGGTTAAATTCCATTCAGTTATTTTTTTTTTTTTTATAGACTCATCCACGAATAATCGAAATTTGCACGAATGTATGCGATCCAACGATCTCGCACAAAATTCCACGTGCGTTTCATGCAGGTAACTTGGGGTTTACTCGCCTACAAAGTTGTACATCGAGTCGGTCGAACGAATAATTCAACGTTTCCCAAGAACGAAATTCCAATTGCGGAACGAAGATCGCCAGGAGATGCGTGGCGTCCGTTCTCCCAGAAACAGAAATACATGTCACGGCGCGATAACCCCCGGGCCGCTTAATTTATCGCTCGATGATCCGTAGATGGGCACAGGCTTGTGTACGCGATCAGCGAAAGTTGCAACTGTATTAGCAACAGGTGTCATGCGGGAGCTCGCCTCTGCCGCCCGGCATCAAAAGGTAAATTCGATTTCTTCGGACACCGATGCTGTCCAGAATCTAAAAATTTACCAGTTTATAGAATTACTTTAGTTCTTTGGCAATAAAATATTTTGAAACTTATAAATTCTATTTGAATAGAAGTCGATGTTATACGAATCACATAGGTTTCACAGGCGTATTGTAGCGGACGACAAAGTTACCATTTTTCAGTTACAGTATTAATTAAACTTCTACTCGCGTCGGACGTTCCTCTCGATACTTCGCGAGCGATTTATCTAGTCCGCCTAGAAATCCATTATTCCCCGTCTTCTCTAAATCTTTCCTCGGTGTAGTTGCTCTCTTTTCAGAAACGCGGACGATAACCGGCGAGTCAACAATGAGGGTCATTAAAGTCGATTATTATTGCGACGAAGTCTTCTCGATGGATATCTGTTTATACCCGTCATTTCGAATACAAGCCGCGAAACAATGGGGGGAACAGTACGTACGGGCAGCCAGGAGGACGACGTGTTTGGAAAATATTTTCAATCGGGGACTCCCGTGATCTAGAGAAACACTTCCTGCGACGTCAACCTCGTATTCGACCGATTATCGCGTCGGGAATGGCTGAAACTTTCAATTAAAACTCCTTTCGCCAAGCCACCGATTATATTAAACGTCGGCGGATTAATTGCCTAAATTAACGGACATTAACTATTTCCCATTCCTCAGACAAGACGTAAATGCCAATTCCGTCTGGATCGCTGTTTGAGCCGGTTCCTTCTGTCTGAATCGTAATCTGTCTTTAATTATTTATTATTATACCCCTTAAATACATAAATGCATAATTGGTAACGATGCTATTATACAAGTATAGATAACGGAGAATATAACAGTCTTTAACTGACCGGAAGTAGTTATACACATTTTTATATCTGGACTAATTTATAAGATCAAATAGAAATATCGTAAATAAAATGAGGACTTAGTAAACTTCATCCAGGATGTTAAACTACTATTTCTTAAGTTGCATCGAATCAGCAAATACGAATTGTAAAAAAACATATTTCAATCGAAAACACTTCATTGCTGCTTCAACTTAAATCTAAATTTAAAAAATTCATAATACTGCATTACACTGCGTGGCATAACTATAAAACTACTCTAAAATTTTCAATTCTTATATATTGTAGGTAAAATAAAAACGAACCAACTATGCCATGTCTGAGATCGTGTTGAGACATAATATTTCTTGAGAAAAGAATATGTAGATTATATTCCCTAGAAAAAATCGTTCCTTTTTATTTTAATCACAATACATAAGGATTGAAAATTTTGGGATAGTTTTATAATTATGCCACGTAGTGTATAATAACAGCAATCTTATTAGGGCTAATTTTTTCAGTTTTAATAGACTTTATATGCATAAATTAAACGACGAATCCTTTAGATGTGTCTTTAAGTCGCGTTCCCACACGAGAAGCCCTTGAACAATTTCTGTAATTCTTTGTGAATCCTTCGAGCCCGTTGAAACTTTCGTGACGACGAATTAACAGTTTCTGATCTATGGAAGCATTCGACATTGCTCGGGATCGACGTCGTTTAAGGAGAAATCCATAGTTAGGCGGCAAACTAGAGGGAACAAAGATTCATGGGAAGGCCTTCTGATGAGCGTGGGAAGCGTCGACGCTAGTTTGCTCAACCGCAAACTATATCAGTTTTAATTGCGTTCCCAAATGGTAGCGCGTAATAGCGTTCGCTGGTTAATTCAGTTCGCTGTAACTCGCAAGAATTACATCTTCAATCTCGGGCGACGTTGTCAAACGGGTTTGTGTAGACAGCGTTCACGGGAACACAAACGATGGAAAGCTGGGCTTGTGTATCGGTATACGTGTTATTTTTAATTTTAAAGTGGTCTTATTATTCATCTTGTTCCTACTCTTACCTCGAATAACGAAAGAAATTCAGCAAAGCATAAGTTGATCGACAATAACTTCAATTATCATAGTGATAGAAGATTCCCAAAACTTAAATTGATCAGCTGTAGGCTCCGTTAGTTTTGGACTGTAAAAAGTTTCCTCAGCTCTTGTTGACTTTAGTGTTTTAGATTATGTCTTATCCTACACTCGAAAATGTTTCTTCATTTTCTGCAGAAAAATAAAGACCTATGCGACAGAAGCCAGTAGGGTTAGTGTGTGTACAGTGTTAAATGACCAACCTCGTGAGTCACTAAAGGCCCTAATAACTGTGTCCAAAACAGCTTATTCATATGTACTTATTTTCAGTCTCTTCGCAAAATGTAAAACTTCACAGGAAACTTACTATGTCAATCTCTATGTTAAAACCGTGATTAAGAGTTAAGGTCATTGTCTCTCCACCAAATATGGAAAGGATATATCTGTACCTTTAAGGGATGATTTCACCTTCAAGAACGAAATATATCAGCAAAATCGAAAACTTGCCCGATGCTTCTATCGAGGTTCCTGTACAAACCTGTGGTGTTTAAAAAAGAATCGAAGTCGTCAATATACCGAAGTTCCCTCGTCAGCAACGCAAACTCTAACAATGTATACATAATCTTGCAAGTGCAGGACAGTTTTCATACTTCAGCCAATCACTGCTATAGCTGCAAGAATGTCCACGAAGCGTACACCACTTGTTTCACCCAAGGTTCATTCATCGAACAATCAATTCTTTACGAAACACTTGTACATTAAAGAAAAAGAAGAAGAAAACGAAACGGATAATGTTTTCTAATAGAATCACCATATAATTCCAGCGTCGACCGCAAGTAGCACGCTTCTTACGGATTCCGTCACTTCGGCCAGCTGACCGCAAATACCACTAATTTTACCGGCGGTAATAGAACCGCGTCCGCTACTGTCCACGTTGCGCCATGTCGATAGCATTCCTGCAACGTGTTCCATAGATCACAACGAGAGAATCAATCTTCGCCCGGCGAACGACGCCATCCCTTTCATCTTCCTGTGTGTCGTCGTCGCCGACTGAACATTTTTCTTTCTTCCTCGATCTCTCTTGGTCTTCGTATACGATTATTATCGTTCCACGGTGTACCCGAAGAATGTCTTGTCGACGACGTATTTATGGACAGCCAGAACCGGGATTCCGTGGAAAGACGGCGGTCCGCGCGGCGTATCGTTCGAGCGTTCGAAACACGAATGGCATCCAAGATATTGCTGCTTTTATTAATTGTCCGTTTATTGGCGGAATTCCACCGGTGGTTCGTATAAATTGTTGATCGGCCGTGTTGCTATAAACAACACGTACAGTCAGATAGAAAAATCTTCGAACACCTTCATTTTTTAGCTCTGTATTTTGGTATAAAATAATATCGAAATAAAATAAACGGTTGATTTATTACGTGGCGTTGTTTAATGATTAGAAGGCAAATCGAAGAAGAACGAATTTTGACATCACAAAAATATTCGAACACTTGATATATTTAAGGAATTTCTTATGTTAATCATAGTTCCCAAACACTCGGGAAGTAGTATTTGTAAACATAATGCTGAGTCGTCGTACGAAAATCGTAGGAATTGAATATTTCTTACTCCAATTCCGAGTCTCTCGCGAAATGAGTGTAAACACGTCCACAGTGCTCGCAGAAGCCAGTTCATTAAACGTGTATACAGGCTTATAGCACCGAAAGGGTTAAACTATCATATCTTCAGAAAAAGATTGATACCAAAGGATTACGTGGACATAACGTCTACAAATTAAAAAAAAAAAATAAAACGAGAGACAAGATGTCTGAACGAATGATACCAACGGAAACAGAAGAAGGACCCTTGTAATGTGTGTTCCGTTATCCCGCCGGGCGTAATATTCCGCGAACAGAGGAACAACAGTTATTACACGAAGCCAGCCCTGCAATCCGTACCGGTAGCGACCGTTTTCTTAACCAATATCTCGTACTTGAAGGGTTTACGATGTCGGGCCGTATCTTGAATGAAATTCCAATTTATGGCAGCCTTAATAAGATTAATGAAATCAATATCGACCGGATTATGCGGGGGCTAAGTCGCGCGCAGTTTTGTTCCCCTGGTAACCGCATAAACGCGTGATGAGATCCGCCAGCCTTGTCGGGAACTCTAAGCATTACGTATTCCGGGCGGTGAGATATGAGGTGAAAATAAAAAACGGCGTCCTTCCTTAAAAGAGACAGACTTTCATGGTTGCGACGAAAAGACGGTCGATTCTCGACGCGAACCAATCCTTATATTGTGAAAATTTATGGAAACACGGTCATATCGGGTATATCTTTATATGAACTTTTTTCCTTATTTTAGCGTACTCAATACATCCCTAAAGTTATGCCCACATGTTTTGAATCATCCTGTGTACTTGGAACGGTAACATCCCAGATAGCACATGACGCCTTGAAGACGTCCATTTTAGATCTAAGGCGCCTTCAAACTGTCTTCAAGGCGTCATTAGGCGTCACGTGCTATCTGGGATAGTACGGAAACCCCTAGATGAGCCGGAGCCCAGGGAGATAGTTGTTTCGAAGGTATCTCTAAGTACCTTCTCTTTCCTCTACTTACTATCCTGTAGCAAATTTTAGTATAGACAGATATAGATGCGACTGTACCTTCAGAAAAGATGTGTATAAGAGTGAAATAGGGATTCTTCTCACACAGTGTTTTCTGTCTAACAGGCCAACGACACCTTTAGTACTCACAGTTATCCTTCCAGGTATAAAGTTCAATGATGGAGACGCAATGGGCCCAGTTGGCAACATAGCTGGACCGTAGAAAGTGAATTAACATACGTACGATCTCGTGGCTATTTTTACACTTACTGTATCAACCCAGACCAGTGGCCCTATTCATAGAGAAGTCGTTCTCCAAGTAGAAAAATCGGCCATAGTCTCCTAGAGCTTCGTCGATTCGATATACGTCAGCCTCTGGTCCAAGGATCGAATGGTTGATCAGTCCCCCCCGTTCGATTAAATTGAACGTCCCGCTTTGTTGTTTGGAGCCACGAGCCGGAACCACGAGTTCGGCGTTATCTGGAACTTGAGACATCGACGCGGTGATTTTACGAATTTTTTAGCCAGTCAGTTTAGATTGCTATATTCTCTAGGAGTGAAGTTCAGACAGCCTAATCTTCGATACGACTCGTTCAACTAGCGAGTTCGTCGCTCGATGAAGATACGCTAATGGGGATTCGGATTTCAGCATGAAATGGGGATTCTGCGGATCGTTAGGGATCAAGGGCGCGGTTGTTCTTTTATTGCGTTTTTAATACTGTGTACTTTGGAAAGAAGACACGTTTAAAATGGAATTAATATTGCATTTACGATAGGATGGTTAACACGGGATACAAAAACGGATGTGGTTCCTACAAACTGAATATTAAAGATTTGGGTCAGAAAATATCTGTTAAACAGTTTGCTGCTGAATTTATTTTCACTCCCAAATCAAGAGTAATCTTAAACCCTTTACTAGAAAGAGCGTATTTATTCGCTTTGGCTTATACTTTTATATACACTTTGACACCACAAAAAGTCATGCCACTTCATTTTAACAATATTATAAAAAAAACAATTTTATAGTTAAAATCATCATTAGAAATTTATCATCTTATACTATATACTATCATCTTAAAATCCCCGTTAAAATCGAAGTCGGACAGTTGGAGTCCTTTTTTCCAAAACGAATCGCTGTTGTAATTTCTCAATCATTTTTTTCATTTCTGACGTTGTCGTAAGGTGTAAATACGGCACAGTATCGGAAATTCGAAGCTGTTTTTGCTAAAAATGCCCGGTTATCTGACGTGTACTCTTGAACCCTGAAGATTTATTGCATCCTCCGCGATGGCTCTCTTTCGGTACAATGAAACCGCCAATTGTAATTTTATTATGCAAACGACGGGGCGGACATCTGTTCCACGGTATCCAATAATTGCCTCTACCCGATATCTATGAAAATACGGTATCCCTCAATCGCGGCTGAACACAAACAGCCCCTTATCACCGATTAAATTCTTGCGAATAATGCAACCGGAGAAGCGGTTACGCAAGATTATCGACTGTACCCGTAACACGTTCCAGAGCGTTATCTTGCGCAAATGATCGTGGATCGAATTTTTCAAATTGGAATTTTCTCGAACGCGGCTGTCCTGTCTCCTTCGAGCTTAAATAAAAGTAAAAGAATAACGTTATTTTAAAGGTTACCGCGGTCTTAACTTTACCTTTAATAGAGTTAAACGAGAGAACTTTATCCATATAACACGATGTAGGAGTTCATGAAATTATTTCGTAAAAAGTTATTGCTTTTATATACTTCTTATTGATTGTGCAGTTAAAAGCTTTGCTGTGAACTTATTTAACCCCCCTTAAGAACCAATATTGCGTTATTGCAGTATTTCATTTGCAACTTCTTGTCAGTTAATTTACAGTATTAAATTACTATTTTCTGACATCGTGGTTATGAAAGGGAATTACATACAGGGATTTACTTAATAATTTTTTCGTCGTTTCCTCTTCCATACTTAAATACGTAATTTTGTAAAGAATAAAAGATCTTATGTTTAAAAATCGTATTACTTCACTGCTTGGTCCACAATGGGTTAACCCGAAAAAGTAAGTGAAATCGTAACAGTGTGTTAAAGAAACCAAAACGTGACTGGTTCGAAATAGGCCCAAAGACCATACCAGGGTTCCGTGTCCACCATCAACATTCTCGTCGAATCCAGTCGTACATGATAAAGTTTCAAAGTTTCCAATCTTTGTCAATGATCTCAAGTCAATGATCAACAACTGCGCCAACGCGCGTACATTCGCAGAGAATTTCTTTCAACGGTCCAAAAAATGTTAATCCCAACTATGACCAGAATTGTAGTAAGGGGACAAAAACGGTTTGCGACACAAACTTTTTCATCCGGCCGGCTAAAGTCACGGGTCTCGGTGGTTTTCACGGCGGCGACAGCGGCAGCCCGCGAGGAAGCAGTCGGAAAAAAGCTTTGCATAATGCATAACCATTGGGCGCGCGGCTGCACGTATATAGGCGCGAGAACCGGCTAAATCAATGACCTGCGATATAGTTGATCGAGCATTTCACCATCACCGGGATCTACACCCCTCCCCTGCTCGATCTGTAACAAAGACACTTTATCCCCTCCACCCCCGCCGTCTTTGTCCACACAACAGCGATCCGTGTATGCACGGGACATGGACGATCGATCGCACATTTGCGGAAAATCGAAGCGATCGTGCGCTGGACAATTGAAAGAGAAACACCAATTCGGGGAACACTGGGTGAATGGAAGGATAATTTTGATCGATAATTTTGTATATTGTGACATTTTAAAATTTCTTGGCAGTGCTGCCAAGGAGTCACTGAATATATTCCAATTTCTCTTAGTTCCCCTACTTCTAAGACAGCATGAGCTTCCGACAACTATTCCATTCCCATTCGCACCTGGCAATTAACGTCCTTCCAGATACGTTTCATCGATAAAACACCGTCGCGAAAGGTTGCACGTGTTTCGTGTAACTGTAACGATACCATCTGCGTGTCCCAATCGTCCCGCTCGTTAATCATTTCTACCGATCGCACCTTTTGTCTTCGAATCGGTCAAAAAACCGCATCATCTGAACTGGCTGTTATTAATTTTCCAGCGATTCACGTTCAATGAAACAGATCGATTTTTTTAGCGTATTGTGTGAGGGGACCCGATCTCGCGCGCGCACTCGCGGCTTTGATCGATAACCCGATGGCCTTGAATAGACACCCGGACTTTTCTATACAAGTAAAAGTTGACTCTCGTGAGGCCGAGCGTTGCGGGATTTTAAGAGATTGACCCGCGTCGCCGAAGGCGCATTTGATCATGCGTATTTATGCCGATACACGATCGGTCGGAGCACTTTCTAATGCCGTCGATTAATGCAGGAGATCAGAAACGTACACGGGTACACAGACGAGGCGTATCATCGACCAATAAAAGATGAATCGGAACATTATTTTTGAAGCTAATTAATCGTGTAGGTACCATGTTCTTGTATTTTTATAATTGCCTGGGAGGCAACAATGTGCAGATTTAGAGATATATATAGATAAGATAGGGATTGAATCTACGATTTTAATTATCCGGATACTTGCTTATTTTTAAAGCTCTTACACTCCAAAAGTGTCCGGATACTTGCTTATTTTTAACAGAGTGTAATGTACATCACACATGAAAAGTGTTATTATGATTTTATTCTATTGTTATTCTTGTATGTATCTAGAGCAAAATACACTAAATCTTCGATTGATGGTCGAAAGTCGGAACTGCTTCGGAACAGTTATCGTAGAGGGACACTATTTCTGTACCTCATGAATTTCGAAAAGATTAGAAGCAATAGTGGGGATGAAGCAGACCCATTTAACGTAGAGATCTTTCCGAGCATTCATCAACAACTTACTGTATAATGATACGGTACAATCGATTTTTCTGCATAAATTTTTCAACTAATATTCAACATTTTTTTAAAATATATCATTTTTTGATTTCTACATTTTTAGGTTCAAAATAGGTTCATGCTGTAAAGAAAATACTAAACAATATATACGTGCTAAGTTGGGTCAATTGGTTGAATATTCCTTTAGTTACATACCCCGGAGTGGAAGTCCCATATTGCTCACGGTCTGCACAGAAGTCATCATAACTATAACATTTATGAATCTGTCGTGAAAATAAAAATGTTCATATGCAATTTAATTGTACAAGAAGTATTCTCAAACTTTCATTAACATTGGATTAACACTTTCTTCATAATACCAAAAATTCGTTCATTATTGGCTGTCTACACCAGGTTCCCCCCTTTAACACTTTAAGGCACACGATTTTAAAGAAAATAAAAACCCTACTTGCACAGAATTTTTTTTAATATAAAAAAAAATTATATAAAAATAAAATATTAAACAGTATGACTATGAGTAACTTCAACTTTTCGAGGTGGGTTAAAATATATCCCACCATGCATAAAAAGCTAAGCAAAAGGTGGAACAGTTTTTAACCCACCTAACCCTAAAGAGTTAAGACAGGAAACCCATTGCGAGAGGTACCATGGAAACACGGTGGAAAACGACCAGCAATCCTCGCTCCGCCCTGTGTACTCGATTGCGATATTATTCAAGGCCGCTCGAGGCCGATCGAGTGGCTCGAATATTCGTCGATTCGCGGGTGCGGCGGCAGACAGAAAGCGGTCGTTCCCTTCTCTTTCTTTCTCTCTAGCCGCCAATGGAAGGGTTAGTCGTTTCTCAGTCGCTCTCTAGTTACCGACACCCTCGCTTTCTCTGTCTCCAAGCGCCTCTCTTGTTGCTCCTTGTCTCGATCGTGCGTTCACCCAGTTTCTCTCTCGTTTCCACGCGCACGCTAAGTAATATTCTAGTCACTTCGTTTTCTGTTTCTGGCGACTGTGCATTGTACACTGGGTCCGATCCATTCTTCTTTCTCTAGCCCTAGGTGTAAGCCTTGCTTGTTCCCTCGCCATTGTAGACCGCCACTCTCGCTGTCTACTGAATCCTCATCTTTGTCACGCTCGATGCTTCTTCCAGTCGATCGTCCTTGTCGCTCTTGCTCGAGAAACTGACGATTCTAGACGCTCTGCGAAACGTAACGAGCGCACGAAGAAGGTGTTTCGATTTAGTTTGAGGATCGATGGAAGTCGTGGATGTGTTACAGATTCTTGTTCAGTCTGTTCTTGGCGAAATAGAATTTTTGGAGCAGTTTATCTTCGTTAGTAAGGTATGCTTTATACTTTTGTGGATGTTAATGTATCGAGATATGGATATTATTTCGCGTGGTAGTTTAAATATGAAATCCATTTATCCAACCTTATCGATTGAATAGCAAATCAATTCTTGACAGGAATGTTCTATCAATTTCAGACTACATTCGCGTGTTTTTCTTTAATATCAAGCTCCTGTGTACCTAATATCTCATGTTTATTGCCTTTTTGTATTATTGTATAGCCACTTTTTTAATAATAAATTCTTGCGAATAGTACCCACGGATCTGATGTCTAATCCCCTACGGCTGGATTTTATTTGTCTCTGGAAAGTATTATGTAACAGGTGAAACAGGTAAGTACTGGACATCAGAATTGTAAATAAGAAAATAATATTCAGGTAAAAGAGGTTTCCCTGTATGAAAAAACAGGTGGTTTCTTGCTGCGTGATGTCGCGATAAGTGTTCGATCGATGTCTATGTATACTACCGTTCATAAGCATTAAGACTTCTGGGCTGTATTTGAAGAAACCGTGATATTTAATAAAAACTAAGCGTATTTTACCACATTCGTTGCTTCATACTACTATACATATAGTTTACTCAGCTTGGATAGTCAGTTCAATACCTTCAATACCTAATTTAAAAATTCCTTTTCCTGTTTACTTTGATTTCGAGAAGTGTCCTAATACCTATGAGCCGTATACTAAAAGTTACAGGACGTTGTAAGTGTTAGTCAAATATGACGTCATTAATAGTTTGCCGATTGGTCAATTATTATAATTATTCATAAACATTGCTATTCATCGTTTTTTAGTAATCCTCACGGTATACCATCGACCGATCCATCAGCCACGATCTATGAGGTGGCTCTAATGCCATCGGTCACGTTGGATGTAACACGGCAAAGTGACTCGAACATATATTTTTTTTTCATCCGTCCACTTTCTAAAACCTGACCAGCACAGTATTTCCCCGAACACTTGAAATCTCACTGAAAACATGACATTTCCTCCGGCAGTTAACCGCAGTACCGGTATCGAAACGATTTGTATCGCCCGTATAGCCGTGATCTCATCGAACATATGGCGTATGATTTAGTGTGCTAGCAACTAGATCCATAATAATAAAAATTCTTTCGAAGCTAGGAACCACTTTACGTTTAAATGACCAAAAATAATCTAAATCCAATTCTGTTACTGTATTTATATTTTCGGATTCAGTCGAACTCTATGAACTCAAGAGAAATTTATTCAACTTTCGATTCGTACAATTCATATTTTAGATCTGTGCTCAGAATTATTGTGCTTCCACGTGCAGGTGACGTAACACGGTCAATGTGTTAATCGTTTGTCAGAGGTTTTTGTACAAACAGTTTCAAGGGAGATTGAAGAACCAGTCTGATGATTACTCCAATCGTTACTTTAAATGAGACAAATTTGTCTACTATTCCACGATAATACTGAATATTCTGAATATATTTAATATATTGACCATCAGCGTCACATGAATACATATGAATGATGTTCCTATATATGTAATTATGATTTCGCTATTAACATCAAAAAGGTTGTGCTACTCAATACTAAAATATAAAACTACACCTAACATCTTGTAATATCTTCTTTAACACCATCTCCTAAACAGACTATCAGCAATTTATCCCTGACCAATCGGTTCTTTTTCTTTTCATTAGAGTTTAATATCGCTTCAGCCTACACAATTATTAACGACAGTCATTAACCGACACGATGTAATATGTCACATTAGTCGATCGTGTTCTATCGGTCAACTTAATTAGTCTCTTCAAGGAATTTCAACAAGTTCGAAATCCGCGACCAACTGACAGCGGGTCGATGTATTAATCAAGGTTCAGACAACCACAAATTTAATTATACTTGTTAATTCGGACTTCACCACTACCCAATTGTATGTAGAACATACGTGTGAACCGTGGTTGGTGTACTTCGGCTGGTATTTGTGGCCATTAAACCGAACCGATCAACGTTTCTCGACTCGAAAATATTTTCCCTTTTTTGTTACCTGTCCCAAGCGCTATTCGAACAATTCCCAACTTTTCCTCTTTCTTCCTAACCGCTCTCGACACGGCAGGCCGAGCACAAACGTCCTTGACGGTCGCCGTAGCGATGGCGCAGCGCGCAACGTTGCGCGTCGTTGCGCTTGCGCGCACCCGATGCACTGCCACCACCCTGGTTGAAAAACATGTGACACGACGTGGTTGCCCTCTCCCACCACCGCCACCCACCAGCACGGTTCACCGTCACTGACGGCCCCACTATACGCGAGCCTTGGTTGCCGCATATTACGTCATCGACACCTTCACTTCGCCCGTGCTCCGGAGCACGATGCTCCGCCATTCGTTGCTCTTTCGTTGTCTCCCGCGCTCTGCGTTCCCGCACGTCGCCGCCTTCGCAACATATCGCTAGGCCGTTTCATTTTCTTGGTTAACTTAATCGCCTTTTCGTTCCATTACATACGGTATTTCGTTTCTTTTTTAAATTCTTCCCGTTATTTTTTCCCTCGTTTGAGTTTCGTTTTCGGACGTGGTTTTAGACACGTCGCGCAGTGAGCTGGAAACCCGTTTTTCGTGGCCAAAATTATTTCAGCGTTATTTCAAAGTTTAAGGTTGTAGTGTAGTAGGTCGTTGAATTCATCACGACGCCAGCTAGAATATTACGAAGTCAAAATATATATTAACATTTCCAAAATCGACGTGACCTCCATTTTTATAAAAAAAATTGTTTTCAAGTTTTTTTATATTGAAATTTGTAGAAATGTGAATACTAACCGACTTTTGCTGGAAACATTTTTTTGCCAGATCATCGGAAATGTCTGAAAAATTGTGCTAACAGTGCTAAGTGGTCTGGAAAGTGACATTTAGTGGCCAAAATTAAAAAAATAAGTTAATATTTGTATCGGGCCGACCACATAACGCTCTAGTACTTCGGGCATCTGTACTTAAAATTCACGTAACTTTAAAAGTTGTAGGTAGTTGCACTTGAAAGTTGGGTGTTGCTCTTCATAATTGTCTAAGCTTTCATATGAAATAAGTCCCATGTCGAACACTTCTAAACATTTTTTTAAAACCCTTCTCAAAGTTTAAGTTGTTATAAATATTACATATAAAACCATAATAGAACAGGCTCGAAAATTAATTTCACCCGATACCTGGATTACTTGACATTACTCTAGAATCTAGAAGCACATAACTGAATTTGTTGTGTTTCACAAGTATATACGAAGTATACAATATGGCGCCGGATGATGTACATACAGTGTCGTTACTTTTCACTCTTTATCCATCGAAAGTACCGAGCGTAGCACTACTATTAAAGGAAAAACAAATCGCACGTCAGGATCGTACGTTACAGCGTCTCGATCTTCCTCGTCCCCTAATTGGAAGGAAAGGCACGCATTCTTACAGAAACGGATGACTTCTTCGCTTCAATCGCGAGCAACCACCCGGAGGAACCAGTTTCGCGGGAAAATTTACGTCCTACGACGAGAACACCTGTGCACCGACGAGCAGTTCTAGCCAGCGAGGGAGAGGAATAAATACGATATCTTCGGGTTAATCGCACAGGCCAATTGAAAATTCAAATGAAGCCAGGGAAGTGACCTTCCCTCGGGAAACTGGCCGCCCGTACGGAATGTTGTAAGCCCCCGTCCGCTGATCGTTCCAATTAAGAGTCAGTTTTTGCGTCGGGGCTAACAGGAACCTGAATACGCTTAACGATCGGGTGACACATGAAGGAGTTTACGGCGAAAAAAAAAGGACAGCGACGCATCGTCCGCGCGTTTTAGTAGCCATTAGGAGCAACTCTCTATCCTCTCCTGCGTGGTAAGAAATTCGATGGATTCCAAGCGAAATTATACAGGGTGTAACAAAAATGTTGGAGAACCTGGAAATGAGAGACTCGTGAGGTGATTCGAAACAAGTTTTTCCTTAGCAAAAATTTTATCCGAGGCTTTGTTAACGAGATATTAACGAAAAACCCCGACCAATCAGAGCGCGAGTCTGCCGGCCGAGTTCCTGCGGTAACGTTGGCTACGCGCTGCGATTGGGAGCCAATGTTACCGCGGGAACTCGGCCGGCAGACTCGCGCTCTGATTGGTCGGGGTTTTTCATTAATATCTCGTTAACAAAGCCTCGGATAAAATTTTTGCAAAGGAAAAACTTGTTTAAAATCACCTCACGAGTCTCCCATTTTCGAGTCCTCCAACATTTTTGTTACACGCTGTATAGCCCCGGATTTTTCCTCGTCCAAAATCGCCTCTGTCCCGTTGAAGATATGCCTACGATAGGCCGACGTTTGGCTCCGCGGTATCCACGGAGAAGAATTCGAAACACGCGGGAATCTTATAGCACGACGACCAGAACCGAGAATAGACAAACCGGGGCTTCCATTTAAAAGCTCGGCCAGCCATGTGACGTGAATGTAACGATCTGATGTCCGAGTCAATGACCTGCGATAGCTGGCTGACCTAAAACTGTCTATGAAACTCAGCCGAAGTATGTGCTTTTCTTTAATGTGCAGCGACTAACACGCGATACGGTCGTCTTTTGTCACTTTCGCGAGACTATCTAGGCCATTCGAAAGTATATCTTTAGTTTGATGAAGGATATTTCGTCTTGTTGATGGTACGAAATACTTTCAGAATCGCATAATAATGGTATAGCGTTTATTTTCAGTAGAAGTACAGGAGTACCTCGATAGTAGATCACGGCTCTGAGCCGACGATGATCTTCGAGCAAGGCTGGGTAGCTATAGAGAGTGATACATAAATGCATGTCAATACTTCAGGTGGTAAATCGACACACTAATATAAGTAAAAAAAAACGTCATATGAACATATGTCCTATATGCCTTAGTTTTTGAGTTATGGTTGATTAAAGAAAATGTTCTGGACCCAATAATATACTTACGAGGAAGAAAGACATTCCAATGTTTGTCCTTTCTTTAATGATTTCCTTTAGTAAATGTCATTTTCCATAAAAATCTGCAATCTAGTATTGACCGATCTCGCGAAAGTTGAAAACAAAATTTCCGCCGCGTCTAATTTAGCACGATTCTTCCCTCCCATTTCCCGTAGAGACTTAATTAAAACCAATGGAACTACTTACATCACGACACCATTTTTTCTTTTTTCCAAGCGATAGAGAAATTGCGTGGGCCCGAGGCTCGATAAATACGCGCGCGCCTCGCCGATACCGTGTTGCCGTTTATCGTGCGTGAACATTATGAAGATATTATGCAGACGTTATGAAAACGTTGCGAGAGACCCAACACGCTCCTCTTTCTTTTGCCTGCGCTTGTTCCGCCCATGTGATTGTGTGTGTGTGTGTGTGCGCGCGCGCGCTTGCAACCACAGACGAACCGGACGCCGGTCCGGCCACGTTGCATTCTTAATTGCATTAATTACCGTCTTCCTTTTTCCGCGTGCACCCCGGAATGGATTTCTGCGTGAACGCCGCCCCGGAAGAAGCGTTTATAGAGCAACATCGATTTAGAAAAATTCTTTGCCCCCCACGGGCGGGAAGAGACGCCGCTCCGCCGGAACTGGGGCAAAAACGCCAGGCGGTATATACTTCCGCCGATGTGGAAGTACTTAGCCGATTGTGGGAGAATCGTTGACTGTGCACGATACGACCATAGACGGCCATAGGGTTTTCTAGAAGTCGCTGGAAAACGTTACCCGCATAGACCGTGGAATGAACGGATTCGTTCGATAGAATATGTTTTCTAGTTATCTCTACTGAAATTTTCATTCAATTTTGTGGGACCTTTGGCCTTGGATTGTAAGGCCCTCCTAGTAGCTGATGAAAATTTTAGTTTTTATTTTGTGGGACCTTTATCCTTGGATTGTAAGGGCCTTATAGTGGATAGTGAAAATTGAGTTATTATTTTGTTGGACCATCGTCCTTAGATTGTAGGGTCCTCCTGGTACAAATGAATAAGATTCTATTTGGACTAGTTTTATAGTATAAGAATTCAAGTTTCCTGGACTAAAAATCTGGATTAAAGAAGTTTGAACCATGTCGAACCTTCAAATTTACCAGTTCTACAGAGCGCAGCGTTTCCATTGAACCTTCGTTCCAGTGTCCTCCCACATCAAGAAAAGGCTATCCTGGCGCTATTGTGCAAGTGAACACCGTGATGCTCGAGCAGCTGGGGGAACGCTTGGAAAGCTGTGGAAGCGGAAGACATCGAATTTTGACCTGAAATGTATTATTATAGTGGTCTGTGCAGCAGGGATCTCGACAGTTACCATTTCAATCGAATTTGGGTTCCGTTGGCCGAAAGTTAATCCTCTGCCCTACAGCTCGCTCGATTTTGCACCTTCACGCGAACGATCCTTTGTGTATTGATCGTAACAGAATTTCGTTGCACATGTGAACGTGTTACTATTGGAAAATAACAAGTGAAAACATTTAAACGGCGTAGGCTATTTTAGGTAAAGTTCGAGATGCGTTGTCTATCGTCTAAAAAAAATGGGGATGGGATTGAACTTGCATTTACTGTGTTTACCTGAAGTGACTAAAGGGTCCTAAATCTTCGACGAAACAATAACGTCCATTCAGTCCTGGTATCGTTGTAAATCATCGCCGTTGTTGCATAAGTGCCGCGATAACCGCGGGTAGATAAGATTTGTGCAGTTCATAAAATGTTTATTTGCGTTTGAAGCGCATCATGAGGCACAGCCGAGCATTGAAAACTGTGTCATCGCGCGGTGCGTTTAAACATAACACTTGACTGGCTTTCATGAGCTTCGTATCTCTGGATTTCATTCATTTCTGGGAGTAGTTTACGGAAGAGACAGAGGTGATTTATAAATAATCTCCAGGAACGATATATTTAGACATTGGTATCTTAGATGTATTGACACGTTTCATCCACTTTTAAAACACGTTAACGGAAAACAAAGCACGCCAATATTTTATCTTTTCTTATTTTCATTAGTGAAGTACAGTTGCAAATGGGTGTATCTGTAGAAAATGATTTTTATGTCTTCGAATTCAATTGTTTGTTATTTCCTTAACTTATAAAATTTTTTTCGATACAATGAGGCTCAGGGTATTAATCAGAGAATAAAAGTTTCGTTTACGTTTTCCCTGCAACCCCCTGAAGGTAAGATTCAAACTATCCTGTTCACAGTTCAGTAGACTTACCCCTTAAAATTCCTTTCTCAATATAAAATCGGAATTTAAAGTTGGCAGTATTACAATTAAAGTTAATGTAACCTATATTCAACAAAACATGATTGTATTTGAACTGTTTTCCACAGTGCTTTGGCAACCCTCAAAGGCAAGGTGACCCTGCCCCCATTTACAGTTCAACGGACTACCCGTAGAAATTTCTTTCTCGTAACATTCACATTTCAATTCAATGTTTTATCATGAAAATAAAATCGCAGGATGTCAGGACTATAATTGAAGACAAAAGAATCTTTATTCCAACAAATCAGGACTTTAAAACTCCCAAAAACAATATTAAACACTCTATGTATAAGTAAGCACACCTCTTAAAATTCCTTTTATACGAACATTTATATTCAAATTTCCTACTTCACCGCGATTATAGTCGTAGTTGGCAGTTCTACAATCAACGAAAAGAATAATCTTTATTTCAACGAATAACAATTTCATTTAAACTGTCCTAAACCCCCCTTTGCAATCCTAAAATATCACACACAAAGTTATCCACGTTCACAGCCCAACGGACTACCCCCTCGAACATCTTTCATCTCGGTTACAATCATCGAAATTCCATTGCGTCCAATTCACGGCCTCACCCTGAAAATAAAACCAGGAGTCGGAAAGTTGGCAGTACCGGCGCGGCGGCGCGAAGTCAAAATAACCTTTAGCTCGAGCGCGCGACGCCGCTGGTCTATGACGCATGACATTTGAGCCGCAGCGGCGGCGGAGAATTCGCTCACGAGAAAATCCGTTCGGTCCCACACGCCACATGGTTACCACCGCACGAGGATATATCCGCGAATCCAATGAAAAATTAAAAATACACCACGCACACCACGCTTTTTCCCCGCGAGATACTGTCGTCCAACCGGCCGGCGTTCTTCGACGCCAAACGTGGCTGTTACCGATTCACCAAAAATCATCGTCGATTCGACGAAGACGCAAGCGACGCGGGAGGAGAACAAAACGCGCGCGGATGATGTTTTTGTTCACGTCCCCCGTCCGTCGTTGGGGTAGTAGGGATAACTTCATGGTAGGGGTAAGTGTCTATATACGTAAGAGGGAAGGTGAGAGTGGCGATGGTAGTGGTGGGGAGGATCGGTAGAGTGCGTGCGCGCTCGAGTTGAACGCCGCGCTGTCAGTGTCAATTGGTTCGCCGCGGCGACTTGTGGTGTCGTCGACGTGTAGACCCCCTCGACGTTGTATATCCGTTACATACAAAGTTGTGTTGTTCGTTTTTGTTTCCGTCACTCTCTCTCTTCCCCCCCCCCCCCCCCCCCCCCCCCGTCACCCCGTTTCGGTTCCCAGTCGGAAACGGTACACGACGGTGACCGTCCTCCGTGGCTCCTTTCCCCGTCTAAAACCGGTGTGTTTACAAACAGCCGCGGGGGGCTAAGCAGCAAGCGAGCAAGTAACCGTGGCTTGTTCGGGCGACAGTGATATTCGTGTGATCGTAATCGATCGGACAGGACCTTCGATTTACTACAATTCGCTGGCCGACGTTTCGTTTTCGTTTTCTCGCCGTCTGCCCGTCACCGACGACGGGCAGCGAGAGACGGTGTCTACCGTCGACCGAGCTTGTATCAACTCCCACTTCCGTTTTCATTTTCCTGTTTGGTGATTAAACCAGCTGAAGAAGAAGGTGCCCCCCGAGAGACAACGATATTGGTGACGATCCAGTGTGAACATCTCTGATATATCCGGCCGTCGAGACACTTGGCTGCGAGAAACGTATTATTCTCGACGTTTCTGTCCCACCGTATCACCGGTTATATACACATACACACGTCTCTCGCCGGCTCAGAGCCGTTCACGTGTGGTGCAAGAGCGAGGACTGGCGTTAATATACAAGCATCGGTTACGCGCGTAACAATTCCTACGAGAAGTGGACAACCAGGAGGAGAACGATTGGATCGGATATTATATGTAAAACTCGGGTGGATCGAGCGACATCAGTGAGACCCACCGTGTGCTTCTATCATCCGTGCCCCGACGACAGCTAGGAGACGCTCTTACAAAATGTAAGTACACCTGTTTTAATGACGTTTGTCTTCTCGGGCTCCCCGTATGACCGACTGGTGAAACAAAATAGGAACAACTATTATAAAGACGTTCTTAACCTTTTGGGTACGAATAACGAGTACACAAGTAGTCTATAGAATGCTCGCTGAAGAACTGGTACACCTACAAGTCGGCTTCGAAATGCTATTCATATGTCCGTATATTTCCTTGGCCGTTAGGAATAACATTGCGCTTTAGTGTCGTTGTACCGAAAATGTTAAATTGCCGAGAGATATGCAAAAGTGTTTATCCAGCGATCCGTTACGAGCACGGAACGTTCGTCGTCGCGCTAATCTAACCGGAAGTCCGCAGTCTGACGAGGAAAATCCGTAGACAGGGGCCGCTCGTGCGCCATAGACCATTCTAGAAAACTGCGTCGTTGACGATATTCGAATCGTTTCTCGGATAGAATTGTTTAAGGAAGTGACGGGGTGATGTTTGTTGCTCGTGATACGTCTCGTCGACGACGGAAGCGTCCTGCGAGACTGCATTACCGACCGTGTTTCGAAAACAGCCCGTATATGTCCGTGAACGCGGATATACGAACGGCCGCGCTCTTTCTAGAACGCTCGGCGTCCGCGCAGGCGCGCGACCTTTCCTAAGTCCTTTTCTTCCTTTCGCCGCGACCGTACATAGCTGTTTTTTCTTCTTCTCTCTTTCTTTGTCTTTCCCGTGGCTCCACTCGTCATTCCAGAGGAAACGAAGTAGCCGTATGCTTTGGGAAGGGATGGGCGAAATTCGAGGTGGTACGTAATTGGGATGGGTTAAAAAGATTTCTAGGTTTTGTGCAACGTGTCGATTTAAATAACGTTCGTTCGTATGAAGTTTGAATCCTGTTTGTGGTTGTAATTGATCGGTAATATTCAAATTTAACAATTGATTCGATGTCGTTAATTATTATTCCATTTAGTATAGCGTCAAAATTCATATTTCGTAATTTAGAGTTTTAGGTTATGATCTAAATTCTTGTTTGATTTACGTGAATTCTTTGTTAAAATATACTGGTCTTTGATAGTTTTTTTTGGTCGAAAAGATAATTTAGAAATGGGTGTCGAAAGAGCAGGTCTAGAATTCATGAATTTAGTGTTTTATGGAAGTTCTATGTAATTGTATCTTGTTTATTTTGTTTTATTTGAAATGTATTTAGACAGTACGACGGAAAATCCAATTAATCGGACATTTTGATTAATTGAATTTACATCGGAATTTAAATATAATTTTATTTTCGACCTACTTTTACGAGCACGACACATCTCTTGAGGCAACCTGATAGAAGTATTCAATATGGCGGCAAAGTGAATGTCTACAGTGTATAATACAAATATAACAGTGTTCCATTTCAGTACGGATGAAACGAAGTAAAAGTATCTCGTACCGGTTTGAGTTATTTGTTCCCGAAGGGCTGTGCAAATTACTTTATTTTCGAATTTTAGGAATTGGAAATATTTCAAGCTTATCTCGAACCGGTATAAGAAACATTCTACAGTAGTGTACTTGAAACATGAGTGTAATGGTAATTTTAAACAAGACTGCAACACGCACACAGATGAAGTAACATCGAAAACGTAGCGTGAACAGCTAGACAGTAAAACTTAACTTAAATAGCAGTACCGTGAAATATTTTCCTTGGAATATCCAACCGTTTTTTCATGTTACGAAATACGAATCATACTTTTCATGGATTGCACGTGAGAAAATAAATTGTCGATGCCAGGAACGATTAAATTTGTAATTCCAATTATAAAAATTCGGTATAAGAATATGGATTATATTCGAATTTGACTTTTAAATTCGAGACGAACTGTATTTCCCAAGATTGTCGTTTCGAAATTCAATATATGTACAATTGGAAACAGTCGGTTGTCTGCTTCGAAACAATTGATCATTCCTAAAATTTTAAAGCCCATTTGAGTTATGAACATTTCCAAATAGTATAATTTAAACCTTATATTCAATTTATAATTTCGATTTTCTGCAAATACAGATAATTCCAAGAAATTTAAATTTCCAAAAATATTGCGATATAATCGAAATTTTTATTCAATTTAATTCTGCATTTTCTCCCAATTCGAATTCATTTCAACACCATATTCAATAACGAATGGTCGAACGAGAGATATCGAAGTGATTCATCGAATCGTTACAATCCACGATCCCATGGGAGTTGAACTGAACGAACTCAACCGAACCGTGGATCACTGATTGGAAATGTGTTTTCCCCTTGGGACGGAATTGTTGCGGGCAAAACGGTTATCTTCCCGGAATTCTCAAATTGATCAAGGTCATGCCGCACTCTCGTGTATTCTCAGAAACGATCCCTGCAGACAGGGTAGGGGGATGTAATTCATACCGGTTGTTAATTCATCCGTTAAACGTAATTACACACGTAGTCCTGGAAAACACGCCGATTAGAGGCGTTGTGTCGCGACGGGAGAATCCTATTATTATCCTGTTGTATTTTATCGCATCCTGTTCGTCGCCGATGTTTATTCGACGACGTCGTTTTCCATACCTTGTTAGCATATCGCTTTTATTTACTTACACACGGCCCCCTTTGTCATTTATAACTTGCGTGCATTGTGTGCCCATATTGAATCGACAAGACGGCGCAAGCAGCGACAACTGGTTATTTTTACCTTTTGTGTACTGTTCTGGTGATCGTTTCATTAATTCCTCGTGTGTTCAATTCGATTCAATGTCGAATCGAATCGAGGGAAAAAGTTTATTCGGAATTAGATTTTACTGTATGTAAACTTGTTGGTAATAATTTGGAAATTCGTTTTCCTTGTTTGCTATTCAGTCAGTTTAACCCTGAACATGGGAACAAAAAACACAACTTTGGGGATTCAAATGCATTTTTGCAGATTCAAAAAGAAAATACATGATCTATCCGAGAAATTTGCCGTTTACAAAATATGGATTTACACAAACATCCATAGTCTAATTATTAGAATAAAAAACAAACAAAAATTAAGGTTCACAAAAAAAAATTTAGAGAATATTTTTTTCTCGTCATTCTTAACACTGGAACTACCAAACCCGTCATAATGACGGGTTACAGATTTACTATTTTACCATTACCGAAATTAAAATTGTGCTTTGACAAAATTTATGTCGGCTTTTAATTCTAAGTTTTTTTTAAATATTGTCTTATATATTTTGTATATCATTCTATTACACAATTTAATTTCGTAGGCACACAATACTGGGAGTTCTAGTGTTAATAATTGATGTAGATGTTCAGACCGTCACAAGTCTCTTAATTAGTCGAACACAGTGTTTGCATAAGTTTCCTCGTCGTGTCATTGTGTATTAAACCGCGGCGAAACAGGAAATACCCGTGGATTGCGTGCTGTTCATGTATCGTTTTTCAGGCAAAATTTTCTGCGATTATGGCCAACTAAAAATCTTCATTATTTTCCTTCCGCGAGTCCATCGGTGTGTAAGCTCCATATATTCGAACCGCGTGAAAGTGTTCGCTCGCGCGTACGTCCTTGGGCCGATAAATGCGCACACTTTTACACGGGACAAAGAAGGTCCTGTCCCATGTGTCCTGCTTCTACTTTCCATTCGATACGATTTGTTGTTTTGTGATTTATTAACGGTGCTCCGAGCGTTATTACATTTTTTGGAGAACACAACACGAGACTGTGGAACGTTCCCTGACATTTTGATTGTTTTATTTTGTGCGAAAGGTTAATCTGACGTTACCTTTCAATTTTTTATTCTGCAGTCGAATGGAATACGCAAGCGCAGGAAAATATTCGATGCCCAAGCGTTTTACGATTTAATTGATTTCGTTTAAACGTGTTTGATACGAATATTCACGCACCGCGAAATGGTACTTTATCTCTGAAATTAATGACCTTTTGTACTGGACGTTCATATTTGGTACTGTCTGTTGGAATTAGCTAATACTAATCGCTCGTTTCGCCATGTAATCGTATATTTCGTATGGTTTAATAGACTCCTGTTTTTATTGTTATTTAATTCCATTTTAACTCTCGAGTCTCTCATGAATGGGACCTTGAGTCTATGTGCAAAGTAGCACCTGAGAACGAGGTTTTGTCAGTCTATGCAGGTTGAATTTAGATGCGCAAACGGAATTTTTACTTACATATATGTATAAGGTGTTCCCAGAATCGTGGTGGTTTTATATACAAAAATAAGTCGAATAAAATGAATAAAATCTTTTCAGGTGATACTTCGTTTTATAGATAATCGAATTTGAAAATTTGTTGAATACACGAGCAATACGATAGGACTTGCCTAACGCGACTGCTATGTATTTTCCATGAATTTTCAAACTCACTTTTTTTAAAACAACACATTAAATGAGAAAAATATTATTTTTCTTTGTCAACGTATTTCTCTAGGATGATACAAGAAATCTAGAAAAATGCAGACACTTCCCAGTGTTTCTACTACATGATCCAATAGTTTTTAAAGTTGAATATTGAAAAGTTTTTTTGTTTGATAACAATTCCTTCCTTTTGGAGATATTTGAGCCCAAAATTTCGCTTGTACCATCAAAGACCCAGGAGGGTTACGGAGGGTTAAGATAACGAAATTAAAGAATTGTAATTAAAGCGTTGAATCTAAACTTTAAAAGAACTGCCGGTTGCTGTTAAAATTTGAAAAGAAAGAAACTAACAGTTGAGTTAGCAACTTTGGTGTGTGGAAAAGGTAACCGTATCTTGTTTGTCAATGAAATAGAACCGCACCTCGAGAGTCATCGTTTCTTCGTACAGGGTCGAGGTCTTCGTCAATCTACAATGTAGATCGCGACGAATTAAGTCGCGTCGTCACGGCTGGACAAAGAAGTCCGAAAGACGAATAACATACGATTTAACCGTCGATTACGACACGTGATCACATACATCTGAACACCAGAGTAAGATTGTATTAAGTCCACTTTTCTTAAAAAATGACATTTCACATCTTTTCCATATCAAATTTTTCACACTTTCCGATGGTAAATAATATAAGTCCATATCGTGTTCCGAGTCAAAGTAGTGTAATATTCATCAGATAGAGGACTTAATGCCATATTCGCCATCTATACATATCGAGACTTGTCTTAAGTCCATTCAACAGTTCGAAGGAAGTAATCATTTCTCGTTGGATTCTTATCAAACGGCTCCAAAGTCACAAGGGTTTGGCATCTTTGATTTGCTACCCTCTCAAATTTACAAACTATGACTTAATACATTCTGGCTCTAGGGCTCAGATACATTTATCCCTTTTTTTACTCGGAAGATACGTTCCTCAAAAAATCGTGTAAAAAAAACGTGCAAAAAAAGTGACAAAAATTTATATATAATTTTGTGCCACTCTCAGCAATTTTTAGGTATTTTAGTGAGACACTTTATCTAATTATTGGGTGTCAGACAATCATTTTTCATTTAACTACAAAATAATGTACCGATATACTTCAATACATGATCAAATTTAAGCTCTAATCAATGTATGCCTTAATTTGAAAAAAAAAAAGCTTATCTTACCCATCACGGCCCTACGTGAACTAATAAGTTACTTTTCGTGAACTATCTTTCTTCCTTCTGTTTCATTTGCCCACATTGACGATAATTTTTAAAGCGTATCACACGGAATAACACGCATGAAAAAAAAAAACAAAAACGATTTTAATTCTTGCACCGTGTTAAAGGAAATAAACCGTGTAAAAAGAAGGAAGGCGGTTTTTTTCTTCGATCTTGTTATTTCAAAATCGTGTAAAAAGCAGGAAGGCGGTTTTTTTTTCTTCGATCCTGTTATTTCAAAATCGTGTAAAAAGCAGGAAGGCGGTTTTTTTTTCTTCGATCCTGTTATTTCAAAATCGTGTAAAAAGCAGGAAGGCGGTTTTTTTTTCTTCGATCCTGTTATTTCAAAATCGTGTAAAAACAGCGTTAGGTGTATATGTAGCTGAAAGCGTAAAAGTGCTCGCGGATAACGCTTAACGGTGAGAGAGACAGAAAAAGCCTGTTGCGCTCCGTCCGCGAATCGCGGTTGCCCTAGGTCGCGCGTCACTTCGAACCGTGCGTGTGTGTATGTATTCTCGCGAACACGAGGGATTTCGTAATCGTTCTAACAATACGCGATCGGGAGCGACGGAGCGAACGAGCGCGACAAACAAGAGATTGAAGAGGATCCGCTTCGATGGCTGCGACGGAAGAATGCGAGAGGAGGAACGGTTGCAACACACAACGGCCGTCGTCGTTGCTCTGCAAATGAAATTCTTCCCGGCGACGGACGCCACCTCGATTATTTAACCGTGATTTTGTCGCGGCCGGCTCGCAAACAACCTGTTGACTGCGCAATTAGCGGTGCAACGTGCCAAAAACAGAGAGAGAGAGAGAGAGAGAGAGAGAGAGAGAGAGAGAGAGAGAGAGAGACGCTTGCCTCTGCGCAATCGTCCAACCTTAGGGGATCCCCCCGTTTGACATTCCGTGGGCGTGCATCACAGATCGAACGACCGACACAAATTAAATAATCTTATCTCGGTTACAGTTTCCATGCTGTTGTGTGGATCCCCCATTGAAAGCCGATTCCACGTCTTCTCTATCGCGCTTGTATTTTGCGTCCTGTTGTCAGCTCGCTGGAAGCGAGGTGGGTGGAATATTGAAAATAGCGTTCCCCTTATTTGTTTCGTAACGTTCGGATAAATTGGAGTCTAGAATTGTAGAAAGTCAAGTAACGATTGGAGAGATCTGTTTGGACGCTAATTTGAGTACTTGATATCCAAACTTTGTGAGCTGCCTAATGGGGACTCTTAAACTTTTTTTTTTAAATTCCAGGTTTCTTGTATATATTGAACTTTTATAATTTTTAATTTTTGACATCAGATTTTGGTTTCGGTTAAATCGACGACATTGCACAACACGTAGCTTCTGGGTCTGACTATAACTGGCAATTTCTACTTATGCAAAATTTTTCTAAATCTTGTCAATGAGTATAGTATTATTGGTTTTTACCCAATAATTTGATAAAAAGGCGTTAAAATTGATGGAACACAGATAACACCGTATCACCATCAATATTTCCCAGAAGTAGAAGTACCGAAAAATAGTCAGACACCATACAGTCATCGTTTCCCAGAAGTAGAAGTACCCAAAAACAGTCAGGCACCGTACCACTCCTATCGAAACATTTTTTCAACAAAATTTTCTCGAACATGAGTCACATAAAAAATATTATTCTACACTATAAGTTTATGTTTGTTTTTGCAAAAACCATCACCATTAAGGGATGAATTTTCTGTATTTCAGGGTTAACCCTTTAACGCCCAGTGTTTGCAATTATCATTTTAAAAATGCGTGAAATTCTGTCACCAGTTAATATCTATCTTTTATCAACAAAGATCTTTAATTTCACTGATATGAAGTAGGTTTGCACTCTGTCAGTGGAGAAATTCAAATGTTCCCTCCAAAAATAAATTCAGAAAAGAAAATGAAAAAAATAGATCTGTTTAATATTCATATTTCAGACTTCAAAATAACAAAATACAACATATATATATATATATCAGTCTCATCATTTTGAAATAACGATTTAAAGGTATGACCGTTAAAGGGTTAAACGGGAAGCACCACGAATAAATTGACGCCGCGAAAGCAGGAGAAAACCCATTTGTCGCCCGTCTCTCGTCACATACGTTTTCCACCAGGTTGGCCAACAACCTGTGTGTTCGTCCTTATCTTTCGTGTCTCTCGGCCCAGTGAATGGATGTTTCGCTTGTGCATCGCCGATCGATTCCTATTGGGAGAGCGAATCGAGATAGCGGACGTTACGTGACGCGATACGACGCGCGTACGTGCGTCGAGAGCCCCCCGTGTGCTGCAGTAATCTCGCCACTGAATTTTCCAATCACGCCTTTCACTCGTTCACCCGGACACTTCCTCCTTTCTTCCTATTATTTTCGCGCCGGATGATTCGCCTCGGTTGCACAGCATCATTGTGGATCTCGATCGTGTTCGTCGCTGAAATCGCGCGGGGACTGGGCGATCCATACGGATCATTCGGATGATCGAACCAAAGACCCATGAATTGTATTGTTTTCTTCACCAATTAACAAGTAGGTATTTGTTATATAATATGTGTTTATGTATATGTAACTATTATTCGTGTATATTCGTATATGGTTGGATCGTCGGATGATCGAACGTGTAGACGCTTTGAACCATGATATGAGTATTTGTTGCATAATATTCTTGTAGTATGTCACAATAATTAATTCTCTAAAATAATTATAAAATCCTTTATATTGTTGACCCTTAATTGTACAACAATACCGATCGTTTATTATCAGTATACATTCTCCTTTCTTCTCCTTTCATTTTCGATACAGTTCACATCAATAAAATTAACTGAAATGTACTTGCATGCGTTACTATCTTTATACTACTATCACTCCGACTAAGTCCGTCGAGAGCCCTGATATTCTACCTTTCACTTCCTCCTTTCTTTGGTGCGGTATTATCAATTTCATCGCTCCTTTTTTCTCCCTTTTCTCATTGAACTGTCGGATCGCCCCGCGGATCGATCACCGAAGAATGCTCCCCGTAACAATGTTGCATTCTACGCGAGCCTTTCACTCATTCCCCCGATGCACTTCCTCCTTTCGTTGATGTATCACGAGGCGACAAATAACAGCTCTGCCAATAAAACACGTTGGTTACACTAACATGGACTAGTTCTTACAAGGGAATGTTGATTAAAAAGATAATAATAATGAGTCATTTTTGTTTTATTCTAATTCTTTATTCGATATACTATGGCCCATTTTACCAACTTTGATGCCCTGTATTTTGGCGGAATCAAAAAATAGACGTCTAAGGGTTTTCACTTTTAATAAGGATTAGTTGAACTACAAAACACAAAAATTTTTATTTTCCGGTATAACAGTACAAAAACTATAACCACCTAATTTTTTAATAAAAATGTCATGTTTTGTAACTAAATAAGAAGTGATTAACTTCCTAGTATCAACTACAGTTCCGTTAAAAAGACATTTTTCCAACGTTTCTTTTTCAATAACTTTATCGTTGACCTTGCGAGTATTTTTGGTAGCAATCGAAAGTTGGAGCTTAGAATATTCTGTGAAATTTTCAACTAAATTTATAATTACTCAAAATTTTCGTGAGCCACCTTAAGCTGTAGGTGCTTCTATCTGGAACGTCACTCGTTCATGAGTGATCATCGTGTCGGCCGCGTGACGCGTTGTTTGCGTTGCTCAGACGGAACGCATGATAACCGTGTCAAAGAAGCACAGGCCAACCGGAAACTCGAAGTGAAATCATACGGGAGGAAGATTAAGAATATGTATTTTTAGTGTAGCCATGCAATTAGGCAAAAGTGGGGGAGTTGTTCTTTTCTGCGGTCTTTTAGATATACGAAGAGTGGAAGGGGGTGGGGGGCAATCTGTGGAATTTCGTCAGCCTGTGGTGTCGACGACCGGGGGGAATTCGATTTTAACCTCGTGGTCGTTAAAGCGGCACGGCGATCAAGTGGTCGTGAAATTAAATTAAATCACATTGTCGGGGCCCCTGGCGAAAGGCGAACACGCGAAATATTACGCCCGTGAACACGTCAATGTCAGGGCGACATCGTGATTCCTCGCTTGGAAACGTCGCGTGACTTCCTTCTCCGCGAAGAATTCCTTTGATTCTTATCGATGGACTTTATTCGTGATCAGGTTTATATTTTCGTGGTTCATTTTGGGGAGAAGTGGTAGAAAGCATTGTGTGTTTACTGATAGTAAATTGTTTTTCTTTCAAAGAATAGGTGCAGGGGGAAACTGATAAATGTCCACTTCATGGTTTTTTTTTTTAAAGTAAAATGATGATTTTGAATAAAACGAAGCTTAGAACTCTTATAACCGATGATTAAAGTGTTACTACAATTTTACAACGTTTATTTCAATATACAGAATTTTAGATTGTTTTACTGCTAGCTGTTCGGCTTAAATATTTTTTGCTGGTATAACATGATTCAATGCTTAAGATGATTGTACTAAATATTGGTCAATCCTAATTTTATCGGAATAATGGTTAGGTGCGTACGATATCCATTGAGATGTCGAGTTTAAAGAGACGAGAGAGAAAGTAGACGTACGATTGTGTGTAGCATTTGCATTCGGAATAACTAGTACGTCTCCGCATCACAGCGCAATTTGTTGCCAATTAATTCGTACACGAGCTCGACGTTCTGCGACGTTGTACGACGTTCACGAAACATGAGGAAGCTCCACTTGACCGCGTATTCGAATTCCAGCCGTCGGAATTCAGAGATAAATATTATTCCTGTTAAGTCGAATGTCCGGTCCACCGTGCGGGGCTCGAACAAGCGCATTATTTTAGACACCAGAATTACTGGAAATTAATATTTATACAACGTGTTTGGGCAACTACGCTAATTCACGTTGATACACCCGGCTGATACCTGTGTACAGCTCGCTCGGCCACAATCACGCGAATAACAATAACGATAATTCGATCGAGGCTAGACGCCTGGGTTAAAGTGATCGATGGTGGAAACTGAACAGTTGGGTCGGGTATAATAAGGAATAATTGCACGGTTCGACGCTCAAGTTTACGCCCTCGGCGGTAGTTCGGAGAACAATATGTGTAATGAATAATACCACGACGTCCCGTGTGACTTTGAAGTTACGTATAATGGTGGTCGTCAAATTCATTAAATAATGAACACGCTAACAGGGACAAGGATATTTTGACAGGCTGGACAGTAGAGTTTGCAGTAACAGTTACTCGTGAAGGTGCTGGTTGATCGAATCAATTTTATTTCATTATACCACAGTTTATTTTCATCTGTTTGCATTTAACATTACCACTGAGTCTATTAAGTAGTTTATTAGTAGGTTTTTTATTTATTTCAATGCTTGATAAGAACCTGTTCATTTAACTTTGAAGCACAATTTTAGAAGAAATCGTTATGTTATTAAGATTGTCTCGTTATTGGGATTGAAATATTTACAGAACATTATTCAGACTCCGACAACGGCACTTCCAGCGAATATGAATGGAAATTCATTCTTCGAGTTAGACCCCCACGCAGATTGTGCTCGATTTCTCATTTACGAAATATTGCCCGTGGAATATTCAAAAAAACCCTCGCCATTTCTCCGCGAGGAAATCTTGTTTTTTTTTCAGGCTCGCTGGGGAAAGGTTAATTTCAACGTCGTATAGAAGCTGTAGCTTTGAAGGGGATGAGAATTCGGAGTTGAACCATTCAGGGTCCAGGCGAAATAAAAGGCGGTCTGTTCTTGACTAGCAGGTTTCGAATAGCGAACATACATAGTAATTTCTATTGTGCCAAGTGGAATAATAAATTTTGTAACGTCACAAATGACCAACTTGGACATCTGTTATCATGAAACATAATAGAAATCTATTAATTACCTGACCCATCTATTAATTATTGACACTGAACTAAAAATAGAATTCATGTGAATAACACGTGTAAAAATGTATATTAGGACTTGGATGTCTTGATGTCTGTTAAGCATTCTACAGCCTGCAAGTTAATTGTCTATTCCCGAGAAAATTATACACACCGTGTTTCGCAACAAACCAAATGCAAATCCATTGAAAAATGGAAGAACATTGGAAGAATCAGACGTTCGACTTCACCGATGAAGGATTGGACGCGTACGTACGTTTCCAGTCGAGCAGAAGCTTCGAGGCGCGGGTAGGGGCTAATCTTTTCGAGGTCAGGCCTGCAGCCGCATAAAGGACACCTTCGTACTCGACGCTGTTAGCCCACGTTCGCATTGTTGCAAAACGTGTTGTGCGCCTTCCTTGACATTAAAACGTACGCTTACCGACGCGCGTTCCATCGCAAAAGCGTAAGGCCCCGCGCCTACCGATCCCGGGACCCCCTCCCCTCTTACGTTTTCACCATCCACGTTACTCTTTCTCGTGCCCCCCTTATTTTGCGCCTCCACGCCCGTTTTACGGCCGTCACGTTGCTCGTAGCGCGGGTCAAGTGCGGCTTCCATCGTTGGCCGCGTCCTTTTCTCTTTCTTCGGTCTTCTTTCGAGCCTCTTATTTTCATTATCTATAAATATTTTCCTCAACTATCCTTATCTTCGTGCTCTTGGTCTTCGAATCTTCGTGGGGATATTTCGTCACTTCTAATTCCCAATATATTCCCAATAATTATCTCTTTATCGAATATTTCCCTCTTTCCGAATATTTTTCTCTTCTACGAGTATTTCGTTCTTCTATACTCCCTTGTTTTCCATTTCTTCGCGTTAATCGAATTAGTGCAATTTGTTGACATAAACTTAAGTGAACAAACAATGTTAAAATAACAGAACAATTTCAAAGATTCGATAGATTTCTTTCCTCGAAAGGAGTGCACGAGGCATGTAAGCTCGCTTATCGGTGCATTACGTGTTTGTCACCCTTTTTTTTTTTTTCAATGTTTCTTTCCGCGTTATCTTTATTGCCTTTTTATCGAAAGCTAATACAACGTGTGTATCCGAGCGGTTGTGTAGTTCCTGTGTCCAGCTTTCGCTTTTCTTTGGTATCCTTATCTGTCGTATCATCCAAGTAGTGTGTAAGGTCAAGTACGCGATTCACCGTTTCTTCTTATTGCTTCACTAACGTATTTCATTGATATTACTCGAATAACACACACCGTTTACGCTAACACTGTTACGTATAGAGGAAGTGCAGTTTTCCAAGATATATGCGATGATTACTTCAATAATTAAATAATGAAATACTTCGAGTAATAGAATGATGGAGTACACTCGTAATTTGTTAAATAAGTAGCTGTATATTTGCTTAATTAAACAATCAAATGATTAGGTAATCATACAGTTGAATAATACATACTATAAGTACTTGAATGCTGCAACAATTGCATTGTAACTTTGAAATAACTGAATTGTCGAGTAATTGACTTATTCGTGAAACTGAATCTCTGAATAACCGAATTTTTTAAGAAATTAATTTTCAAAATACTTTCTTACATTCTAGAATAACAGAATATCGGAGTATTTTAGAAACTAATACAATCCAACATTTGAATCCTCGTATATCGTAATCTTCGAGTACACAAATTATCCCATAACGAAATCCTCGATTAATCGAATACATTCGCGCACAGTAGTAGGTTCGTTGCACCTGCGTGTTCGCACGAAACAAATTCGTTCTGCTACACACAAGTATGTATTACGTAACCCTCGCATTATCGCATGCCATAGACAGCGCCATGGTAATGCTGTAATAACGCAGACGACGCTATTCCCCGGCGAACACGTGATGACATCGCATTACCATCAGCAATCGCGATTTTTGTTGGTGAAATTAATCTTCAAAGCGTTGCTTACTTGAAACCCGTTTCGCAAGTCATCGTCGGGTTACAAGTGGGCATTACGGGAGCCATTGTGTTCGAAGTCAGCACCGTGTGGTTAAGTATGGTCTTCCAGTAGCAAGTTCCGCGAAAAATCAGTCGTTTCGTAATTCATTCTCTTCGATATTCTAGCGCGATATGTGTCTGTTTCTATAATTCTTCGACATATTGCTGTCCGTATGGTACCTTTAGTAGAACACATCATCGTAGGTCAGACTTCGGATAATAATACAGCAATCAAAACCCGAACTTAACCTCGCAGAAACCAGACCTCCGACCTTCACTTTTTATGTTATATTTCGAAGTTTTAGTATTGTTTTCATATCTATTTTTATGCATTTCACATTCGGTAATGTAAAACCGTATTCCGGTATATATGGAAAGACATACGTATAGTACGTGCTCCGCAGATTATCAACAGTATACGAAAAACGTTCTAATACGTGTCCTACATAAACGTTCTAATACGTGTTAATCGCGGATAACGGGTAGAGTAGGTTCAAGGAAATTAAGTCCAAGATCATTACATTCGGGAAAATGACAGCCAAAAAAATTACAGTTAAGAGAATTACGTCCAAAACAATTGAGTTCAAGAAAATCGGGTTTAAGAAAATCGGGTTCAAGAAAATTGGGTTCAAGAAAATAGGGTTCAAGAAAATCGGGTTCAAGAAAATTAGGTGTAAGTAGAGGATCGTTTCTGGCAGAGCTGGTGAATTCGAGTACGTGAAGTTACGATAACGCGTAGGTGGATGATCGAGGGTGGTCGTTAACCTTCAAATTCGTAGAAAGTTGGACGGGCGTTTTTCGAATGGTGTCTCCTGGCACGGTGTCAAGTATACGTGTCGGTAGCGCGCGCGTCCGTAGATTTAGAGCAACCGAGCCGAAGTAAGACGTAAAGGCGCGTGTACGAGCGCTCGAAACAGGTGACTACCGTCTATGGCTCGAGCGCATAATTAATCGGACGTCTAAATACGGTGCACGAGGCGAAAGACTTACCGTCTCGACGGCTACGGGTCCGTGTGGCCAATTAAAGACCGGCGAGAATATCGGCCACCGAGGAAAACACCTCGATGAGAGGCTCTGTTGCACGATTTCGAGACACTTTCTTCTTCTGACAGCCAGTCATTCTTTTCCTGTTACCTATTCGCCTTCTATTTTCAGTGATAATCCACACTGAACAGTTTCCAAGGACATGGGAACTTGATGAAACGCCTCACTTTTTCCGACTTTTTGAGTTAAAACGTTTCTACTATATTTTTCTGTTACTCGTTGCTATTGTCGCAAAAACTATTTGCAGCTAGCGTTGAGTCTGTCTATTGTGGGAATTTTATAATTTCATTAAAAAAAGTTGCTATAATAGTGGTGCATCAATGAATGTATCTCTGTGCAGTAGAATATGACGTTAATGATCAGACATAATAATACACATACAGTAATGTCCCGATAAGTGTGAGTCGATTTGCTCACTAGAAGTGTCAAGTCGTCATTCCTACCACTGGCGAAGGGAGCCGTGGACCAGTCAAGCGTATAATTTTTTGCCCGCACCGCTGCGGCTTCCCTTTCACGAGTCGACGGCTAATCGGGGGGAACAAATGCCACGATGAAACTTTACATACATTTTCGTTCTCTAGCCCAGCTCAACACAGCATCGAGAAATAATTGAAACAAGACATCGTGAACGCAATAAAAAAGAATTCAATCCAATTTCAACCGGCATAACTCTTGTTCAATTCGAAAGAATAATCTCCATTTTGCTGAATTAATACCGTGCACGGTCTCGAAACGCCGCGTGGATCGATATCGATATTCCGAGCGCAACTGGGTCGCAGGCGTAATTGCGCTCTTCTTCAAAACTCGCTGGTATCCTTTCGTGGCGTCAGAACATTTCCTCTGTACTGGGGGAATCGTGAACCGTAACTCCGAACGCTCTCGCCGGTTAGTGTTTCTGCCATCCACTCCCGGGGCCGAAGTGCAATTTGCGGAATTGGAGTTCTTGTTCGAGAATGGATGGCGGGGGCCGCCTACTGTCCTTCGTCCACGCGCGGATATTAATCGGATTTACGTGTTAACTTGCTTTAACGCCGACGACGACGTTTTCTCGATATGAACCGCGACTGGGTTATCGTCTGCGGTAACGATTTAAGATCGACCCTCACACGACGATACCGTGTTTATCGCGATACCTCGACTGTCTCTGTCTAGACGTCTGTCGAGTAGTGTCTTTTCAGAGGCTGGTAAATGGGAGATCGAAATTGTACACGATGTTATATCGTAAGCTATAGAGGGTGACGGCCTCCTTTGAATAGATTTAGATTGTATGATTGATTACGTAGTTGGCCCAAATTGTACCCTAGGAAACCGAAAGCACCGAGTTCTGTCCTCAAAGTTCTAATTTTCTCCTATAATATAAAACTATCGGATCAGTGGTCTCTATAGTCACTGTGCAATTGAGTTGAATTGTTTATTTATTTTTTGAAATACACAAACCACACATGTTTACTATGTCATCATTACCATATTGCCACGATGAGAGTGTCAGAATTCGAAGAAATATGTGTGATTTTTCACGAGAACGAATGAAACTGATTCATTACGCCAGCATTCATATATTAAACAAAGTGGCTGTGAATCGAATTCCAATAATCGGTCACCCCTGTCGCCATCAACGTGGTATTTACGCCAAACACCTGTTAAATCCGAATCCTACCGAATCTCCACCGAGCTAATTATTAACTGTACGCGTGTCACGAGTCCACGTTCGATCGTTTTACAAGGAACCAATGACTGATATCCATTAGCGGGCACAAAAAAGAAAGCGAAACGAGATCGCGTAAACGTAGTGTCTGACCTCGAGGAAGCAAGACTGAGAAAATCTCGGAACATGCAAAAAGCAAGTGGCAGGAACAGCACAGGTAGCCTGTTGGGCCACGCGGAGATTTCACAATCATAAGAAGATCGGTTATTGCTTCGCCCAGTCGGATTTCCAGGTGCATACCACGCCCTGGTACGTGATCCGCGAACCTTGAAAGACCCCAGCGCGACATTCCTTTTACAGGGCTGAACTGGAGCGTTCTCGCATAAAACGGCGCGGCGACTTGTGTTGCGCACACGACCACAGCCAGGTGAAATGGACAGCGGCGTTTTCGTGCTTCGTTCTCGTTACGGGACACACGTAGAGGTCGGCCATCTTATATAGAACAGCCAGGGGCCCCCTGCTGCTCGAACGGTCTCACTGCGAGAACGAAAACGAGGGGGATCAGTTGCCTCTGACAAGCTGTCTCTGGTCTCTTCTTATTTCGAGCGAACCTACGGGGATCATATGGGTGCCAGTGACGCTAAAAATTAGACACATATGATTCCTCGATGAAGCAGAATTTCATTCGTTTGTTTGATCAGAAAAGAAATGTAATTTCTCCACCTTGCGACAGAAGTGACAAACTGAGCTTGTTACTTCTTAATAGATTGAACGCCACTGTTTTTATTCGTGTGATAGTCCTTTGATAAAATTCATTTGTTTAAGTCGTTCTTATTAACAGAATGGAAAGACATATTTTCCGATCGATGGTATGTGTATTACAAAATCCACAATAGTAGAATCCTTCGATATCATCTACCTTTCTATGGGGATTAAGAAACCAAACTGCAATATTTCCTTACCGGGAATTTTTCTGTAAAATCACGGTAAAAGGAGCACAACACACACAGATGTCACGGAAATATCAAATAGTCGCGGGACAGAGGACAACCCTGACTATTCTGTATACGCAATAATGTCGTTTCGACTCGGCTGAAATAGGCGAGGAAACTCCGTCGTCGCAAGAAGCGGTGAATTGAAAATCGTCGAGGAACGGGGGCTCCTTCGTCCGTCGATGACAGGCGACCTCGAGCATCCAAGTCCGATCTGGGACACACCGTGAGGCGCGCAGCTCCCCGTCGTTGCCTTGCCGATAAGAATATGCGGGGGGCCTTGACAGAGGCGGCGACTCCTCCCACGAGAGTGACCAAGAACCACAAGGTGGTACACACGACGTGAATATCGTATACGACGTGCCACAGTTTTCTCGCCTGTGTCGCAGGGTGGAGGGGGGATCTAACCCGATTCAAACGAAATTTCCCATACGTTCGGGTCGTTGAGATGTTTCGACACACATCATCGTGTGCGCAACCACGGTGCACACGCGGGAGTCTGACGCAACCGATTTGCGAAACAGATTCGTCGGAACAAACGACGAAAAACGGATTGCAGACTTCTTTTCGATTATCGTCTGGCTTGTTCTACGCGATTATTGTTCTGGCTTTATCCCCACCACTGGGGGGGGGTGGAACCTGTGAAGCGTATACAGTAGTGTCTCGATGAGTGCAACGAACTTAGGTCCGTACGGAGCATTCATGACAAGGCGGAAAGATTTTCAGCCTCTTAGAAATTTGTCTTTTACACGAAGCCGAGCCTCTGCTTAGCTCTTGTTTACTCTGTTTTGATTGGTTCCAAAAGGGAGGCCCTATAATGGTGGGAATAACGTCGTTCGTGTCGCATTCATCGAGGAATTACTGTACTTTGATGAACAACTCCCTGAAACTATTTACGTAGTGAATTGTAATTCTATCATATCTTTGTCAGAACTTTGTCCAGGCCCGTATTTTTTAGAAACAGAACGAGAACTATTTTTATGCATGAAAATTTCTAATGTCACCAAATCTGAAGAAGCAATGTATACTCAATATGGGTCGATACATCAAGAGTTTATTCGTATTATACATTTTTAAGAAAATACAGACTCCTCACAATATTTCTCACCTATATCAGAGTTGGACAGAATTTTATTATATTGAACGTATCGTTCTGAGCTTTAAACAGTTAATGAGATTAAATAATTAAGAAGTATTATCTTATTATAAAAATTGAAATTTCCACGTTTAAGCAATTACAAATGATAACTTTTTTTATCTTTCATTCGTTATTTGAAACTTTTTATCTAGATAATGGGTTTGCCCATCTCTGACCTATATGTATCGCCCTAAATAAAAAGTAACAGAAAATTCGCTTCGCGTTAAGCGTGTTAAAATTGTCTGCATACATAAGTCTACAATACCAAGTTCCCATAGTTCCTTGCTAAATAACAAACTCCAGTACTAGTAAAAATCTACTGCATTTACGGATTAGAACGCATATGTGTATACTTCTTTCAAGTTGACATCGTACATGCATCCTGAAGGAAGCTCGAACCCCTTATCTCCCCTGTAATGATTGTTTCGGCGCTTTAAGCATGTAAACTTTCACGTCTGACAGATTTTACAGCGTTCCGCGTTTCACGGATTCCCCGATTGCGTAATGCAAACACATGACAGCCACGCAGTCGGTTGGGGAGGGGAAGGGCGATTAACAAAGCGTCGCGAACGATGCAATCGTGGGTCTATAATAGGACACACGGAACACTGACTAATTCGCGAGCACGCGACCAACCGCAGAACTCCGCCCACGGATTCCGTGGAAACGATGCTGCGCGAAATCGCCGTCTTATCGCCGCTGGCTGGCCCACTTGTTCCTTCCCTATCGGGACCGGCACTCCCGTTTCGTTATCTCGCGCCTGACATCGCGGAACAATGCTGCTCCAGCCAGCCGGAGATTATACCGAAGATGTGTCGAACAGTTCGACGCGACGAATAAAAAATAAGGTGAAAAAAAAACGGCAGTAAACGACGCAAAGAAAATTCTGTGACGCCTTGATTGAAAAGGGTCACACGCGACGAATCGTCAGCTCTACGCATTTTATGGTGACGTATTGAGTCCAACGGGGATCTAGGTCTAACGACGTGATCTAATTATTATTGAGTTGGCGCCCGCGAGACGCTAGGATCTGTGAAATACCGATTCGCCCTTTTCTCTGGCGAATTAGGTTATTGTGACTGGACCTGGAATCGTGGAATTTTTTTTTTTAAACACCGATTGGTCTGTAATGGAATTGATATTTTCTGGATTATTCGATAGATCGTACTGGATCAGAGATAGTGCCTGAAAGACAAATCGGATCGAGTCTACTTTCTAGAAATTTTGTAAATTTAAATTATCGATAAATTAACTATTCATTTATTTTAATCATTTCCCAATTCGAAACATTTACCAGTTCGACCCATCTACTACATAGTTCGAACCATTTACCAATTCTTTGGTCCTCCATTTTTTCTATCCGTATTATGGACATGCTAAGTCTATATCGTGATCAATTTACCGTATAACATTTATGTTTCTTCGTACCTGAAATGAAATTTGAAACAGTAGTACCCATAGAGTTAGCATGGTTCCGTAAGAGGTTCGTTTATCTCATCTATCTTAATCCATCTTAGCCTAATCTTAATCGTCTTTGTACACATTTCCTTGCCTTGTTACACCTCATCCGAATCTCCTCGAGTACTCTCGGTTAACAAACAGATAGATTCGTAATGTTGGCTTGTCGTCAGATTTTATGTAACAATTTTATAGACACTTCTCTGTCAGCGACGATCATTTTTCACCGTGTTGACACGTTGGCCACGACAGGTCGATAAACTTTGCGATTGGCAGCGTCTTATTGACTTTCCTATCAGTGGGAGAGGGGGGGGGGCAACGGCCACTGTTGCACAGCGTAGGAAAATATTCCCCGACGATCCCATCGAGCGCACGACGATTTTTCACCGCGGCTGAATAGGGGACGAGAGTATTGACATGCGTTCCGTCGCGTGTACATTTTTATTAATTTCACTCGGACACAACAATCTCGAGAAATCGTTGAACCGTCTAAGAAACTGACCACAGCGAATGCTACGTTCCCGATACAGAGATGTTACTCCGGGTTATTAACATTTCTTTTCATCGCCGCCATACCAGGAGATTTATTGCATCGGACGCAGGGGCCATTATGAGCGACGCTAAAACGACACTGACGCAACTGCTCAGTTTCGTCTGTTGCTTTGATGTTCTTTATGTTCTTTTATCGTTTGCTCGTCTTAATGAGGTGACGTTAATAACTTTATTTCGTCTAGACAATCACGGACAAGGCTTTGTTTTTTTTTTTTTTTTTTTTTTTTTTAAATGATAAACAAGTTGATTTGAGAATTACAGTCGCAAACTCGTTCACGAAAAAATGCCTTGTTTGTTTCACCCAGACGACGTAGCGAGACATACATTTTCTTGGCAGTACAACGATATAGTCCTTAACATTAACAAATGAAAGTACAGTTCGATGATGGAGGTAAGAACGGGGGAAACGGAATAACAAAATGTTTAATTATGAAAGAATTTATATAACAGCATTATATTACCGATAGTAAATTGTTTTTAGTTACTGTGTATCAGAGTTGGGTACAATTTTATTCGACGAATATATAGTGAAGAACAGAAGTACTTAAAATCGTCATGTTGACCTTTAAGCGGTTAATAAGATTAAATAATCGTTTGCCCAGTGCATATTCATTCAAGAAAAGATATTTTATTATAAGGATTGAACTTTCTACGTTTAATCAATTTGGAAAGAACAAAATACTTCTTTATCGTTTGTTCTTTATATTTTGTTTTTGAAAATACAAAAAAATGTGAGGGGAATGTATTATTTGGCTAGAAAGAGCAAATACTAATGATAAGCAAAAATTTGTCTCAAGGTCATATTTTTCGAAATTTCAAAGTCATTAATGTTTTTTTATTCGAGACTGCAGATTTTTATCAGCGTGGCGTAGTAATTGAGATAAAGACCAATCCAATGACCTATAATAGTGTGACCTTCATGTGACCTTGAGTACGAAAAATCGACAAATATATGGGGGTAGATTTAAATAATAAAACAACTACCATAGAGGGATTAGTGCAAAAATATATCAAAGTTGATGGACATCACTTTGAGCATCCATGAAAATAAATTTTCTGCAAATCAAAACCAAGTGAGATATTAAAGCTGCTCACGTTAGGTGGGACACCCTGTATATAGTTTACTGTAACAGTTAAAATACCTTTGGCGTAATATGTACTTTTATTCTTCGCGGTAATGGTTTACAGCTTGATAAATCTGTTTACAACAAAGCAATTTACAAATATATTATTGCCATTATTGTAATGAATACGAATCAACCCGTAACTTTGCTTTATTTGTTCCTCTCGTACAAATATTTCCTCGTTCGCTGGTAGGAGAACCGTGGTGCCTGCGTCCTCGGGGAAATTACAACATAAAACTGGCCACCGGACTTACGGGCTTCAGAATACCCCGCTCAGTCTCGCGGGCTTGGTGTTTCCTTAACAAAAATTCCGTCATGCTTATTCGAGCAAAAATCCGCTTGACACGCAGCTTTTCTGTTAACACCCAAGAAATGAAGTTTCTATGGAAAATATGTCAACACCTGTATCGTAAACATCAAATTTCTTTCAGTCGAACAAATACGAAACAACGAATCTCGGTATCTACTGGGCTATAATCACCAATATTGACTCATTTAAAATTGTTATCCATTTGTTTATATGTTAAGCTCATTAAAATTTGTCGTAAACGACCACAATTGAGTATCAGCTTTCCATTGTTATTATTATCATTGTATCATTATACATATGAGAAGTCGCGGTGTCAGAGGTTTTCATATTATAACCGATGAATTATTTATTTACACGTTTATCTTTATATATACATTTATAAAACTGTAGATATTAATATGACGCGCGTATAATCTAAGTCGACGATAAGCAACATTCTTTTTTTTTGCAGCGGGCTATAATTGAAAATCCAATAATCCGAACGAGCCAACCGTGACCTTAAAAACTGCTTCTTATGTTCCATAAATCTTTCTTTTAAAAAACTCTTTTCATTTAAAAAAACGCAGTTGACCTTTATATGACTATCTATCAAAAAACTATTCACATCAAATTAAATGCTCCTCGATACCATGCAAGTTCGGTCTGACACATTATTTCGATCACCACTAACAACGAAGATATTCAGGTGACCTATTTTCGGTGCCTCACTCTGTATATACAATACATAAATTTTTTGCCAAAAAAGTACACCATTTTTAATGGAACAAATACCAGCAGTCTAAATGATTTCACCCTAAAGACCCGAATATCAGTAAAAACGAAAAATTGCCCGTCATTTCTCTTGACATCCCCCACAAACCTACAAGTTTAAAAAAAAAGAAAGTGAAAAAAATTTATGTTCCTTTGTAAATAACCTTGTCTTCCCTCGCTCTTTCGCACCTTCACTTTTTGCACCTTTCCCTGTCACGCTTTCCTTATCCGACATTTATTTTCCTCCGTTGCAATTTGCAAGTTCATTATGTCCCACGCGTCGTCTCGAGTGTCCGGACCGACCATAGAAAGACCCTCGGACCTTGATCGAGGACGCCAGCCAACCTCCTCTGCGAGGGTTAAATCAGTTTGCTCGAGTCAGTTTTCGAGCCTTGTGCCTGTTTTACGTATGTGTCTCCTGCGTCACGCAACCAGGGCGGGATCCCGCCCCAAGGGCTTCCACGGAATCGTTACGCACGGAGGTATTCTTTTGTGCACCTGCGTGTAACGTCGACACTCGCGGATCCGGCTCGATCGCGACCCAATTTCCTTCTCCGCGGCCGTTCCCCACCTTGAGAGACCCTTCGAGGTTACATTCACCGGCTTTCTGGAGGTCTCCTTCTTTTTTCTTATTCTTTTTCTCTCGAAGCACGCGAACAGGACGGGCGGGAACGAAATCTCCGAATGGCTTGGTCGTGGTCGGTAAAATACACTGATTGAGACAATTAGAGGATTTGTGGCGGCTGTGTCTATCAATAATTCCGTACCTACAAGGTTTCTCGCAGAATCGAAATTAGGTGCTGGTATCGTACGACGAGGCATCGATTTATCAAACTATAATATTTATTTCATTTAAATGTAGAAAATTCAGACATTTAAACATACTACGTAGAGAAAATCTACAGTAAATATTGTTCAGGGAATATTGAGGCTTGATGGACAACATTTATGCGATTGTGAAGTAATAAAAGTGGCCTAAAATGTACTATTTCTACGAAATATCACGTTTTCTGTATACAGATCAGTTTCCCTATATATTTTAAATGATCAATTAGTTTATTTCGCTGTGAATCCTGCGTATGAGTATCGAAATAAAATAGTTTCTTGGTTGCAGAAAGTTTATAAAATGGTATTTTCTACGAGTATGACCTTATTTCGAAGTATAATGGAATATATCTTGTTATATTGATACTAATCGTTGTGTTTTTTTAATTCTTTCAGGTAAGTGAGGAAATTACGAGGCTATTACCACTGTAGATTACACGAGTTCTGTCAGCGTACATAGTTGTAAGTACTCATAAAAATTAACCAACTCATCGAAAAGTCGTATAAACGGACGATCCCTGTAAATTCATAAATTTACAAAATCCCCTACACAAATGACCTTTAAGGAGAGAGAAAACCGTGCAAGGTGTGTCGCTTGAAAACAGGCTTGAACTAAAGGACCGTTTATGTGGGGGCAGACACACCATTATACTGTGCTTGAACCACTCGGCTAGTTGCATGGTAGTTACAGTAGACTCATGATAATTGCCTGCTGGATAAATATACGTTAGGAATGCCCCCTGCTCATATGCGTTACTTACACACACTATCGTCTTCTGTAGCCAATAATTAGTCCGATGACGTTCGTCGATCGAGTTGCGAGAAGATCCCTCTTGGTATTAGTCCTCGATAATTACTTGTTTCCTAGAACTGCCCGCCTATAGGGCCCCAAATGCGGGTAATTATCGCGAGTCTACCGCAGTAGGTGCCAGTATATACCATAACTCTATACAATCAAATCAACTTATATCTTGAAAACTATCTGTTCAGTATGAATAGCTCCTTTTAAACGTTTTCTCTTCCCAACGAACATATTGACACGAAACAAAAATGTAAACATTAATTTTCACTGTTATAAACAATTTCGTAGAATGTTCTCTTTTGTTTCTACAAATATCCAGCGATCCAGGCGTGTAGATGCCTCCATGCCGGATATATCCGGCCAAAAAGTTATCTTCAAAATCATACGGGTCTATAAAGAGTTATTTTATTTTTACATCCTGTAGAAGAAAGAAGCAAAAAGAGGGGTAGTAGCGCGTCGTTTGCAATCCCAGAGCAAACGTAATTCCATAAGAGGCTCGACTTCGCGTTGCATAAACAGGCCACTTCCCGGTCGCGTCTCGGAACGTTCACTTTCTTTGTGTTCTCGCGCAGAACCGCAGAGCCTCACGACGGGGGATCGAGAACAACACACACACACACGACACAGGGGCCCGTCGTCCCGTGAAAGTATCCGTGGCGAGGATGCATCCGGCGCGCCGTGTGTCGTCGGGCCCTTCGCTCGCCTTTTATGCGCTCCGGGGCCACGATACAGTCTCCTCTCGATTATTGTCCCGAACTCGGGTCCGCGCCAGGACAATAATTTTATAGGGATAAATACTGCAGACACTCGTGAATTCGTTTTTTGTCCGACGCCCGAACTTCGGCAAACGAAAAGGGAGGGGCAACAAAGTGGTGGGGATTACGCCTGGACAATAATCGTGTAGAACAAGACAGACAATAATCCAGAGGAGCCTGAACTTCGAACGCGTTCGATCGTCGCGAACGTGACCTTTTTCTGGTATTTAGGATAAAAGGCATTCCGTCTGATACGTGCTCGTTGTTCTGGGCCTGTGTTGCGCAGCCCACGGAATCGCTGCGAGCAGCCGTCACACCTTGATACGCGCGGCGTTGATAGGGCAGGTGACAGTGACGGGCACCTGTGTGTGCATTGTTCGGCAGAGCAGTCTTATTTGAGGAATAGACTTTGCGGTGCTTTATGCAAGTATCTGTTAACCTTTTAAGTGTTGCATCAATGCAACACTCGTTTTAAAAGTGCGTCGAATTCTGGCGTCGGTTGATATTTAACTTTTGTCAGCACGGATACGTAGTTTCACTGTTAACACCAGAACAACCGACTATAAAAATTTTAAAAATTTACAACTTTGTAATTTCTTCACGTTCGTATCGTAGTAAAAGTTACAAAAGATAAGGGAAAATGTAATGTTACATAATTTTAATCATCGTTGTAAGAGTGTACTGAAAAGTTATTTTAACTTGCTTGGTAGTTCTCGTGTTAAGCAGACCGGTGTTAACAGTGCTGACGATAGGGGCTATTACTCGTGTATCGTCAGACAAAATAGTCTCATGGCGAGGGAGAAGTTTTTCGAGAAACTTTCGTATGTGGGTGTCGGACTTCTTTCAGTGAAGTAGGAACGCTGTACCGAATGTTTTCCTTTCGAAGTGGAGAATTCGAGAAGTTCCTGAAACTTTCTACCCTCTTTTTTCTTGTTGAAAATGAGCTTACTTCAAGAACTGTTTACTTAACTTCCTCTGAATCGCTCGCGCGTGTTGAAAATATTCGTAGACTGTCTTATTCACTGGTATTTTAACGCAGACGAGTGGAGTTATAGTTGTGAATCATACTGAACGCTTCCTTCGTCTTGTTCTAACATAATTTATTTTTTAAATGAATATTTCTTAAATCTACAAATGATTAAATGTCACAGTCTAGTTATTACCGAGTTCTATACACAATTATAGTATACGAACGCGCAAACTTGAGTAATTAATAAAATAGCAAATATGCCATCTTTTCCTTTCGAATTCTATCGACAGTAGTAGTTCCGTCTTTCATTGTACATCGTAACGAGAGTGACATAAACTGAATTCCAGAAGAAATAAGGAAAGTTCCATTAGATGATAAATCGAGTTATTAAGGAAGTATTTATCAAATACATCTCATCGATTATATAAGGTTTACTTTTGTAACACGAAGAAGGAATTCCACTGAGGAAAGTAACAGAAAAGAACGATCCGTAATGCATGATAAATTAATGAGGCGTGGAACGTGTGCATCTCATCCAGGACAGATTACAGCGTCTGACCATAAGAGTAATGAATCTACTTGCCCCATGGTCAGACTCCACGACGTAACCGCAATTAAACCTCTTTAACTGCGACAAAGTTGTTCGCTCTTTTTGCCGGCTATCTTTCTTCGTCTGTTTAACAAGTCGTCCGCCACTGGTAATTACAAAATCCCGAAAGTATATCACGTTTACACGTACAAATCACACGAGACGACAATCCGAACGTAATGAACTCGTCCACCCCCTACTTAACCCTCAGATCGCTAATCTGTCTTGTGACTCACGCTATCATTCGTAAAAGTCACGGCTGAAAGAGAACACGTAATATTATTAGAAAAGTATTATTTTCATTGAGATAGAAACATACGTTTCAAGTATTTACGAGAGACCTAAAAATAATGCCAAATCAGAAATTTTGAGGTCATAATCTTTTACGATAATTCAGTGATCTAGGGTCATTATTCTATGGGGTTACAAATAAAAAAAAACCTTCGATCTTTGTCCACTTTTTAACTACAGGGCGTCATGTAAGTGGTTATACAATAATATAAAATAAAGTTTGTTCATTCAAGGCAAAGTTTTCGAGAAAATTGAATTTGAAGATTCATCTGTAACGTGTGGAATCGTGCTGGTAGTAAGTAGAAACGGAATAGAATGAACAGACGCGCCAGGCAAGTCGTTAATTTCACGCGTATCCAGCAAGTTTCCAAAGCCGATTTACTCGAAATGAATAAAATCCTATTCTTTATTTTCGACTTATTTTTTCACGCAGAAACAGTACCACCAGTTACATGACACCTTGTACATTAAATCCTCGATCAGTGTTCGAAGGCTCCTCGGCACTGAACATTAAATATTTCATAAATTAATATCAATGCATTTACTGCAACAAATATCACTGACTTCAGAATTCCAACCTCTATCACTGTGCCAAGCCCCATTAAAAAGTCAGCCTTACACCCTAGAGATCCTTGTCAGTGCCGAGAAACCTTTAAACACTCATCGATGATTTCCTATATACTAAATTCTACGCAATCCTACACAAGCTCAAAAAATCCACAAAGTCTGTCCATACATACAATCAGTTATTTCTAGAAATTGGTCCAATAAATGGTACCAACAGTGGTCAGTGGAAGAATTACATATACCCTATATCTTTCGACCAAATTAAATGTCGCGTGTTCGCACCGTCGTAACATCTGCGACCCAGAAAAAAAGTCTTACAGATCCAGGTGATTTGCGACAGAATGCGGTAAGTGCACGTACTTGGTTGCGCGCGCGTGTGCACGGTCAGGCACGCAAAAAATGTCTCGAAAGGTATTTCCATACAACGGCGGCCGATCCATGGTATTCTGGGCGGATAAATCGACGATGACGGGGAGACATGCTAATAAATAAAATGGTCGTCGTGCGTGAGATTCCAAGCGGTGCAGCGGCGCGTATTGTACCCCGAGCGGTCGACTCGCTTTGAATCGCGCGCGCGCGCGGACCTTCTTTGTGGAAACGGCCGCGTAACTGGCGCGTTTAATTACCAGTGAATTTCTCGAACGTCTCGGGGCTTGATTCGATCCGTTATGTCAACAGGACACCTGCCTCACAGGATACCATGCCTTTTTCCACGGATCGCCGTTATACGGTTTCATTAATTAAGCTGTAGAATGGCGGGACGCGATTAAACGGCCGCCGCGAATTTTTCCCGCGAACTCGGTAACGATACGGGGAAATTTTTCTCGTGTTTGGACCTTTGCGACTTATGAACGTGTATACCTCCGATCATAAGTGTTAGGACACTTATTGAATACGCGGTAGATGTTACAGGGCATTAGGAAATCATTGAAAGTCCGAAATAAATATTGTTCAGGTGGTGTTGCTACTGCAACGTAAGGAAAGTGGACTGAAATGTGTAATTTTGATGAAACATCACATTTTCTTCGTACAGACGTATTTGATTTCAAATTTGTGACAGATTGAGTATGATTCTTTGTATTCGTGTAAGTATGGTATTGACTCACAAATTTGTTCACGAAAGACTTTCACGTTTGTTCGACCAAATTAATTACCAAGCGGTGGATTTTATTTCAAAATTAAAAGGTGTTTATCAAGAAACGATGATAAAAATAACTCTGAAAATATATAAATGGGAATGTAAAAAAATCTGTACAGTTTATTATTGTTTCGAAAGTATGTGGACGAACGTGTGAGTCACTGCATATTGTGGACCACTGTGGATAAACTATTTTTACTTGAATTCATGATTGTTATTCGCTGAACATTTTCCAGAGGTAGTCCAGTTGATTTTTTGATCTCGTAATCGTCTCATTAACCCTTAATTGGTGACGTGAAAATCTTATTACTTATTATACGAATCTTACTGTACATAAATCTGTTGCATAACTAGTTGTTTTGCAATGTCATGTAAAAAAAAAACATCGAAATTACCTCTTTAACCCGAAAATACTAACATGAGTCATATTGACTCATCTGCTAGTGCAGTATTTACAAGACATTACCAGGAAAGGTAATCTCAAATTAAGTAACAATCAAATATAAATAAAATATTATGAACATATTCATAGAGTTTCTCGGACTTCACGGTCACTAGCTACGGGTTAAATACACTTTCTCGATATTTAAAAAAATTTTATTTGACGTCTGTTACCACTGTGTTTGACTCCTAATTACAGACGACTTGTATCAGAGATGAATAATCCGACAACTACCGTTTTGTAACAGTGTAAAAAACCAACTGAACGGTATTTTTTATTACTGTTTTGGAAATAGTGTTTCATTTATTGTCGATCGAAGGTACTAAAACGTTGAAGCTTACAAAATTCAGTAAAATAAAAATTTATATTTGTCTCTGAAACAAGTGGTATGTGGTAGCTTCTTTAAAGTTTTGGGTGAACGAAAAATGACGGTCCATCGGCATCTGTTTACCAGAAGTCACTTTCGGGTACTACGTTCCAGATTTTTAACTTATCACTCGCGCTGTCGATTGGAAAACTACGGCGATTGAATCGGTCGTGCAAGGTTGATCAGTACTTTTCCGTGATATGATTATGCTTGTTGATATAAGAAGATTCCTGACTCACGTGTCGACCCGATGTTTTGATTCTTGTTCCATTTGATTTCAAGATATTACTGTTTTCCTGTGGAAAAATTCCCTGTGATTTGTAAGGATATATGGTACAGCTTTTCGGAGATGCTTCTTCGAACCAATACTCTCCTGTTTCATTTCTACGGCGTATTCCGTAGTTTGGATCCTTGAGACCAAAGTTTTCGGAATGTTGAATGTTTTAACATATTCTTTCATGCAGGTAAAGATTCGTGTACGGAAATTCTTATATCACTATGCATAGTTACTACAGTTTGGATTTTATGCGTTTATGGTAGATAATAATGTCGAGAAAAGATAATAAAATTAGAACCTTGATGATGCCTGATTAAGATTGTTTTATATTTTACACTCTAACGGAAATAGTAGTAAGAAATAGTAATTCTAACTGTGAAACAAGTAGAACCATCCATCCCATGGTCAGACACTACGTATTCTTCGAATTGTTTCTTAACACCAGTATAATTTACTGGATCTACTCAATAAACTAATAACGTAGCGAAAGTTTAGAATATTTCTGAGTCCGGCTCATGTTACAAAATAACGACAGGTATTGAAATATACCAGTAGCAACAGACATAATCACATTTCGCAGAAGTGCTATCGACAGAAAGTCTGAAATAACAAGGCACGCTCGAAATCGATAAGTTGCTTCGAAATCAATAATTTGGCTCGAAAACGATAATTTCGGATCGATCAGAATCGATAATTTCGCTGAAAATTCAAAATTTCAAACTTTGAAGCGTGAGCTGGCCGCGTTACTTTGGCCGCTAATTCTGTGGACGACAGCTGATCCGTCGAAACTACGGCTCGTGACACGCCAAACGAAACCCAACGTGTCGTATTTCACAGCGCAGTGGAACAATCCAACACCTTCAGCTTTGATATGTTGTTTACGAGGCGAGGAATATATCCCCCCTTTCTCTGTTGCATTATGCAGCCGTGTCCGCTCGACGGGAAAATGTGTGTTACGGCGCTCTTCTATTTGAATGAAGCGCCTCGCCGCTGGTAAGCGTTTGTACAGCTCGTCAAAACGTCGATTGTTATTTTCAATTTCGCTCTCTTTACGACGGTCGACAACATTGAAAACGCTGGAATATCACGCGAGACCCGCTACGTTTGTAAACCCGACCACGAATTGGGAAACCGAGAAACGGATTTCGCGATTTTATCGCTACACGTTTTCACTGTTCTTCGAGGATACAGCGGAATTGGATTAGGTTTAATCGTACTGTTGAGGTCAGTTCTACTCGAAGCTAGTGTTTAGTTCGTTACCCTTGAACTACGGCGGTCGTCAATAGACCAGGGCGAAGAAACGTTCTTATATAGTGATATGAATAGTAAAAGTGATGGTAGTGAAATAGATAATGACTCAAATAGTGTCGATTAACAGTTGAGAATAAATTAATTTAAGGTTCCAATAATTCTTTACGATAGTAATATTCCTAAAACACGAATTTCCTGTTATTACTTCCAAAATGACAGCTTGAGAAAATAGACATATTAATCTATACATACGCTTCGTTATGCAAAAAGTGGTCGTGTAAAAACCGTCAGAAAGCTCACGTAACGCAAAGAAAATTCTTCGTACCTCGTTTGAGTGCAATTTTGCCGAGCATAGTAGGTATGAGAATTATAACAATTATTTTAATACATTTCAGTACGGTTGCTCTATGGTTCTCATTTCTTCGGTGTCTTTTGTCTTGACGCATTGAAATAGTATGTAGGTACGTGTCGTACAACTTCTACGCGACGTCGATCTGTCACACCTGCTTAGAAGGAAGTCCGATAATCGCGCTTCGTCAGTGACGTCCGCGAACAATGTACGAGCAATCGTTACGTAAGAGCTGTGCTTCGCCAAAGTATCTGGCTGCCGAGGCTTCGGTTAAATCGATAATCGAATGAATATGTAGGCAAACATAGTCGCGTACCCATTCGATCTAAGCGGCCTCAATGTTCGTAGAATTTCTTGAAAGTTTGTGGAATTCCGTGAAAGTTTGTGGAATTCCGTGAAAGTTTGTGGAAGTTTGTTGAATTCCGTTGAAGTTTGTTGAATAGTATTGAATTCCGTGGAAGTTTGTTGAATTCTCTGGACGTTTGTCGAATTCCGTGGAAGTTCGTGGAAGTTTATTGAATGTCCTGGAATTCCGTGGACGTTCGGGGAATTTCATGAAAGTTCGTGGAATTCCGTGGGCGTTTGTGGAATATCATGGGATATTCAGCGGAAAAATAAGCTATTATCGACGACTGAAAGGCTCTCGCGACAGGTGTCCACGAGGTCTTTCACAGTTTTGTTATCGTTGAACGAGACATTCTTGTATCTTCTGGAATCTCATGTCTATACTCTCCGACTGTAACACGAGATTTATAAAATTGAAGGATGAAAGTATTTTCCGAGTAGATTTCAGCATTAAAAAGTACAGATTCCGCAGAGAGAATCAACCGAGGGGAAGAATTCTGTCGAGCCGAGTTAAGAATCTCTCTCGAATCGAAAGAACAATTCGATAAAGCCTGCCGTCGTTCCGTTGAAAATGGTCGTCGTTCCGTGGAAAATTTTCAGAATGCAAGAATCTAATCTAAGTTACTCGGTGCAGTTGACGTAACAGAGAAATTTACATACTACGCGAGCGTTATCGGAAGAAAGGATTTTCGTTTAATCAATGTGATTATTTCCACACGGTATAATATTAAAAATCACGAAACGAGATTCTTCGAAATCACTTTAAATGTTAGGTTATAGTATGTGTTACATTTGAATGGCTACGCTAGAGAAATTTTTTGATTCAACATGGAAATGTGTGTTTTAGATCAGAGCGTGACAGTAGTTAATACAAATTAACGAGATGCTTGGAATACCGTTGGGAATACTTGATGGAATTAATCGTAGATAAGTACGAAGACTCTCAACTGTGCGAGATTTATCGGTCATACGAGCGTTTCGCCGCGATAACGACGCCTCGGAACAGGGACACGCGAAGAAGACGTTATCGCCGCGTGTGTTGTTTCGTAACAGACATTGACATTACCACGGTAATACGGCTTGCTACCGCGGATCGTCGACCGCTTTTTCATCACGTCCAACGTGTTTTCCATTCGAACGCCGATGGGAAACAAAGAATGGTTTGTCTTTTAAAAATATGAAGCTGGTTGATAAGCACGGTGATGAGGCAACAATCAAGAAAATTTATCCCAATAAAAGATAGGTGATCCAGTTTAATTTTCATTGAATTTGTGCATATTTTCCTATTGTTTTAGTCGTGGATATTCGTATGCTTCAGATTGTACACCTTTTCAGGTTTTTAAACCTCGACAATTATGAATTAGAGGTGGAGTTGGCAGGTCTGTTAATTATCATCGATGCAATAAAAGAAATATTATTGTCCAGGCAAACGTACTATAAGTTCGGGTCACTTTGACTCAGTGACCGATAACTTTGTCTCAAAGTCATTCCGATTTTGCAGGTATTTTGAAGTCAAAATCAGGGCTGCAACATCGAAAGTGATCATTTACTGATTTGGGAGAAAGTTACCCTGACTAAGTGGTATGGTCAGTATCCAAAAATTATTATCGTACTGATGTTCGTGCAATTTATAGACAGTTTTATAATCATCCGAATGAAATAACATGTTGTGTTCTGTATTTAAGGGTCCATTAGATTAAATGTAAAATAAAGATTCTACGGAATCTCATCATTTTTACACTATCAGGTTTTTTTCGATCTTGTATTCTAAAATGGATAAAATCCGCAATCTGGTGATTATATTTAAAGTAGAATGTTCATCGAGATTGTAAATTTGAAAATTAATGAGAAATTTAGTGTTATAATTAATATAGCAGACGGCTAGAAAATATTAAACAGGTTTTCCATAGTGCCTCCAAGGCGCAAGTAGATTCAGTACGCATATAGTCAGACAGCCCAGTACGAGCTCCAAATTCTCTCTAATTTTGTTCACGTTCGGCCTATAAATATTCTGGGCAGTCGATCCTCCATAAAATCCTTCTGAAACGCTTGGGAAGATACAGGCAGTTCGGTACGAATGTAACAAACTGTTGCTTCGCTCCTCGATACAATCTGTCTCAAGTGCTCCGCGGAAATTTGCTCGCAACATCCTCGACGACGTTTCGAAGGGGGCTCTGGAATTTACCTGTTCGCCAATGCGAACTCAATCTCCGTCAACGTCATTAACGCGAGGAGCTTCGTTAATTGGACGCTGATTACATCATACGCCGTGCAATGCACGCTTGCTTTCGAATCACGGTTCGAGCGTTCCAAAATTGTTTCCCGCTCCCGTTGATTTCCGTGAGTCGACTGTGTGGAGCCACTATTATTACTTTATGTATTAATTTTTCCTTGCGGTTTTCTTGACGATCACAGTTTTGAGAACCACTTCACAGACGTACGAATTTTCTAAATACAAAGGCAATTCTACTCTTATCGCAAGCGCACATTTACTCTAACTGTTAAATGCAATACCAGCGAAACAGTATTTCAGTTCGACTTGAAGAATCTTAATAATAGTGACTTGATGTTATGAGGCAGCGGGTTAATGTTCATAAAGCAACACTCGATTTGGATCTTAATTAATCTTATAGTAGTTACTTCTTACGTATACTTCAGATTTAATAAATATTGGAATATTTGTGAACGACAGTGTGCTTGGACAATTTATTGTTCGAATAGGGTTAACACTTTTTTAATCCTTTGCAGTCTACCAGTGCTATTAAAGCGACGGACATTACCTCGAACTGCAAGCGTTGTTTATTGCAACACAAACAGAATTAATGAATACAATATCGATTCTGAGTGTTTATAAGCCTGTGTTAGAAAAACATGAATTCTAATTTTCAGAAGTGTGTCGCCACAAAAATGTCTAGAAGATGTTAGTCCTCGGTATTTAAATATTCTTGGAGTGCAAAGGGTTAAACGAAATCGAATGGATTGTTAATACACAGTGTAGAAAGTGAAAGCTGCATAAAGATAAGTTACGTGCACTGTAAGTGATAAGGGAATATGATCAAGATGGATTTTCAGATCAAAAGGAAGTGAATTTTTAGGCGTGAAATGTAGAAAGTATAAAATAAACTTTTGTTACATAAGAGGGATTTATAGGATTCTATTTTTTTTTTTTTTTTTTAACGAAAGTAGTAATATTTTAGAACGATGGGAGTCGGATTAACGAAGGTATCCTTGGCGGATCCTTATAAATAACTTTTAATCGCCGCCCACGTTTCATATTCGTGGCCATGTCGTTCTGTATTACGTTTAATCGCAGAACATAATTAAAATGGTAATGTACGCGTGGGGGCGGTATATTTAGAAACGAACAACTGAGACGATGATCCTTTGATAGTTCGCTTCTCGGTGTGGTTCTTAACCTTCATAAAAGCCTGAAATGTTTCACGAGGTACTTTTACAATTTTTATACTAATTCTACTGTGTACGCCTAAGAACTGTAGTTATTTCAGTTCGAATAAATATCAGAAAATTGAAATGCAAATTGTTTCGTTCCAGGCGATATTAATAACGTTAATTAATTATACCCATAGTTTCACGCAGAAACATCGAACATTTCAGTGCTCCAGTTTGCAAACTACACTTTGCTTAAATTCATTTCCAGTTCACCGACTTATCGTTTATATTACGGAAATTGTTAATGCCTGAGTTGTTCGTATTCGAAGGTAATCGCAATCGTATTCGAACGTGGCATCGTCGATGAAAAAGTCAAATGATCTTTTTTTGGATCTTTTTGGAATGCTTTTGAACCTTTTTGGGCGTTTTTGGACCCTCGTGCATCGTTTCTTCAAAATCCATTTTTAACCAAATTTCTTTGTAAATTGACTTTCTCGCTATAAGAATTAATGTAAATACTTACTAACTTAAATTATCGGCAGCTGTGTTCGGTTGGATGAAGTTCTCGAAAATTCGGCTAAAAATGACCCAGTAATCGTCGTCCGAGGGTTAATTATCTCCATCAGTCCTGGGGTGTCGTGTTCGAAGAAGTCAGAAATCAACAGTTCAGTGGAACGGGTCGACTTACGTCAGACCATAAATCGTTCGAAAATACGGGCCGGAGTTAACGTCCCAGTAGAAAGTGTCATTCAGTGTCAGACGGGCTGGTTGCGAACGATCCGTCTCGCTTAACACGGAACGAATACATGATTAACGACGGTGACGTACATATTAGCACGTTATCATCGTGACATACGGAAAAATGGACGAACGCCGAACGTTTGATCGAGTTAGGTGCCGAATAGCGATTACTCACGACAAATAGTTACGCGCAGGCTTGTCGATTGTTATTCCGAAGACAATAGAAATTGCTCGAATTAATTCATTCGTTACATAATATGCTATGAATATTTATGCAGATAGAGAGATTTTTGTGGGTAAATTCACGTAGACTTAAATCGAACAGAAAACCTTTTACAGGATTCAGAATACTGATAAGTGTACTGTCAAGTTTACTCCCCAATTCATTAATAAAAGTATGTAATACATACAAAATATTAATAAAACAGGTTCCCCTATAAATTTTCATATAACCATATTTTTAATCGGACCTAAAGGAATGATTCGAGCAATCCCCATAAACTGCAGTTCAGAACAGAAAACGAACCCCGATATATATTAGACTATCGTTCAGATATTGTTGCTGTCAAACGGAGTTTCTGTCTACCATATTCCTACCAGGAGTTACAACACGCGGAGCAATCTAACGATATTAGCTAACACGCTACCACCATATGGTTCATAGTTTGCACGAGCTACCTGCAAGCCGTCGTTTCGAAAAATCATGATCCTGTCGTCGAGGCTAAAATGTGAGAGAGGGGGACATCTTTGTAACCGGACGATCCATCGACTCGATGGACGGATCAATAGGATCTCGTAAGCCCCCCGGGCTCGCGAATGACGCAAGTGACGTATAATCATCCCGAACCCTGGCGTTACTTTCTTTCGATGCGTCAGCTCGCCACGTGAGATCGTTCGTTCGCGTGATCACGTGGAGATCCAACCCGCGAACGTGTGTCAGCTCCGAAGGGGGAGAGAGAAAGATAGAGAAGGAATCGAAAGTGGCCCGTGTTGGCAGCGATATACGGGGTATTACGTAACCCGCTAGATCGAAACCCGATGTCTTAGAGCCTGCAAGCATCTTCGAGTTATTCGACGAAATCCTTTCGACTTGTGCACTTCGAACTCTTTGATACTAGCTGCATATAAGACAATACGATGGGACAGACGCGAGTCGCTATTTCATCGTTGTACTTCTTAACACTAGAACAGTGATCGGCAAACTGCGGTTCTTTTGGTACTTACATGTGGCTCCGAAGTACAATTGAAAGTGAAAATTAAACCATTGAGAGTAATCTTTGGTGTGATTTTTTCTTCATTTAATAAGGATATAATTAATATTGTAACTTGCTATAATATTACTTTAAATTTTTCTTATTCGTAACAATATATTTATGGCCATCGAATAATTTTTAAATTGTTTTGAGGTACAGATTTGGCTCTTCGTCTGAAAAGTTTGCCGACCCTTGCACTAGAACTACCGACACCCGTAAAAATGATGGATTTCAGATTTCTTGTTTGACAATTAATGAAATCCTAAAGACATTTTCATCGGAGTTTATGTTGACCTTTAATTCCTTATATACTTTATATTATACTATACTAAGTTATATTGTATTTTATAAACAGGTTAAAGTATCCAATTCGTCGGCTCGAGGCTACATAATAGCCTCGTCGTGGCGTCTCCCGCCATGTAGACGCCGGGCACGGCCAGGTGATCGTTGTATCGGCAATTATATGTGGCGTCGCGGCGTCACCGTTTCCCCGAGACGCGTTCCGTTATTTCACGGAAAATACGAGGCTGCCAGCTGTTGAACGAATCATTGGTCGATCGATATAAGCGGGGCCGAAGGGAAGATTAAAGGGGAGCTAGATAGAGGGAGAGAAAGAAACTGAAACGAGAATAGAAACGGGCAAGAGGGGTGGGAGTTGCGGACTCTCAGAAGACCTGGGGGGAGAAGTAGAGGAGAAATGATGACAGAAAGAGGTAAGGCGAAGAAGGGGGGAAACCTCACAGGAGGCCTCTGTATAGAGGAAACGCCACGACCTTGTCGAGGTTGAGGCGCGTTTGACTTCGTCGCGGTGAACATCTTCTTCGCAGCTGTACATGCAAATCAGCTTCGTCGAACGAAAGAGTGGCACCGCTCCCTTTTCGGAAAACGATCTCGCAGCTCTATCTGGGTCGAAATCTACAAGTGGTCGCTCGCAGTCTTACGTTATTTTATCCTTGGTCGGTAGGAATCTATAGACATTATGGAACGGAATCGTCGTGGTGCCATTTAATCCTTTCGCTGCTTTTGGCATTTATGGACGTTTTGAATTTTCGTTCAGAATAATACATAGTGAAATGGCAGTGTCTGGGATGGTAGTTCTGTATTTTATATAGTTAATGAGATTAAATTATCGTTAATGAAATTAACACGTTGGTCATCTGTGACCGGAGATCGTTTTCTCGATGGGGCCATGGTGGTCGTCGGTGATCGAAGTGCTTCAAATGTTTCGAATAAGTCAAATAAAATGAATATCGTCAACTATTTGAACATCAATAGTTAACTGGGTAATATTATGAAATAGAAAATGCAATATTCAACAATTAAAGATTTTAATTAAAATATTATACAGTAATGTCTCGATGAGTGCGACGTACCGAGGTCGTCGGAAGGTTTTCAGCCCCTCATAAATTTATTTTTTACCCGAAGAATTTACACCCGCCCTTGATTTACGCGGAGTATTCGTTCCATTTAGTTTTTTTTTTAAACGAATATTTTTATAACTTATCCTGCCTTTTCTCTTGAGAATTTTTTTTTCGTACAGGCAGACTCCATTTAGACGGTTTTTATCCGCATAAAGAAGACCCGCATGGAGCAAACACTCCGTGTAAATTGAGGAACTGGGTGTATTGTTCACATAATAGTGAAAAGAACTCTTGATTCCTCGTGTAACATACAATTATTGGCGTAATTAGGATTTGTGTCTGAAGGGGGGGGGGGCAGGTCCTCTGGCCCCTACCTAGTTACGCCAATACATACAATAAGCTTCCAGATACTTTGATCTTCTAGGTGACGATTTTGACCTACAGAGGTAACGATTCCAATATTTACAAAAATTAAGACGCTAATAGTAACGTAGGTCAGGGCAAGAAAAAAGAACCTTTGAAAGAACACAGGATCGATTCTTCAGAGCCATTAAGTCGATGAGAGTGAAATCCGGTACGGGCTGTTTCGCTCTCACCTTCGAACCGCGCATACGAATGGCATACGAATAATCCTGGCTCCCAATGAATACGCGCGTACGACGTTTGCATACGTGATCCAGTGCACGTGGTCAGCGACCCTGACGTCATTGGTCATTGATCTTGATCCGCGCGTCAAACGCAGGTATATCACGTGTCGTCTCCTAGACAGGTTCTCTCTCTCTTCTATTCTTAGCGACATCGTTTCTTGCACGAATCTCCGCCGAGGAAGAATACCTGCTACTTCGACCAGCGAGAATCGAATCAACGCGCGCGGACGCAATTAAGCGAGAAAAAAAAGTAAATGGGGAATGAATCATCGTTTGTTTGCCGACGATTCTATTTATACGCGTTTGTGTATTATATTACAAATTTTTCCTCGATCACCACGAACCGGGTTGAAGTAAATTGCGTGCGCGTTCTCGCGACGTAAGGGATCGGTTCGCGTGAAAAAACAATTGTTAATTTCAGCTTTACTTGTGCCAAAAGCGAATGACTTTATTGAAATTTTGCAGTTTGTTTTCTGTTGAATGATATATATATATATATTTTTTGTAATTAATGTTTATTTCTTGAAACCGATGTGTACGCTTTCTTTAATTAATCCCATAATGCAACTAAACACAAGTTTTTCATTGGTATGGAATAATTATAAGAATTCATTAAAAAAACATGGTGATTTTATACAAATTTCGGCCTTCATATTTTAGTGATCTTCAATATATTTGTTTACAAATTTTGCAATTGAAATGTTTACAAATGTTATAGTAATATATACTTTTTAATTATTATATAGAGATTATTCAATTAGAATACTGAAATCTAATTAAGTTATATGGTACTAATGCAAGTAGTGGGCTGAAAAGAAGCCCTGGAATATTTTGTATCGTAAAGACTTCAGGAAGTTGGCGTTTTTTTTTTAACACCTGGATGATTCATCATTGTGATTCTAGACTCTACAGTGTACCCAATAGAGGCCAACCTTATGACCGGATCGAGAATGTTTATTCAAATGAAATATGTATGAACGGATTTATGGAAATTGAAACAAGACGGAAATGAGGATCGAAAATTCTATCAGACTGTAAAAAAAGGAAAATCACATTGGATTTTATGAAGTTTCGTAACTAAATGGAGGTTCTGGCAATCGTATTTACTTAAAATGTATAAAACCTACGATCTGCCTTGTATCTGATTATTTGTTCATTCAGGCAACCTGCTGATTTTTCTTAAAACTTGGAACGTTATCATAAAACAACAAATTCTCCGAAGCTCATATTAGATTCATAGTTTCCATTAGTTCTCAATCTTAGAGACAGAAATTTCGACATCATCGGTACAAGAATATCCATTAGAAATTTCAACTGGTGTATCCGAAGGAACGAAAATTAATTTTGAAAAATGTATGAATTCTTGTATTTCCTCTAACGATATTCCCTACAGGGAATATAGGAATTCGCATATTTTTCATTATACGCTCACCGTGGTCAACGCTCGGAATAATAATTTCCAATGATGTAAAATTGAAATGAACAAGGACGATGAAAGAAAAAAGTACCTCACCGACTTCCCATCGTTCCTTTCTCAGAGAATAATCATTTCACCGACGCGACTTCCCATCATCCCTCCTCATCTCTCTCTCTCTTTCTCGTAGTTGATGTGTCTTTCTCGTGCCTATTGTTTCTTTTCTCTTACGTCAGCGAAACGAACCTCGGATGCGTAACAGAAAGATGCGGTAGGTTATTTCTGTGATGGTTGTTTTTGTAGACCCCTTATCCTTCGAATATCTTCGGAGGAAGCGCGGAGAATCTTTTTACCTTTAGAACCGTTCGAAACACAGGAAACAATCTGTAAGTTCGTTTTCTTGTACGTAAAATGAAAACCTGACTAGAGGTTAATCATGAAAAAATGTCTGTTCTAAAACGCGTCGAAGCTTCCACTTTTATGTATTTACAATTCCAGGTGGATTCGACGTGACAGATGCTTTCTCCCAATTATTGCAAACAGGTGTGCTCGTCGACTTGTTCCTCCTAATCGACAAGAGCCGCCAATTAACTTGCTGAAGTAGCGGAGGACCTCGCGGGAAACGGATCGCGTGTGTGCTTTCCTCGCGGCCACGCTCCGCGCGTACCTACTCCGATGCCTTCGGCTCGCGGCTCCATTTCTCGCGCCACCGCGGGGAATTACGTATCCCGGATGCGCGCGATCGCGAAATCGAAACTCTCTCGGCCGCCTGCGCCGGCCGAGCGAGCGAGCGAGGCCGGGTGCAACGACCCCGCCGCGACGAAACTGGGACATCCTCGACGGTTCTGCGACGTCGTCTTTGCCCCAGCGTGCACATCGCGACCCCGTTTGCCAGTTTTACGTCGCGGGGGACAACGGTGTTCCCGCGTCGCCGAGCCACACGCTTCTTCGATTTTCCGCTCGTAATCCCCACCCCAGGCGAACTCGGGGCGCCGGCTCGCCTGTTGCGTTTCTCGCAACTGATCTGTATACAGTTTACTCTCGATTATTGTCAGGCGTGTCCTATGGTAAACGTCAAATAAAACCATAACTGTTTCGTCTGGAATGAGCACGAGAGGTCTCTCGAACCGCCGATTCCCCTCCTTTGGTACTTTCTGTAACGTGGCCGATAATATTTGTCATACACCGGGTGACATAATCAAGTATTTCTTAATTCATGAATACTTATGTATTGGCACGTTTATATTTCACAGTCACTGGATGTATGATGTTATACGAGGCATAGTGATACTCATTGTTTATGTTGGTAACCGAGAGAAATATGTGCAAACAACACCGAAATTCGTCATTTCACAGTTATGGTCTTATTTGGCGTCTAGTGTACACGATTATTGTCCAAGCGTTATCCCCATCATTGGCAAGGGGAGCTGTGGAATCTGTCAAGTGAATACTTTATTGCCCGTTCGATTTTGTATTTAAATCCTCTGAAGCTTGTTAAACGATAAACGTTTCATTCAAGCTGCACCGATTCTTCTAACGGGGAATCACTCCCAACATTAGCTTTCCGAAATAAAAAAAGAAACAAATACAGTTCTCGTGATTTCATTGTCCCGTCAGCCACGGTTACCTCTCGGTTCGTTTCAGTTTTATTCATTCGGGGCCGCGATGACGCAATCCGCCATGGTACACGGATGATCTCTAGCGTACACACACACACACACAGACACATACAAGCTTAACGATAGTTCGCAAGGTAATTAGCGTGTACGGATCTGCTTCCTTTTTACGTTCACCGTGATAACTTCGAACTTAATTAATGTAATTAAGATCGGCCCGGTTCTCTGTGTTTGGGCCCCGAGGCGGCCCGTTTTCCTCTTTTTTTCCTCCCCTTTTCCTCCATTATCTGCTCTTATTAATCGTGCCGGTTCCACGGAATCGCTTTTGAAACCAGTTCCATCGTCGTAACAGCCTTAGTTATTCTCTCTTTTCCCCTCTCTCTCTCTCTCTCTCTCTCTCGCACGCGTGCGTAACGCATAAACTACGCGTTACGATCCGCTCTCTGCAGCCGTGTATCTCGGGGCCTGTGTCCGATGCGTTCATCCGGAAAACACGCGGATTATATATCTGGAATGTTTTTCTCTCTCGCGAACGAGACGACCGCGTTTCAGCATCGTTTTCTTCGTTCCGTGCTGTTTATTACGTGGCGAGATTACGCGAGCCCGCCGGCTCTTTTATCGCTTCATTCGCCTCTATCGAGTCTGCCAGCTTACCTGTCCCCGATTTGTTCGTTTCACGTGATAGTCAGCGAAAATTCGCTTGTACTATTTTTCGTGGAATTTTACGTTTCCCATTCAGTCTTGGAGAACAGATCGAAAAAAAAATGAGATTTCAGGGGTTGCAGATGAGAATAGTCTCTTTCGTTCAGAACTAACGGTTCGCTGGGTAAACCAGAAATGTATGGGGGTCTGATAACATGTCTAATCATATTCCAAACAATTGGACTCGAAATGCAATTGCAATTCGAATGTTTAGGTTACGCCCTTGCTTTGTGATCTTTTGACAACTGTGCTCGTCATTTACAGGAAAAATTGAATGTTAATACCAACAGAATAGTATTTTTACCGCGATTTCAAGGGAATTAATAATATTTATGTTTATTACATTCAGTTTGTACATAATCGTTAGTGCCTATTTTCCCCGGCGTTAATGGGAAATAAATGATTGTTTAAATATGTTGTACAATGGAAAATCAGTAGAATTTTTGCAATTTTTATAGCGTAATTGAAGTTCAAAAGGTTTTTGACCAATTGTCACCAACCTTGATCGATCTATGCGTATCAAACGCTGTAACACTGTTAGAAAACCTGACGTTACGTCTGAAACCGCAGCCATAATTTGTAGCGCGAGTTCAGTCAAAATCGAATTAGTTGTTAAAGCCACGATCACAGTGAAAATTCGATATCTACAATTGAATTCTACGTCGAAATCCCATTCGCAACCGCGACCGCTATGAAAATCAGAATTACAACAAGATATTGTGAGCGTGAATCTCGTCCTAAACCATTGACTACGTTTGAATCTTAATGGTACAATATTCAGAGTCTCGTGGTTACAATGGAAATCAAAACTACAACCGAATAGCAACCTAAATTCCATTCGAGACGTCACACCGCTGCATACCAACTGTATTCAGAACTGTAATTACATTCGAAACGGTAACTGTAATATAAAGTTGCACTGCATTCGAATTACATCTGCGTTTAACCCGTCTATGCGCGCGGGAATTTAATTAACTCTCGCGAGTAACGAGATATTAAACACGATCGTGTTGGGAATGTTGGGAATATAGGGAAAAATGTATCGTTTTACTGTTCTTTGTCACCACAGAAGAATTTTTTAACCGTACGAGGAAAAGTTCAATGAAGCCAATATGTGATGCCAGTTCGCAAAGAATTCGACCAGGACTTCGATTTCAAACTAAAATCAAATATTTTATTTTCATTATTTATACAGAATGTGGCATTTAAGTTGACACATGGAATATTACATTATTTATTTCTAATCTGATGAACGTTTCGAAGGTTATTTCAAGGTTAACTTCGTTTTTTAAAATGGATACCTATATATTTTTTAACAGGTGATTAATCTACGCAAAAAAATAAACAATTTTTATCTGAAACGTTCTTTTATGTTCATTTTTTCTAAATTCTTTTATCCATTAAAGAAACCGAAGTTGACCTTCAAATGACCTTCAAAATGTTCACCAGATTAAAAACAAATAATCGCATTCTCTTTCCCCTTCAAAACCAAAGAACTTTTGCCTAAACTATTTTCTTATGAAATGCTTTCTTTTTATGATACTTCCATCTGTCCATTTAAATGCCGCACCCTGTATATTAAATAACATTTCCCACGATTAATCCTCTTTACCCAAATCGATGATTAATAAGTACCTATTTTGGAAACACACGGTAAATCGTATTCAATGGACATACGAAAGTAATTTTCGCCTTATAATTCGTTCTCGACGCTTATATCTCTTCAATTAATCAGTCCCTCGAATCGACGATCCATTTTCGGCGATAAAACCTTCCCGGTTTGGATGTTGAATGAGAAGGTTTTCACCTGCCCGGCGGATATTTCCCATTATAACTCACGAGACGCACGTGCGCAGTTGAACGCTTTCATTTTCTGCGCGCATGGGAAGAAGTGTCACGCGGCGCCATATTTTCGCCGCCTGTCTCTCCCATTTCGTTCTCCCGTTTTCTCTTTCCACTTTCGTTCGATCCTTGCTTCCCTCGGTGTTGCGCGAAAAGAGTAAAAGTTTGCGGGATCCTTGAATCAGCTGGAAGTTCAAGGATCATCAGGTGTATTTGATTTAAAATTGGAGATTTAACGATGATTTATGTCATTATATTGCTCCTTTATATTATACGTAGAAACTCCAGGAGAAGTATATCGTGCATGGAAATAGTACAATTCCGTCTAGATTATTTATTAGAGTAACTTAGATATTATTAGGAACAATTGCCTAAAACGCAATCGGAGCGAAAACATTTAGTAAGAATCGAGAAAATTTCTACTTTATTCCCAACTTATACTCCTTAACAACGTTTAACTCTTTCGTCTCTCTATCTTGATTTTATTGAACAATCCAGTTTTCTAAAACAGTCCAGTTACCACGACGATGCGATTTTCGCAAATATATTTGTGTATCTTTATTATCGCCTAACTCGCAAAACGTAGTAAAATGACAATCCTACAGATATTTAATACTATTGATATTTATTATTACTTGATCGAAAGCATATTAAAAACTTTTGTACAAGAAATAGAATTCTATGCGTTCATAGGACCGTGGATTTACATAAACCGCCACCGCCAATAACGAACGACATCCACTATTCTTGGCGTGTCATGCTATCGACACAACCGAAGCGAACCGTTAACATTAACGTAATCAAATAATAGACTGTAAATCGTTAATCGTGTCGATGGCATAATTTTATGCCCATTACACAATGGTAATATGTAGATGTTTTTTTCGATCGTTACTCGGCCGTAAGGAGCGAGATAAAGCGGCGAAAGAAAATGGAAAGTATTCGGCAAGGAGAATTATGCCAGTCGACAAATCGCACGCAACGGCGGCGGCAACAGTCGCGGTGATAATTGCACGTAGGCGACACCGAGTCGCGTTGTACCCTGGTCGAGCCGCACGCGATTCACTGTGTGCACCATTCAATTTCAATAACGACCCGTGTAGGTGCTTTTTCGCGTGCACTTAACTCTTGATGACGGTTCGCTGAACAGCGTCACGCGGCGGCTCTCGAACGATCTCGAAACGTCCGTCGTGTTTCCAGTGCCATATCTTTTGTGTTTGTTGTACTTTCGTGTTTGTTGTTAGACCGTTTTATAGAAGTCGCGAGTGGAATACTCCCACGTTGGTTTCATTGAATCTTAATGAACATTTGATAAAAAGAATGTAATTGAAAATTTGATAAAAGAACGAGACCATTTTATCATTTTTGCGATTTTTGTCATTTTTGCCAATTTTCGCTACTTTTACTTTTTAACCATTTGTACCATTTTTGCCATTTTTTCCACTTTGGCCACTGTTACCATTTTACCATTTTCGCCACATTTACAATTTTATCATTTTTACTATTCATACCTACTATTTATACCATTTGTACCATTTTTAACTATTTTTACCGATTGTCCTTTAAAAGGATAAAACAAATGGAAAATTATCAAATTCCTAATGAAAGGAGTTACGTTTAATTAAAGTCAACATTGTATTGTGATCCAATAACTCTCATTTGCTGTGAATAAATCAAATCTGTAATATACTGATTGAGGAACCACAGTGACTTACTGAGAGTAATGATGTTCGAAAAGTATAGACTCAGTTTGTATCATCAATACGTATCAGTGATACACCTTGTAAATACATATACGTTACCTACATAGTCTCTTATATTTAAAGTAAAAAAATTGATATTTGTCGATGAATTTTCCAGCATAACATACGATCCTTAATATTTTCTAATTTTGCTCGAAAACTGAATTAATTTCTTCGTTTTCGCAGGTATGTACGTGTTACATATACTTAATGAGGCATTGATTTTAATGAACCTAGTATTCTTAAGCGTGAAATAGCGAACAACATTAATTGTTTGTTTTGCAGCCGAGAATCTGATTCATCATTGCGCAACTGGTTTGGATTTCTATGTAGCGATAATATAGATAACACGATGGGAATCGCGATTCTCCGTTGCAATGGTACCGTTCTGCATACAATAAGTCAAGTTTACGTAAATACACGCGTTCGGAGACTAAGGGCATGTTCTTTGCCGTTGAAACATTTCTAGTTCACGCAATACCGTCTACAAATTAGTACTTTTACGAGAATGTACGATACCAAAGAAGAAGTGATTTTCAACTTATACAAAAAAAAGTCACTGAAACGGTACACATGTTGTTTCATTTCATTTTAACGATGGAGAAATTAAATTTCCCGCGAAGAATATCAGAAATCTATAGAAAACGATACGAATTATTTCAAGTAACAAATACTGTAGCAGTTGCTTAATATTAGTAAAACTTTACGTACAATCGTGTATAAGTTTTCTTTTGTTTAACGTTTCACTTTACGAATTTGAAACAAATGTTCGTAAATTTCGCTTTGTTCCAGGCCCTGTGGAGGAAACTAGTTGTTTTAAAAAAATAAAGGACAATGTATAGGAGTATCGTATCATATATCTGTAACCCTGGTGTGATTTTTTTACCGTGGATTGTTGTTAATAGCTTCAACACTTGAACCAAAAGATTCTATAATATTTAATTACAGATCGTTCAATGATCAAAGTTTGTATCTTACTCGAAACAAAATTAAACGTGTACACTCGTCCTTTTTCCTCGTCAGTAAATTTCGTTCGTTCCGCCCGGAGTTCTCGAAAAATTTCATTTCCGTGGCGTTTGTCTCGCGTCTCCAACGTTTTACACACGTCGATACAACGTAGTCCGGATCCTGATCTTTCTGTGCAGCATCAGTCGCATAAATCAAACCGGCCGCGCGTTCCCCGTCACGTTCGCTTTAAATAATTTATTCCCTGGGCTGTATAGGTAACAGCTACGCTTCGCACCCAAGGATGTGGTAACTTTACCCGGTTAAAATATGGCGAACACCGGACGACCACCGACCGTGCAAGAAATATTGTAAATTATAAGTGCCGTGTTATAGCCGCGCGTCAATAGGAAAATCCATAACGCGGTCAGCCACGATTTTATTGAATAAATGATAATGAACGTTGTAAACGTGTTAACCCTTTTTGATCTGAATTATTTCTTTCAAACTGAAAAACAAAACAATTTTTCTGCATACAGTTATTTCTTAGATGTCAGAAAAACGGGGAAATTAAGAAATTCAAAAATAAACCAAAAAATTGTTTATAAATAAAAAAGAATATTAAACAATTTCTAAATATTATTTTCAAGAATGTATCCTTCTAACGGGGAAAAATCTAAATTATACGCTAGGATGCCATACTTTGAATCCTCTGGATTATAATATGAGTTATAAATGCTAAGTAAGTTAATGATTCCAAATGGAATTCTACGGTCGGAAAGGGTTAACGCTGAGGGATAACTCGCGCGGTGTTCGACGGAGCGTTTGGAACTCCCTTTAGGCGTGCGTGGACGAGTAAAAGTTTCGGCGACCTCATAGAATATTGCATCGAGCTGGGATTTCGCTAATTCGACGTTTCATCGAACGATATACCGGGTGTTTTGAATGAAAAGATTGAAACTTCAGAGGGGTTGAACGCTCGGAAAGGAGAGTAGAACATTGTTTACGTGTACAGAATGAGTACAGGAAGCATTACGTTTAGTTGTTGAAAAGGTGCACAATTGAATATCTTTTATAGGAGATACAGTGCATGAAAAGGGGATTTACACAGTCGGGTGTATTATAAGAAATATATTGAATGGAATGAACAATGCATTTGCAGCGGTAAAAAGTACTTTATCTGAAAACTCGTTACAGATAGGATTGGATAAGACAATGGAAATTTTTATACCGTTAATCTTGGGGGCTGTAGAACTACTTTGAAAAAGTGGATAGTCGTAAACACTCTCCTACATGCTGTGTGTATTAAATACAAAGAAAAGTGTGAATCAGTGGACGTGGCCTGGTAACAATTGATAACCAGGTGAAGATTCAGGTGTAACGTACGTTGTACGGAAACAAAAATATTCATACGTCTAAAGTTCCAAATGGAAAATGTTCTATATATTCACACAATATTCACCGATCAGCATATATTAGACTAACGATTTATAGGTACTTCAATAAGATACAATCGACTGTTCCAGAAAGTTCTTGAAATTCTCGAAAGATCGGCCGTCGAAGTTTCTAGATCACGTAGAAGTAAAAGTACCACGCTTTTATCCCGTATTAATACCATATTTAAATACCGTACCGAAAAAGATAAATCGACAACCACAGTGCCGAAAAACCAAATACAAAAATGAAAAAATAATACAAGTTCTATGACTCGAATGAGAACATTCTACTCTGTTACACCGATACACGGTGGCCCAGAATCCAATAATCCTGGCTAAAACTCCTACGAATTCAATATTCTATTGGAACCAGTCAGAAAATATTGAAAGACATTAAAGAAGAAACAAACTTTGCGAAAATTCGATTTATACAGAGCGTTTCACTTGAAAATAGACTATCTAAATATCTTCTCCGGGAGTGACGATACAAAAAGAATATCGTATGCAATTTGAATATCATCAAATGACGAATACGCTGCGAAAAAAAAAATATTTATATTCCAGGAAATTGCCTCCACCAAGTTTTAAATGATAGTGCTACCATTTGAGTAAATAGTTAGTAAATCATATCCAATAAACATACGTTTAGTAAATACATACTATCATTTCCAATACCAAAAGCAACAAAACCAATCGAGTATTCCCGAAAGTTCTGTTCGAATCCCGAAAGATCGGTCATCGAATCGTCGAGATCGCGCGAAAGTATAAATACGAAAACAGGTTGGCGCTGGAGGCTAGTGTGCAACCGAGTGTCCGTGCGATCGTTGGTTAACCGTTCGCGATCGTCAAGTGAATTCACCATATTCATACACGGAATAAAACCGACGCAAATTAGAAGCGACGAAGAATCTGAAACCCTCTGCGAGTATTCCCACGGTGGGAACCACGAACGAAGGAGCCCTAAATCGGCGAGAAACATCGAGACACAAGGCACGTACCACCTATCGTATGGCCGCGAGGCCTATAGATGAACAATTGATAAATAACTGATCGCGCATCGACGCGCTAAAGAATTTAAGACACGGATATAGGCATAAAGGGGCATTCCGTCGACCTACATTTTCTATTCGCTGGGGGAAGTATATCGGTTCGTGCCGCGGAAAATTGGGGTTTTCTACAATGGTCACGCACGCTCGCCGCTCGATCGCCTTTGTCTTTATTATCGATCATCGCGCCTACGACCAAGAAAACGGTTCAACATCGACGAGGAATCGTGACTTGTCCGACATCCAGGCATCGATGTCAGAGGTGACGAGCGGTAGCAAACTAGGAAAATGGAATTTGTTTGGGAACTGCGCGAATACAGTAATGTCTCGATGAGTGCGACGTACTAGGGTCCATTGCGGAGCATTCGTGGCAATGTGGCCACGTGGACATAATCTATAAAATTAATTAAAAATAATTTCCAACTATATTTATTGTTTATAAAAGCATAAATGTGATTTTTTAATACATAAAAGAGTTATTCTACTTTTAAATGGTCTAGTGACTTTTGGGCCACCCTGTAGGTACACACAATACTTTACTTACGGGGGCATCAATCGACACCGGGAAATATGTTCGACGGCGAATTTTTAACGTAGATACGAACGCGTTGCTCACCGTCAGGGACCCTCATGCCCATTGAAAACGAATTGCATAATATTTCGTCGGTCGTTGGCCTGACGAGCGACGTCGCGACGAGCTGCCGGGATCAACCTTTCGCCGCAACGAGCGAGAGTATAGTAATATACGCGTGTTATTTTTTTGTATTGATGTATAAACTCGTTGCATCTTTTATACCGTAATAATTTCCCATAAAATTTTATGACGATATTGTAACGATTGAAGAGCATCTTACCGAAATGATTTGTTTTGCACACACACGACCGGTCTAACAATTGAGATGATTTACCGGACAAGAACTCAATTTGGATGTTTCTACTGAAAAAAATAAAAAAAAAACCAAAAAGTTGGTTCCAATATCTTCCTTCAATATTCTAATATCTTCAGCCACAGCAATGTCCATAAAATAAATATTACCCATATGTATTAATTTTAGACAAAAGTACATCGAAAGATCATTTTTTTTAATGACATAAAATCCATTAATGAGAATTAGAATTGAAGTAGATACAAATACTATAAGGCTCCTTGGAACTGACAAGGAGAGGTCCCCAGGTTTAACGCTCACTTTTTAATAAAGTTTAGCACGGTGATAGAGCTTGGAATTCTGAATCCAATGATATTTGTTTCAGCGGCACAAGGCCATTAGTTTATGAAATATTTAATCAACATTATATATTTCAGGCCACACGTTTATTACTTCATAGTAGCACAAGTGTTCCCTGTCGAGCTTTAACCCCTTGCTCTATGATTTTCTTGATGTCTGCAGTCTCCAGACTTACTTTATCAATAATTCCCCAGAAACAAAAGTAATTCATGTACTTATCGCAATGGTTCATTTACTCTAAAAGTTAAATAACAACATCAGCAAACTTGTATTTCATTTTAACTTAAAGAAAACGAATAATATTTCTGTTGAATTCATTTTGATATCGTCACCACGAGTCTGACTCGATGTTATAAGGCAAGGGGTTAATATCCCCTGAACAATATTTCTTTCAGACTTTCAGTAATTTCGTAATGCCCTGTAACACTTACTTCATATTCGATAAGTATCCTAATACTTAGGAGCAGTAGCGTAGATCTTGCAGGCTCTTGATTCGTGACTCGATTAGATGGGACGCGAATTTTTAAGAGACACTCCGCTTTGTGATCAGCCTAAGAGACCCAGCTGTTCGAAGGAACACTGGACCGCAAACGATTGAATGCGGTTTCCGTCGGGGATTAACGCGGACAGAAGCGGACAGAGCGTTGTTAGAGGCGGAATTACGACGGCAATAAAACCGTTCCTCGGCACTTGGTTTCGCCGTCGGTGTTCCCGATTATCACCTTCGTGCTGCGATCGACAAGTTGCATCGGTATTTCATCTCGAACCTTCTAGGATATCGAATATTTATTTATCCTTCAACTTACCAGAGATTTATGTACCTCGAGCGCGCGCCGAATTCATAAAGACGCTTTTACGATGAACTTGCGTGCCTGACGAGTCGAAAGTTTTGAGTAATTCGAATGATTATCGTTTATGGGAAAGTATTAACGGTTAAACGTTTCAGGAAGTAATGCTAGAAATGTCGATTTGCAGTCGGAGAAAAATTGAAAGATCCTAAAATGCTATCAAACACAAAATTTCCATTGGTAAAAATTCATCCAAAAATATGGTGACTATAGAAATTTCGGCCAGTGTATATAGTTCACCGCGGAAGCCACACGATGGAACGTCGAGCTTATAAGTTTCGTAGATCGTTGCCAGAACGTGATTCACACGCTGGCTATTACCGTTTTGACGTCGGAACCCGGGAACGCGAATAGAATGGAACACACCGATTATCACTGCGGGCCTGGGGACTATTCAGCTAGGCTAATCGATAGGCTGAACTCTACTGCAAACAAAAAAGTACTTGCAAAAATACCCCATTCCTTTTAAACAATCTTCTAGCTTCATAGATTGTGTCAGGAAAAAATTCTATTTCAGTACTCTATTGTTCAGGTGTAATGAGCTTTTCAAGTGTTTCTTTTTATTCATTTTTTTTTCATCTACTCCGACGAAAATGTATCATGCAAATTGACGATTTTATACTCTTCGAGGATATAAGCATTGTGATACGAGTACAGTTTCCTGACGCAATCTTACTACACATTTTCTTAGCGACTCTAGACACATGTAAAATACCTTTCAGAATTATTTATTGAAATTCGATGCCAGTATTATAATTACTAACCACAACCGGTTCATTGTAATACAATTCGAAAGTATACTTCAGAATATAATTTTCTAGGAGAACGAAATTCCTCTTTATAGGCCTTTATATCGCAGGTAATCAGACTTCCCATTTATAGAATTCACTATACATACAACGCGATTTTCTCGAGTGTTCCCTTCGGCTAAACCGAGCTCGAGTCACCCTGCTCCTCGTCAGCGTACCCTACTCCTCTGTCAAACGAAACAACGTTGTTACAGAGATTGCGTCCACGTTGCGGCGAATCTAGTCGGCGAAGTGCACTTGACGATCCATGCACCGTGAGAATGTGTACAGTGTCGTGCATAAGTACTGGCTAAAGTACTCGGCTAGAGAGAGTGCATTATACGTACCACCGCTTCAATGTAACGATAAATATTTGTCGATTGCACATTGCATTCAACGGATCAGTTTTGTAGAAATTAATTGAAAAGTCTATATCTTCGAATCATCGAATACTAAATTTTTCCGTACAAACAGCTCTTGATCCTTGAATTGCTGGATAGCTAGAAACAATTAGAGGATCATGTGTTGCGGTTGTTGCGTCCGTCAACATGACGTAAAATTCCGGGAATGTTTCCTACAAAAACGAAACTACGTGTTAGAATTATACGGAAAAGATATGTCAATTTATCAAACCTATATAACATCTGTTCCGCCTGGTTTGCATAACCCAATTCAGACCGCCCACGGCAGGCAATCCTCTCTAAGATGACTGTTTTACGTCGTCGGACGTAACGCGACGACACCGACGCAAACACACACCGCATTTATTTTGACATAACAGAACTGTTGGAAGGAGGTGCATTAGAAACAATGTAAATTAAATTCTGTGCGGTAACATATCTCAACGCCGCCATTTCGATTCGTTACGTGACGATGCTACAATGGTCGCTTAACTGGTTTCCAGAGTGTATTCTAATCCTTCTAATTTTACCTTATCGATAGCATCCAGGAAAATTTGTATAAAACGATCGTATTATTCTCGATACGATGAAACTGAATTTTACCTTCTGCACTGATCAAATACTGTGTGACATTTACTATCGGTCAATAATATTGTTCTCAATGTGATACTAAGTTTGTAAACATTGTTTATTAGACCATGCGATCGATAGAAAATAAAGTTATCAGAAAATAACCCGAAGAAAGTAATTTTTAACTTACGGAGATTCCGATAAAAACATCGGGCAATTTTTCGTTTTTCTTGATATACGATTCTACAGGTAGAAACCACCCCCTGAAGGTTAACGTGTGTTTTCGTATTTTCCTGTATATCTGGAAAACTATAATAGATATAAGAACAATGTTACAATAAACATTTAATAGCTTCTTATGCTTTATAAAATTGTGTAATGAAACTGTTAAACATTTGTTTTTTAAATAAATAAATAAATAAACAAACAAATATTTAACAGTTTCATTGCACAGTTTTATAGAGTATAAGAAGCTATTTAATGTATATTCTATCATTTTTCGTAAATCTATTATAGTTTTCAAGATACACAGGAAAATAGGAAAACACACGTTTACCTTTAAGGGGTTGTTTCACCCAGAAGAACCGAATATCGGTAAAAACGAAAACTTGCCCGACGCTTCTGTCGACGTCTCCTACAACCCTGTAAAGTTTCAAAAAAGTCAGAATTTCCGAGGAACCATGAGGTAACTTCTACAGCTCTGCAAATTCTTCAGTTAAATTAATTTGTTTGTAAAACAGTATTTCACGTAAAAAAAAGCTGTAAAATCGAAAGTGATAATTTTCTAACTCCTGGACAGACCTACCCCCCGCGTCTGAGTCAAAATTATCCCAACTCACGGTACCGAAGTTTCCCTGTCACTGTCATACCAACAACAAAATTGTCAAACGATAAACTAGAATCACCGGTACATTACGGATACTTTTTTTCTCTCTCAGATCCTTCAGCCTTCCATACAGTAATTCCGATAAATCCGTGTAACGTTTCAATCGAACTTCTGTCGATGCCGTGGAATGTCACGAGATTCTAATTGAAAATGGAAGTTAGCGAGTCCGTGGCCAATTTGCATTCCTCCCGCGAAACGAAAGGAGAAGCGAAAACGTGCGACGGTGGGGGGAGGGGTGGATGGTTGGGGAGTACATGCATACGTATCGAAAGTCGAAAGCCGTTTCTCCCGTCGCGACGCGGGGTTTAATGTATTCGCGAGCGGTGGCAAACAAACGAGCGTAATTGAATTTTATCAATCGCAGGTAGCGGGCCCGGCCTGGCGCGCGGCCGTGATTTGCAATTTAATAGACGAGTGTTTCTCCTCTGGGCTGGTCGTCGTCGCCACTGCCGGCGTTTCACGCGATACACTCGGCTCTTACGCGGTAGCTTTTCCATTAGAATGTTGACACCTGACCCCCGAAGCACGGAAAGTCTGAGAGTAAATGAACGATTGCGCCTTGACTCGAAGTATTCGGAAGAGATATTACATAAGGAAAACGCGTGTGATCGCTGGGACTGTAACCGATTCTTATTATTCTCGATCGTTTCTTTCTTTCTTTTTTGTTTTTTTTTTTTTGTTTTCAAATCACACGGTTCTCGACGATTTTAGTGATCTATGACGCGTACGATCGAAAAATCGTCTGGTTGTGGTAGATTAATAACTAGAGCCCGGATGTTTGGATAAGTGTAGATTTGTATAGGTCGCTTTATCGACATTGGAATCCAAGTGGAGTCTGTTCTCGCTATTCTTCAAGGTTCTAAGTAGAGTAAGAACCTTGTTAGTTTTAATTACACATTTCACAGCACTGATTTTAAGATGATCGTGCGTGCTATGAGTGCATAAAATCTGCATTCTGGTAATGACATTACGTATGTACCACAGATTGACTCGATTTAACCCCTTTTTCTGCGTGGAATTTTAATTTGATAAATAGTCATAAGAATCATTTACGTGAATTCTAATATTTGTTTTTATTTTTGAACGATTGAAAATAAGTACCTATATGTGAGAATGCATGCGGTAAGGAGTTCACCCTAGTTATCGACCTGATCACGATCGATATTTTTTTAACACGGATTCTACGCACAATTTTTTTCGATGCAATTTGCAACCTTTTCTCTTCGAAAATGTTCTTACGTCTGCAAAAAGTGTAAGGATAAATTATTGCTAATCTTCGTGTTTCTCTTTCCTCGTCGTTATTTCATGTGCATTGCTAGAGTAACAGGGTTCCAATTGATATTTTAAACCTAGTATGACGACACGATAATTTGTAAACTCAGGAAGCTTCTCTTTCGTTGGCTACCTTTCAATAAAAAATGCAGTAATAACTTCTTCGTTGTCAAAGTATTATTCCTGATCCAAGCTACAAATTAAAACGATAGAAGCTTCTCTACTTGCCCCTATGTACTTTTCTAAAATTCTAGAAATCAGCTGTTCTCAAGAACTACTAAAAATCTCCCGAGTCTTGGCATATACGATCGGTGATTATCCAAAAATCCGAGGTCTGTAGGTCTTACAGGTGATAAAACGATTCCGTCCTATAACGTAACAGTCCTATAAAGCGCCTGAAATAGAATTTTCGTCTCTCTGACGCGTGTAGACCATCCATCGTGAATCGTGAGTGATTTTTCGTCGGTTCGACGTTTCGTCAGTTCTTCGAGAGCCAAGTCGTAGGTGCAAACAATCCACAATTATCTGTCCCATTGCGTTTTTCTCGATGGGAATTTAATGGAATACCATCAGCCGGGGAAATTTGAAACTCGGGTGTATGTCGTCACCGATTCTTCAGCTACCAAGCACGCTTAGATCCTCCTTCTGTCTAGCGCGGAATTAATCTCGCCTCGTTTCTTTGTGTACCCCGTGCTGCGCTGGCTATTATATTCCGGGAAAACGTAATTTCAGTGCTCGCGTACTTGACTCTGTCTCCGTTTCACGTGGCTCGTGTAAATGACGTAAGACAATTTGGAAGGAAGAACCAAACGAGGCGACAAAGTTTGCTCTAGCCCGGAGGCTTCTCGAAGACAACTCGCAAAGATCGATTTGTAGTCGCGTTCACGTTACTCGAGGAATTGTTAACCCATTAGGGCTAAACGTTGCGTAAATCCAACATTTCACTCGCAATTTTTTTTCCAGTTATTTCACATTATTGAATTTTGTTTTTCGTGTTTCGGTTATGAGATAGGATTTCAAAGATTTGCTTAACACTTTGTTCGTCACTGTTTCTTCTTGCATTTAGATGATATGACGTTTTGAAATTTGAAGAAATTGACGTATTCATAGCACTGTGATAAACCATTTTTTTCTTATGTCGCGTACATTTTTTGGTGTATCTTTCTCATGCAGTGGGCTTCTATAATATAGCGTCTAGTATTATAATGCATTTTTGATGCACATGTTCGTGTTGAAAAATATACAAAATACTGTATGAATTATTTTATTTACCAAAAAATTGTAATATGTATTTAATTTTGTTGGTTCGGTGTCGCTTCAAGTCTCAGTGTGAAAAATTGATATCAAGTACCTAAAATTTCAATATACTTGAATACTTCCTCCATACTTTGGCATCGAATTGTTCGATATTGGTTCGGTCACTAATAATAGAGCTGTTGTCAACTAAACTCTAAAACTTGTTAGAGTCATACGTTCCTGAACAGGCGTCAAAGAAAAGCTGTTTATCTTCATTAATGGTCTCGTTAAACCTAAATTACCTGAACACTTTCTGAAATCTCACGGTGATACGTACTCCATTTCATCTTGCACATTATCATAATAGGCTATAAGTGCATAATAGCGATATATTATTTTCTTCGTCAGACTTTCAAGTAAAGTGTGATGGTCACTGTATTATCGCTGTTTTTCTATTAACCTACTAGTTCTCTTTATCGAGAATACAAAAGTGGCCAATAAATAGTTGTTCCCCCGGAAAATTGTTACTCTTGCCCGTAAATATCATATTTTCCTGTACACGCTATTCATTCTGTGTACGTAGACTAATGTAAAATATGAAGGGACATTGCTTCTTCTTTCCGAGAAACCTCGTTAAATCAAGAATTGAATAAAAGCAACAGTAAATAGGAAGACTTTCGTTTCACCTGGCCACCAGAAAGGATCGTATGAAACGGTCATAGAGACGAGATTTAACACGACAGAGAAGCGAGAAATTACGATTTCACAGCGGTCGTTGAAGCTCTTCGTCTTTCGCGGGTGCATTCCCCTGTCTATTCGTTGACCCTTGGCGTTCGAGCGATCATTTCCGGTTGCGCGGCGAAAACTCGTCGGTTTTCCGCGTGCTCGAGATGTATGTATCGAGATTTCACTGAAACTAATTCGGCTGAGAGATCCACGATGGTTGCACGTAGAGAAACCTGTTTGGTACATTCGAGATTTGCGTAATTCGTTCTTGGAAGTGATTTCTATCATAATCTGCTGACGGACGATCAGTAGATACGGCTCGTTCGACTCACGATTTTGCTTCTACGGTCACACGAATGTACACGTAGAATCCCTAGGAACGACAAGGGAATGGAGAGTTCAGTTGTTAAACAAATTTAACAGGTTGGTCTGTCTTCAATTGCGAAATATGTATCTTGTTTCAATGTTCTCTTTTACTTATAATACATCGTACATTGATGTTCGACTGCAGAACCTTATGTATCAGGTAAACGAACGAATAATCCACTATTAATTATAAGGCGATACATATTAAATGAAAATATTTCCGTCCGCTCAGAAGTGTCCTCAGAATTTACGATGCTTCGATAAATCCTCTTAATCCTATCGATTTCAGATATCGTTGTTACTACGCCACGATACAGATCCTCTGTGGGAGGGATTTCGCGGGATCAATTTCTTTCAATTCAGACTTATCCGCCAAGTTAAAGTATCGAATTTCTTGTTCAGGCACGATTTCGAAATCGGCGATTGTTTACCCAAAATCTGTATCTTTTTTCGAAGGTCTTTCTTCAATACCTTGCCTCTTCAAGCTCCTGGAGTTTTTTTTCAAAAACAGGAGGTCATACTGGTATACACAGGCAACTCTCGTGTGATATAGGTATTTCTCGTGTGAATAAAGTAGTTTTGTTACATTTTGGAATCTAACCAGAGTTCCTGGATTATGTATAGTTAATATATGCAATAAAAGCATGAAAATCTACTAATTAATAATAAATAGATTGTGGATGTTTATATAGATCTAAAGGTTTGGGACCATTTCAATGACACCTCAAAGATAATTTTACTTCAAATTCGAGATTAATGTGACCCAGTGTGACAACGAAGGGTTAATAATTCTGTATTGGTTCCCGAAGATTCATCCCCATTTCACAAGTGTCCCAATACTTACGGAACAGGAGTCCATATGAAATATCCTCGTGCTCCGTCTCCCGCAAAGTGGGCTCGATCCCCGCCATAAGCTGCTCCAAATATACACGTCTGCCTGGAGAGGAAACACTCGTCGTCTCCCCCAGACTTCGTTTACCCGCGTTCCACGAACAGAGAAACTCTGCCCGCGCGAAAGAACGGACGTTCGGTGGCGAATATTTTTGTCCTGCTCACAAAGTCGCAAATTACGTGGCGCGGCGGAAGGTGACGTAAAAATAAAATCTCGTCGCCCTGTGTGTACGTGGGCCGAGCAGAGTTCCCCAGCATCGAGTCAAAAGATCGATAACACCCGGCCCGAGAGATCCTTTCCCTTCCCCTGTCGGTCCAGCATCTCTCTGTTCCGCCCGTGGATGGCGCGTGGGCGTCAGGAAATACGCGCCACCCAGACCAACGAACCACCAAGCCTGTGTGGGCGTAAGGTCGCTGGAACGGTTACGGTGATCTTCTCTCGGCACAATTCTCGCGTGTAGGAGAACGGTTCGATAACGTTGCTCGACATGTTTCATCCCCCTGTTTAACACTGCGGCTACTACCAACGTTGAATGTCTGCGAAATTGAATTAATACATTCGCAACGGAGCCTTCAAACGTCACGTTTCACCTGTGTTCATACTTAGTAATCGTGTTATAAAAAAATTGTTATAATTTTTTAATGAATTGACATTTTTCAACTAAATTTTGAACGAAATTGGACATTACTTTTTTTTTTGCATCGTATTATACAGTTTTTGACATCCAATTATAAGTGGTTCTCAACTGTTTGATAAGTATACTCGTCATGGAATAAAAGAATGTTATGTTTCCATGACGAGTATACTCGATATAAACATCGAAAGGGTTAAAAGTGGTCAGGTGGATCTCTTATTAATTGTTATTATTATATATTAAAACGTCGAAATAAACAAGGATCTGTGTAAGCAGCTGTAAAATAAAAATAAAACATCCCAATAATATTCATGGGGTTCCTCAAGCCCCATCTTACCAATTAAGGATAAATATTGCAGCATTGACAGACCTGGAGATTACATACAAGGCCTATGTCAGCGGTTACTTCCTTTGGGTCATCTAGCGAGAAAATCATCCTGTAACATAACCGTGATAAAAATATTACAAAAGCTGCCAAATGCCCAACGACTGAAAAATGACGTTAAACGCTTTCGAAATGTTAAACCATCCCTGTGAATCATTTACATGTCACGGTGATACCTGCAAAAAAGTACCGAAATATATTTCTCTTGTTAAATACTTTAAGAATGAAAGGGTTAAGAGTATCAAATTGAATTGCTCTGTTTCCATAAAGTTTTTCTAGAACCTGGTTTCTTTTTGCAACGATTCAAAATTACGTCGTTACAAGACAGTGGGCTCGTTATCAACCGAAAGTGCCTCATGAATTCCCCTGTATAAGGACTTCATTCGCTCGATTCTAGGGGCTTTCGTTCTCCCACGCTGGGAACGCGCGGCACCCTTTTTTAATTTACGCGGCTTTTTTAATCTATGGAGTTTCGTGTCCCCCTCCTCACTCCGCTCGACGTGGCGTATATAGCCTTACTGTGGCGTGGGGGTTCATTCAGTGACGCCTACGCGTTCTTCGCTATGACGTCATTGAAGAAGTATACTGGAGCAAGCGATGTCGGCTCGAGCCGGGAGGAGGCGCGATCGAATCTGGACCACCGCTCCTCGTGGATCGGCCGAGCCAGTTGATCAAAACCGCGACGTTTGTTCTTGTAGCGCGAAGTTTACGCCACGGAGACAACACGCTGTTTCGTGTAATAATCAGTGGACTACGAATATTTTTACACGAATACAAATCTCTCATAGGGCTTCCACAAAAATTAGTATCACAGAGAAACTACTTTAGGTATTTTATTAACACTTTGACTGCCACGTCACCCAAACATGGGTGACACGTACATTGAAAAGTGTCTGGATTATTTAAACACTGTTATAAAATGTTTGCATGAAATTAATATCACAGTGTAATTTAAAGCAAGACCTAGAGCCTCTATTAACTGAACTCAAATATTTTCGACAATTTATGACTTAAAAAACGAAATAAAGCGTGTCTGGCTACGTACGGCCTTTTTCACTGTGGCAGTCAACGTGTTAAACTACCAGCATTGAATGTATACTAAATTAAATTGTATAATAATATACAGCATGTATAAGACAGTCTAGCATAATATACCATAAAATAAAATCTGTAGTAAATTAAAAGCCAACATAAATTCCACCGAAAGCATCATTATAATTTCAGACGTGGTACAGTAGTAAATCTGAACGAAAGAAGAAAGAGAGTCTTTCGCTTTAGAATAATGCACTGATATGTATCGACGTTCAAAAAAGTATAATGTAGCAGGAATCCTGGCGCTAAAAATATAGGAATCAAAGTCAGGGTCACTCTAGAATAGTTTAGAATAATCTAGAACAGTCCAGAATAATTCAGAACTTCCAAGAACGATCACCGAACGAATAATTCACCATACAATTTATGGAGTGTTCGTTAACCGAGTAAAAATAACTTTCCAGTATATGGATGTCCATACCAAAGATTCGAATAATAATGGGCCCAGCATGAACCTATATTGTACAATCTTTTGGTTTAAACTTCAGAATCGTCAGACTTACAATCATCCCAAAACCCATTTTTAATGTTGAAATTAATCTGAAATTAATCTTTCGTGAAGTTTTCGTTCGATTAACCCTCTAACTGCTAATTAAGATCTCGTTTCATTACGATGTGTGGGTCATTCCCTACTATACCTTAAAAAGATAAAACTTCATTTCTCTCAGATTGTAGTTCTCCTTTCATCGTCAAATGACGACAGCCTCAAGCAAACAGTTCCCGAAGCTATTCAATTTTATCGTGTTCCTTTTAATTCCCGTGCATTATAAACTCCGCAAAACTACCCGTCAACTCGATCCAAACAATGTGTACAAAATAACTGTGTCCTCTGTAATCCTCAAGATCCTCGTAAACATCCCCGTCACTGGACCACGAGCAAGAAATTCCGAAATATACCCGGGCCATAAGCGACACGGCCCATTAACTCGCCATATGTACCGTGTGGGACATCGTGACTCGGATTTACAACCCGATAAATTCGTCTCGGAATCGCTCTGTTACGGCGGCGCCCGCGCGTACACGGCTCGATAACTATTCCTCTGCGCGCGTGTGTGTCGGTGGGCTTTGTGCTGCCCTCCTGAAGCACCCGCGACACCGCCGCCGCTACCGCTGCTGATGGTGCTGTCGCCGCCACCAGTCCATTCCGTTCGCCTTTCACTCCGCTGGCCTCAGTTCGCTGGTGCCTCTCATCAGTTGCGGACCTCTCGATCGGTGCGCGGACCCACGAGCGAATCGAGATCATTCTACACACCGTGATCGTGTTCGACCAATCCCTCGAAGTCTCCTCTAGTGAAAATCAATTCTCACCTTTAATCGATCTAAAAATCCTCGTGAATTCAATCGATCAAGTGAAACCACTCTACTGGACATATCTCCTAAATCGTTCGAGGAACAAGAGGATCGATCAAGGAAACGAAAAACGGAACTACATTCGACTGACATCGAGTGCTTATTCATGGTAAGCCTTCGCCCAGGCTAAGGATTTAGGTCCTCTTCCTCTGGACCTTTTATAGAGTGTAGACAGTCGCGTGGTGGCCCCGAGTGTGATCCACAGGTGGTGTGCAGTCTGGGTTCCCAGTTTTTCTCGATCCCCTCAAGTCCAGTAGGGGGACGGTGCAGTGCGTCCTGGATTAGTGAAAGTTCTTCCCCCCTGTTCGGTCATATTATCTCTTATTCGGGTGGTATCGTAGGTGTCACAGTGATCGATGAAGAGAGTTCTGTTCGTTTCGATCCCATTGAGATGAGCGTTTGATGAGAGAACGACGTTTCCCATTTTTCTATTCGTGGGTGGCTGAAACTTCGCGAATTGTGCGGTACGTACCGGTGGTGAAGCAACTTGCTGTAATCGACGTCTGGGTGACTGGCTGGCTAACGTAGTCACAGGTGTTGTCGTTTTCAAGTGTACTTCGCTGATAACCGATCGAGAACTAACGATCCATAGGACTCTGATAGTGTCTGGCTAAGGCCAGACAAACACGGAATTCCGTTTCGTTGTAACTAGCCCGACTCTGAGAGGAGTCTGATCGGCATTAGGCCGACTCGCGCCGAGTATCGATAACTTTAATGACGTCTGTCAGCTTGTAATCGACCGAGCCGCGCGCGCGCTATCGGCTAGCGCAGCGAGGATAATTGAGCATTATCGCTCTGTTCGTCCCCAATGAACTCTAAACCCGTGCCTTCTGAATTTCTGATGCTCATATGACTGGTTCGACGTCCAACGGACGTAAAATCACGTTTTCGTGAATTAATTTGAATTTTTGAAAATTCGGCTGTTTGGAAATCACATGGTAGCTGAACCGAAGGTGTTTATTATTAGACTGTGGATATTTAAGGAAGTGTAGGTTATGTGTGGACTAGCGAAAGTGGAATCAGGCGGGTTTACATGGTTCCTCGGGTTTTACGGGAAAATCTTGTTGAACGTTATTGAGATCCATACACTAAATCGTGCCCTAAATAAATGCATAAAATCGTAGTTTTGTTATTAATTTAATTTCGTTGTCGTTTATGTTTTTATGTGTAGTATGAGTGCATATTATGAGTAAAAATTGTAATAACGTTTTAATACGGGGATTTACTTGGTTTTTAATTCGATAGACAGCTTCGTAGAACACACAACTTCCGTGTAATTTCCAGTCGTCAGTAGATCCCGGAATTTTTATGCATTTATGATGTACAGTGTCAGAAAGAAGTATATTCACGGATTAGTGATCTCGGTGTAACGTCGAGCTGACAATTATTTACGACCGATTATTTTGTAATAATTCAGTTCTCAAATAAGAAATAATCTGGTGATAGTGATTTTTAAAGCTGATGTTATATTGACAACTTTACTGCCAGTCGGTAGTGATAGTGATGTATGAATACTTCATATTGACAGTATCTATAAGGAACAGATTATTAAAACAGAAGCTTTAGTATGGATTCACAAAATTTCCGTTCTATTCTTTACACAGCGAACACTTAAATAACTGATGGCATAATAAAATTTCACATTCAGACACAGGACAAACATGCACTTCACGTCGCTAATATCCATCGAATTTTATCGTGGACGGAAATAAATTCGTTATCCTTTATTTTTGCTCGTTTCGATTGATTGCCAAGTAAATAAACATTGGCGTATTGCGAATATTTATACAAAATTTCGTCCTTCAACATTACAAAAATAAATATCAAAGAAATACTTTCTCACCAACTAAGGGATTGATTAATTAAAAAAATAAAACAAGACCATTAGTAAAAAATAAAACCACTGGTAATCCTTCGAAAAAATTGTAGCTCCGTTCTGTTTTACACATACTAATATCAAACGTGCAATGAATAAAGTTTAGTTGATATAAAATGATCACGGCTGTTAAACTTGGTCACTGATCGAATCGCATGATACAGTTTTAAATCCGTTAACCGGACAGGATTGTTTAAAAGCAGGATCTTATAAACATACAAACTTTAGTCGTCGTTAACGATTCACCAGAAGTGTTTCAACGAGGTGGGTTCAGCTTCTATTCCGGATATTAGACAATCGCGGAAGCTCTTCGAGGGGAATCGAAGCGACTTAATTTCCTCGAGAGAGCTGGAACGTTTCGAGCTGCGATCGCGACGTGCTCCATGGGAATCCATGAAATACCGAGCGGGAACTTGGAGCAGGAGGTTTAGAAACGTGAACGTGCATAACTACCCGGACGTAACCTCGTGGCATTTCTAAATGTCCGCTCGCACACCTAGCGCATCTCGACACAGAACGGGAACGCTGAAAAGTGTGGAGCATCCTTTTGTTCGTTTGATTACCGTATCGATGATCATGAAAATGGCATTTTCATTCTAAAATATTTTCAAAGTCTCCTCCTTCAAGCATCAATTACATAATGCGCGACAACAGAACTATTAACGCGATTAAATCGTGAATTCTTCTGCGAAAATGATTCCTCATCACTGTGATAAATGAATGATTTATTGTATTGCGGATTGGTGTAGCGCAATATAAATGACCCGTTCAATTTATAGACTTAGGCGAGTCTCATAATCGTCGACACGAAGATATCCACGTTTTTATTTTTGAAAATCACTTATTAACACTGAAAAACTTCCCTTAAAAGTTTTAAATTGTTCAGCGCTCTAAGACAGCGGTTGTCAAATTTTTAGACTTGCGTACCACTTGGCTGTCAGTTTCCTTAAATTGTACCCTCTAATATTAGAAAATCAAATTTCTCCAAATTTGTAATACCTCATACATAAAATAGAACGGTTTATTTGTTACGAAAATTGAAGGCTTTGGAAATTATTGAATCGATTTTGACCAAAAATGGGTATTAACCTTCCCGGAAATGAACACTTTAGAACAAAAAAGACGCGTTGATGAGCTACAGAGCCATAGACAAACAAACACAAACATAGGCGTCAAAGTTACACCCTTCCTTTCTACTCCTAAAACACCAAGCACGTGCCCCAGGTTGGGAACCGCTGCTTTTTTTTGTTTTGGCCAACTATCCGCTTACGGTGTGTGGGAACGCGAGAAATATAATAATATCAAAACTTTGGTATAGCTTAGCGCGGCATTCGGTACATCTGTATCTAAACAGAGCCCTTAATTAAAAGCAATATGTGAGTTTGTTGGTACAAAGTATAATGCGTTAAAATGAATGTTAAAATTATACCGTAAAATTTCCATGCATCGTATATGAGTGAATTAACGGCAGTCTTGAAAATACACTTGTTAGAGCTAAATAATTGAACGAATTATTTAACACGAGTTCGGTTAATTAAATTACAGTATTGATTCTTCCGTCATGACTATAATCTGCATACATATACTTCATATCGCTCTTAACCTCTTCCATGGACAATTTAAAATGCAAAAAAAAACAAAAACATTAACGACGACTAGCGCGTAGCGTTTATATCATTTCGAGACACCATCGATCACGGATTTTATCGACTTGTCAGCGAAGAATCCACTGAAATTTGAATAATTCATTTCTGTAATTACTTTCATAATAACAGAACGCTATCATACATATATAAATAAAATATCCGGGTTAATATTAGCCAGAAAGGGGACTCGAATCCTCGTAGTGTTAAAAAAAAAAAAAAAAAAAAAAAAAAAAAGTGCAACGTACTTTTTTCACGCGATCCATCGAAGTGTGGCGGTAATGACATCATTAATAACATATCCTGTTTCCTTTCCGTTACAGTGTGGCTCCCTGGAGATCGGCGAGGAACGCCAGCGTCGGGTCGCAATGATGGAGTCCCTCTGCCAGGTGAACAGCACCAAGACCAATGCCGGCAACGGTGCCAACGAGACGAACAACACCAACAACACGAATAACAACAACAACAACCCGGACTGCCCGGATCCCCAGCAAAGGCTGGCGGTGCTCAGTTTCGAGCAAGTGCGTCGATTGAACGACGTGATGAACGAGGTGGTCTGCATTCACGGTAGAGGAAACTTTCCCACCCTGGAGGTCCGTCTTAGGGACCTGGTGACCGTAGTACGAAGCAAACTGGAGACCGACCCGAGCAACGGCGGCGCTGGAATGAGGGTACGGGATATCCGATTGAACGGTGGCGCGGCATCCCACGTTTTGGCCACCGAGTCCCAACCGTACAACGACCTGGATCTGATCTTCGCGGTCGAGCTGTCGAGCGGGCGAAATTACGACAAGGTGAAGGCCGCGGTGCTCGGCTCCCTGTTCGATCTGCTCCCGGAAGGCGTCAGCCGCAAACGTATCACCACGTGCAGCCTGAAGGAGGCGTACGTGAGCAAAATGGTGAAAGTGAACAACGACGGTGACCGATGGTCCCTGATCTCGTTGGGCAATTCACGGGGTCATCGGAACGTCGAGCTGAAATTCGTCGACACGATGAGGCGGCAATTCGAGTTCTCCGTGGACTCGTTCCAGATCGTGCTCGACTCCCTTCTGTTGTTCTACGAGTGCAGCAAACTGCCGATCGGCGAGAACTTCTATCCGACCGTGGTCGGCGAGTCTGTTTACGGTGACTTTCAGGAGGCCCTCTACCATCTACACAAGAAACTGATCTCGACGAGGCATCCGGAAGAGATACGGGGCGGTGGTTTGCTCAAGTACTGCAATCTTCTCGTCAAGATGTACAAACCGTCCCAGCCCGACTACATAAAGACCCTCGAGCGATACATGTGCTCGAGATTCTTCATCGATTTCCCCGACATCAGCCAGCAACGGGCCAAACTCGAGAACTATCTGTGGAATCATTTCGTTGGACCCGAGGAAGAGGCGCTCAGGTATCAATATCTGATGCTGTTGCACAGCGTCGTAGAGGAGTCCACGGTGTGCTTGATGGGCCACGAAAGACGACAGACCCTAGCTCTGATCGAGAGCCTCGCCTACCAGGTGTTGTGCCAGGAGCAACAGCAACGGCTTACGAACCATCAACAGGCGCCGCCCGGCCCGCCTGCCACCTACGTTTACGCGAACGGTTATTATTACGCTCCCGTGATACCCACCGCGTGTTACACGTGCACCTGCAACTCGTGGATGGCGTGCTCGTCGTGATGCGACACAGACGCCAACGCCATCGTCGCCACTAGCACCGCCATCACCACCGCCATCACCACCTTCGGAAGAGTCGTCGGCTACGGTGCTGCCACCACGGTCCCAACAAACAACAGCTCCGGGACTAACGACGACGCTGTCGCTGCTGGGATCGATCGAGACGATTGCAACCTTCTTCAACGTGCACGATCATCCCGCCACGATCGTAGCCCCTGTGATTCAGTGGATCAAAAGAACGACGCACCGATGACGTCGATCTTCCACGATTGCTGTGGGCCAAACGAATCACTGGTCCTCAGTTGACGCTCGGCGGTCCCGTCGAAACACACAAAAACGGTCCAGAGCGTGACGTAGACGAGGCTACTATCTCAGCCACGTCGGTACGAAAGAGAACAAGTACGCGGGATCGTGGACGGTGATGGTGGAGAGCATTCGGAGAGAATTCTATCGTGTCCGTTGCTAAGATGACGACTGGCGACCAAGATCGTGGGGGGAAGACTGTGAGAGTCGGAAACTAGGAGGATTTTTTCGTGCACGTCTTTCTTCCCCCTTGGCCCGACGCGAATCAGCTGTGTACAGAGGTGTTGCGGTGGAAATGGCTCAGAGTTGTACGAGGGGGGGGGGGATAGATGGACGGGTAGGATCGGAAATCCACGATGGTATAACTCGCTGCTACACGGTCGTAGGGGATCAACTGAGAGACTACAAGACTCCAACGCGAAATGAGATACAAAGTAAACAAATGTGTTGTTGTGCCTAACATTCGAAACGGGAGAGACGGAACGCATCTAGACACGCGAATATTGTATATGTATATATATATATTAAAAAACTAGAGGGAGACAGAGAAAGAGATACACGGGGATCGAAGATGGAAGAGACTCGGTGATACACGGTATATACATATATATATTTGGACGCTATTTGGGCGCGCGTCTAGACGGACGTGTGTTTTCACGGTATAACTGTTAACGAAAAAAAAAAAAAATAAAAATAAAAAAAAAATATAAAACAAACTTGTGCGCGGCGGGTTGCTTCGGGATACTATTCGTCGCTGCGACGTGTCCTTTTCACGGAGTCGTTCTGAAAACGGAAGCTGGGACGATTCGATGGATGACACGGAGCAGCGGGACCAGCTGTGAGATGGGATCGAAATGGATGAAGGAGTTACAGAAGACGAGGAGAAAAACGAATCCGGGCGACGAAACTCGCGGGAGTCACGACTGAAACAGAAATTTCTCTATACATATATACATATTAATACATCACGAAAGCGTCTTAGCGTGTTCCGGTCGCCCCCTCTTTCTTTTCCAAAAATCGAAAAAAAAAAAGAAAAAATTAAAAAAAAAAATGATACAGATAACGAAAGTACGGGATAGAGAGAAGAAGAGAGAGGTAGTTACGTAACGAGGATGTGTTGCTGAAAAGAAAAGAAAAACGGAAAAATTGAGGAACGTAGTGGTAACGATAATCTATGTATAAATATTAATGTGTGGCTGTGAACACATTTCATTTAGATACTATGTAACGTGATAAGATTTCAAAGAATCGAGAATGAGCGATCTGTGCGATTCGGTGAGAACGAGCTCGGAAAAAAAAGGGGGGAGGGATAAGGGAAAGATCGTTTTCCCCATTTGTTTCTTTGATTATCGCGGGAATCCAGCGCCGTTAACACGAAAAAAAAAAAAATTAACAAGCACACATACGCAGGAACGACAAAAGATCGTACTAAAAATGATTCGAGCAGAAGGGACAAACGATCGTTCCGCGGAAAGCGAGCACAGTTGTGCGAGCGTGGAAACAGAAAAAATAGAAACGGAAGAACCGTAGTTGTTTCTTTTTTTCTGATGTTTAGAAACTAAGAACAATGAGGAGAAAAGAGAGAAAAAAAAAAGTAACCGAACCGAGCCTTGCAACCCGTCGAAGGACGCGAAACACCGTCGATGGACTCGGAAGGAACCATTCGTGAATGCATCTGACACACACAAACACACACACACACACACACATGCATTTGTAGTGACACACACAAGATTGAGCGATCCTTGCGGCGACCCTAGTCTCTTTCTCTCTCTCTCATAACGGCGGCAACAGCTTGCATAACTTTCTTTATTAGATACCGTAATTATTTAATACCGCGAGCGAGAGCGTTGTTGCGCCGTATCGAAACGTGTAGGTGTAATATGTATGTGTTCTGCGCGCGTGCGTGTGTATATGTGTGTGTTCAGCTCCGTGACTCGACTCTCGCTGGTGTCAGCGCTCGCATTTTGTGTCTGCGCGTCTATATATGCTCTATACACGCACAGAGACAACACACCAGCCACGAATCTCCGCGGTTTCATCGAGTATGCGTGCGATATACCTGCACGTGGATCGAGATAGAGAGAGAAAGAGGAAAAGATAGAATTATGCGCATCTCTGTGTGTGTCTGTGTGTGTGTGTTGTGCTCGCGCCCGCGGAATATACTCGCGTGTCTCTCTGTCTCTTTATATGTGCGTGTCCGTATCGACTGGTGACCCCGTTAGTTAGCTCAGTCAGTCACTTTGCTCGCTCGCTCACACACTCGCTCATCGGTTAACTTCTAGCCAGGCCTCGTTCGCTAGCTCGCTCGCTCGCTCGCTCACTCTTCCTTTCAGTTCGCAGGCGAAAGTAAAGGCCTAATAAAAAGGCCTGCAAACTGGTTTTTCTGGTGTATCGCGTGTTAATGCTAAGGAGTATAGCCGAGAGAGGGCCCAGCCGGTGGTGGTAGTGCGCGCGCAACGCTATCCCCCCGGCTGTTCTCTACGGGCCGATCTACTACCACCGAGTCTAGCTCAACCACTACTTTAGTCCTCTTCGTCGGAAGTCGTCCTTTTCGACCGTTCACACGTGGTTAGTTTTGCCGAGCTGGTTAACATTGGGTCGAATATCGATCTGAGGACGCGCGACCCCCTAAGGGTTTGTTCTTGGGAATTTGGATCAAAGGACTTTGATCTCGCGACAGCTGTTGATCCTTCTCTTGCATTTTGATGATACGATAAAAAAATCTTGGGACGATATCTTGAGACTCCAGTGTATAGACTGTTAACATCGGTTGATTGGTAGACTCCACTTGGGTTGTCGATGATATTAGCTCTGGATGGAGAATGTCGATGAGATTTAGTGTGAATTCTTCTGTTAGGAGAAGGTGATTGTTCGTAGTTTCTGAATGGAAGAGAGTTCATTGACTGTTTTGAATGAATCAAGCTTGAAAAAGACCGGTGATTTTCTTCGTTGAAGTGAGAGCTCGTGGAACGATACTTTGAGAATGTTTGGGGACTGTAGCTTCGCCAGGGTGGAGTAATCGAAATTATATGTGTTCGTTACATATGGACTTGCGATGTTCGAGGTTAGTTTACTTAGTTTGGGTTGGTTCTAGATTCGTGAAGCTTAAAAGCTGGTCATAGAATTGATGATCGGCTATACTTTCTTTGTTATTGGGTTCAGGTTTCTCGAATAACATTAAGGATTTTATAGAGGTTTTAAATGAAGCTTCGTTAACGTCAATAGATGGAAATTCTACTGCAGTTCTTAAAGACAAGGAAGATTATTCGAGTCAGACTTTATTCTGAAACTGAATATTACAATTTGTTTATAGAATCAACCTTGATAAGAACGAAGATTTTCTTCGTTAGAAGTGATTCTTTAATGTGGAAGTGACTTAACTTATTAGAACACTAGATTTTACACAAGCTAATCAAAGACTTCAACTGAAGCTCTGTCGGATCCTAAGCGTGAATCTTGGGTATAAAGATGACTCGAGTCGAAGCTCTCGACTTCTAGAACTTTGGATAATCTTGCGCATGGAAGTACGGTTAGTCTCTTGAGTTTGATAGACTGTGATAGAGTATCGATCATCTTCGTTGGGGAGTGCAGTACTCTCGGAAAATTCTCCAGAAAATTTCGAAGACTTTGGATGGAAGTCTTCGTCAAAGCATCGACTTCTATACGCGTTCTCTCGGTATGGATCGCGAACTTTGGATCACTCGAGCCGTGGATCTCGACTTTTGATAGCCTGTGATAGCAGATCATCGATTTTCCTTCGTTCCTGAACTCTACCTTTCGGATAAGATTTTATTGGATTAACGCGCGATAACTTTGAAGCTCATTCGTGAATTTATCATGAAGAGGTGACCGCTGGGATCAAATCGTCGACGTTCCGTCGAAAGTTGGTCGCTGAATCGCGGCGCATCGACTATCTTCTTTATCATCGAGGTTGAAACACCGAAGTAGATTCTGTTCCAAATGAATCTTTTACTAAAAATTGTCGGCTGTGTTGGAACTTTCCGAGTGTCGAGACTCTGCAGTTTAAAACTTTCCCGTCGAAACTCGTCGACGCTGAAGCAACGCTATCCGATTTGTTACCGAGGAAGCATAATTGAAGCTTCTGTAAAGTCTGAGTCACAAACTTCTAATCTGATTTCTAGAGATTGGATCTATTTCGTAAAGTGGTTCGATCATTGATTTTACTTCAGAAATAATTAATAACTGTGGTGAAGACTTTTCCAAGCTGACAAAAGGTTGACCATGTTTATTCTTTCAGTCGACACAGATACCAAGCTCTAAACTCCCAAGGTATTTTATTAACCTAAGCTTCTTCGCGATTTTGAGCTTCGATTATCGCAGCCTGAGGATCTCTCCTTGAGAGTTCTTAAACATTCTAGGTATACAACGACCTCTCGAACCGTTTTGTTTCGCGATTCATATCGATGAACACTTTTCGGTATGCGGAATCAAAAGACAATTATCGCATCGGTCTCTCGTCTAATCGTCCGTCTTACGAACGCTTTAATTTCCGAAAGCTTTAAGCGGCGTCTTCAACATCGATCATCGTCACGATCTCTCGGTTACGATCTATCTAGATTAACCGGTCGTTTTAACGTAGGTGACAGGATCGCGATATGCCTGTGTGTTTGTGTGAAACGAACACACGTTAACCCCTAAACTCGCGTCTTTTATTAAACAGTTTGTACTTTTTACTGGAATAGATCGTGAATTATCATCGGCGGATCTGTTTGAACAGTTTTTTCTTTTTAAACATTTTTATCCATATCCAATAATTCTTCGAGCCACACATTTCTTTAAATATGAACGAATATCGATCGTTTATAGAGGGTTGTAACTGGTAGGACCTTGATCCTCATAAATTACTTATTTCGAAATATTTTTTATCCTTAGTCACGCCTATTTCTGTCGCGTCACTGAGTTATTTGCGTATAGAAATTCGATTTTTAAGCGAAATCTACGATATTCTGAGCCACATTTTTCCTTTAAAAATAAATGACATCCGATCATTATTAAGGGGATTGTCTTCTGTTTATTTGTGTTTATTTCTCAATATTTTTATGTATATCCTAGTTACTTTTATGTTTGAATTAATTACTTACTAATCAAGATTTTTAGACGAGAGTAAACAGTTAAGTTGTCGTCGAAGATAGTCGAATATTTTTTAACAGATACAAAAATGAATACATATTTTATAGACACAATTTAATCGCTAAAGGGCTCTCGAGAATTGTCGCTTTTAGACTGATGGTCTTCGATCAGTGGGTGTTTAGAACCATCGTTCTCGTGATCAACGATCAATCACATAAATGGATCTACAAAGGGAGATTACGAGACAAGTTGTCGATCGTGACGAATTCCTCGATCGATGACCGATTTGTTTCGATTGTGTTCTTTCATGAATTTTAACTCTGCTCAAAAGCGTGGGTGCAAGAAGTTTATAAACTTTGCTGTATTAACGAAAGTCGATTGAGAAAAATGAACTCATATTCAGACTTACATACTTCAATCAGATTTTCTTCTTTGTGTGTCTAGTTAAATATTAGATAATTCTATGATATTTCTTGATAAGAGGTAAATAATTTGGATGAAAGAAATTTTCGATTGACTACACTTAAACATCAATTGATAATTGATTTATAGAAAAGGAATTTTCCTTCATCCAAGTAAAAAAAAAAAAAAAACAAAGTTTGGACCAGAAACTTATCTACATTCTTAAAAAGAAAAAAATTGATCCTCTTCCGAATTATTCTCGGTTTTGAAAAGACCGAAACACCCGATGGTAAATCGGGAAATTGCTCATTAAACGAGCATTTATAACACGCTACTCGGGGCAAAAAACTCATCATCGGTATTAAGAAGAAAAAAATAATTTCACTTTCCTCTCGTGGCGAATACTCGATTCGATCGTGCAACGATCGGACCGGTTCGATCGAAATGAATCCTTTCGTACCAAAGACGCACAGTTTCTTCGATCTTCGCGTTCTTCTTTTCTGTAAATAACCAACGATGGCACTGATTAATTAAGATTGTTAATAAATTCGATGGGTGCAGGGTTTTGTAATATTTATTAGGATTTTCGTTAAGCAAAGATTAGTTTGATTGAGAGCTCATTTTAATTTTCTTTCGTTATTCCTCTTCCCCATTTTCGTTACTCGCTACCGCCTTCATCCAGAAAACTCGATAACCAATCTGACATCGAAGTAGAACAAATAAAAGTAGTCTTGTCTTTGGATTCAGTCGACACTTTTGGCTATCTTTAACAAATAGGGATTTTGGTTGCACCACAATGAGCACATACCTTAATCTCAGAACTCTATTGATTCAGGTATTTGTTGCAAAGATGTCTATTATCCCTATTTTCTTACCTTCAGAATACCACCACTTGACATTCTTCTACAATCAGCTTTGCGTTGTTGTAAAATTCTTAAAATCTGCTCACAATCCGTAGAAAAAATAAACCTTTGTAAGCTGTACATGAAGAAATTCATAACTCACTGAAAAAAAAAAATGGCCAACTCTAGTGACAGAATCTTAATCACGAATATTACGAGCAGATTGGAATGAGTTAGTGGTAGATGAATCTTTCTCGTCGTTAGGATCAGGAAGATTAACCCCGCATAAAAAGGGGGCGACGAATCAATCGAGGAGACAGTTCGAAGGTAAAAAGCACATTGTGAATCACAAAAACGATGTGATTCGCGCTGCCCGTAACCCTCCGATACATGGTAACAGTGGCAAGAATCACTTAGCGCGATATTGAACGGTCGAAATCGCGATCTCTCGAAGAATGATGAAAAGAGAATGAGAGGGGAGGGGGGCGAGTTTCTGCGGCAAGCGAAGGAGAGAGAATGATTTCGCCCGGCTGCGTTCCGTCGTGTATGTGTGTTTGTGTGTGTGTGTGTGTGTGTGTGTGTGTGTGTGTGTGTGTGTAAATAAATTTAATTGTAATACCATCGCGCGTCGTTTATTGTAATTACGAACGAGCATGGAGCGTGTGAATCGATGATTCGAGCGGAATCGTGAATCGTGCCTAGAACTTTTATCGCGACGCGAGAAGAGAAAAGAAACGAAAAATGCAAACGGGAACGGTGTGTCTCTGTTACGTGAACGAGGGAGGGGATAATGATGATGATGATGAGATGATGATGAGTAATGATGATGATGATGGTAGGTAGCGAAAAAAAAAATTGAATTTAGTAAAGCGTCGTTGATATTCAGCGGATCCGTTCAGTTTCTTTTCTTTTTTTCTTTTAATTATTATCATTATTATTAATTATCGCGTGTTCGATCCGCGATATCCGAGCCGGAAACGTGAATAATAACCATATATGCTCGCCACACGGATTCTTTTTTGTACGATGATGCCGCGCGACAACTGTACTCGCCCCGATGATTATAATGATTTTTATATTTGAAAGAGAAGAGGAAATAAAATGCATTTACCTGACACAACACTATGGTTATTATTCAGAAGGGTTTTTTTGTTTTTTTTTTGTTCTAACCGAAGATGTGTGGATGATCCTTGGACGGGTTCGTATTTCGCGCCATAGGATCGCGCATGAGACGAGAAAGAGAACAAAACGGAGGGGGGCAGGAAGAAAGAATTTTCGATTCGGGGAAATACAGAAGGTAAACTGAGACAGATTTCGAGTGAAAATGTGTAATTACTATACTGGTGGTCAATTGGAAACGCTAAAAACAATGACAGATCATTGTGTGGACATTCGTCTGATCTGATCTGGATTCAGTATACTTTCATTGCTTTCCGTAATAATCGCGATGAAATATAATTACATGAAGTTTTCTTAGAATATTTAAATGAAAATATCTAAGTGTACCTTGCGTGGAATAAGGTTAGATTAGACAAATATTTTTTCGTCGATTTCTCTGCGACCCTGTCCACATTGTATGAAATTCCTTGTATACATTAATTACTCCCACGCACACATGTACGTATAGAATAATATTAAAAAGAAGCTCTTTTCCATTCAAATTGATCGATATTGTTTTTTTTTTATCGGTGATTACTAGTCGCATAAATTCGACGCAAACATTTTTTACTTAAAATTCCCGCAACCCTCTCAGTGTTCTGTGCTCGTTAAATATCGTCTCGATACAATTCTGTCGGACGGACGGGACAGTTTTTAATTGTTCGAGCCAAATGGTAGAGGGATGAAGCTACTCGATCCATGTCTGCATCAAGGAAACAGAAACGAAAGTTGTAGTTAATGAAATATTCATGAGAAGAGAAGAAGGGATGGAAAGGCGAGTAATTTGCACTGGAAGAGTTAAAAGAAATAGCCATGCGATGGTCACGAAAAGTGAAAGGAAATTATACTTAATTACCTTACCTAGGTTTCTCTCATTGGACCGTTTTAACCCCTTTTTCTTGAAATCGGACTTGATCCTCAAAAATTTTGCTTTTCTTTGACTCGAATGTTCTACTCGAAAAGGAGTATTATATTTATTCTATTAAAACTGTTACTACTATAATATCAATATTTTGTATATTCTCTACTGGAAACGAAAACAACCCTTTTGACACTTGTATTTTCTCCACATTCATTTTCTATATTATATACTAAAATGGTGTACAATGACTTTCCTGTCTGGTATAATGGTCACTGAAATAATATATTTTGAAACATGTTCCACCTCCTACACGCCACTAATTTCGTCCAATGGTTCCGAGGCCGCTTTAAGAACTTATTATAATGGAAGTATATAAGTAAAGTGACCGTTTCAAGATATCAAAGGTTCAAAATAATATGTAGAAATTCGGAAACGAAAATTTCTGGATCATGGTGGGTGCCAATGGAGGTGGTGAAAGTCTTCGTGGACCATGTTTGGGCAGCATCGTTGTCGATCATCGAGAGGCAGGGCTCTCCGATTTCCGTATCTGTGTGCGGGAAAATAGCGATTGATAATCGTCCTTTTTTCTTTCTTTTTTTTTAAATATACACGAGATAAGAGTATGAATATTAATTCGCTTGTACGAATATTCAAGTGAGGGGTTTAATAATACAGACTTCATAAAAACATAAAATTATTCAAGAAATTAAACATTCTTCCGGGTTGTAAATATCCATAACACGGATATATTTTTAATTTGGAAAAAAGCGTTTACTAAATCCACTACAATTTATTTGTTAATAACAATTCACACAATAGATTTGTTCGATCCTCCTTCCATTTGTATTTTCATCGACAAGTATATATACATATTTTCCACCTGAAAGAAGAAAATTAAATTTCTTTATTTTTAGTAGGTTTCACTAGTCGAAGCATCGCAATTATTAGATAAAATTGACCCACCTTCAAACGGCGACCATCATTCTCCTTCCACAGACGCGATGGTCCCATAGACCGCAAACGTAACATTTCGTCCAGTATTCGTCCGGAAAACACATTCGATTGCAAGAAATGAAATATGATCGTTGCACCCAATTCTGTTGAACAAACGACACGCGAAAGCGCACCTTGAACCATGTAATTATTTTAACTAAAACCGTGGTGACTAGATACATCGTTAGTTGTATAATGAGAGAGAGAGAGAGAGAGAGAGAGAGAGAGAGAGAGAGAGAGAGAGAAAGGAAGAAAAAGACGCGCGGTAGATCGTTTAAAATAATTTACACTACCGTTCAGCGAGACAAATATGTCACATATATACGGTGTGCGCGTAGATTAAAGGATTCGTGAGTACATCGGGACAATAAGTTCGAGACTGCTGTCTTCGTTCCTTGTTTTAATATACAGGAAACAGTCCCAGTATACATTGGTTCCGGAATAATAAAGCCACGAGTAACCATTAGTAAGTACCATTTTCGTGGATCTAAAATAACAGTTTAGTGATCGCTTCGTAACACTGTTCGAATCTTCAGTCGTGTATTGTCTTTGAGTGGATGGGTTAATTGAAACGATTTAGGACCAAAGTACGTTTCTACTTGTTTTTAATTGTAACTAAAAGAAGGTAGTAATGTACCAGACGAATATGCTATTAAATGAATTGGCTTTAAAATGAAGCCTAATACCAACGGAGATAGCAATTTCATTTATTGAAAATTTAACTCTAAAGCATGATTACTTTGGTGAAATGTTTGAAGACAATACATGATTTGAATAAAACAGGATAAACAGCTATAGAGTTATTGCATTACTAAATATATGAAAATGAACGACAATTAGAAAATCTACAGAAATAGTACCTACAGCAATCAGTACTGAAGAAGTTAATGCTCAGCCTAGTAAAAATGAAGTGCATAAAGAAAAGGGACAATAGAACAAAAATGGCCTAAAGAAGAATACAAATAATATCGTCCATCAAAATGGTACTTTACTAATGGTTTAAGATAGCTTATACTTCAAATAGTTTAAGAAAATAAACCATTACAGGTTGAAAATAAATAGAAAATATATACAAGTGATACCGTGTTAATATATTCGAGCCAGCTATCTCGAACTTATACCGAACGTTGAGTACGATCGAGTAAGTATCCGAGCCTTTAGATTTCGACTGCAAGCGACTCGATCTTTTAACACTATACCAGAGGAATCAAACGAAGAACGAATCGATGAATCAACGAGGACAATAGGAACAAGGACAAAACAGAGAAATCCGGTCGATGTAGAATTTTTAGCCTCAAACAGTCGTTGTCCACTTTTCGCATAAATTAATGTTCTCTTCTGGATCTCGAGCCGAACAGAAGCGGCCGAAACACGAGCAGACTGATTCCGACATAAAATAACAGTGTAGATATATCCGATAAGCTGTACAAATACTGTTCTTTTCTGATTAGAGTAAGGTGTACAATAAAATGAGGATCGAGTTAGATACAAAGTTACAAGTAGCTTTATAGGTAAACCGTCTAGACCCTCGAGCTGTAAGATTAGGTTAACCACGTATGAAATGTCGTCTCTCTACACTCTCAATCTTGTCATTTAAGAACAACGGGGTAAAGAATATCTTTTTGATTGCTGCATAAATTTTGATTTCATAATTTTCCATTGAATGAAATGAAACGATCTCATTGATACTATGAAAGGTGTGTTTTGTGATATGGTGTCCTTTCGGGTTGCAACTTTTGCAGTAACCTAATATTCATCCACTTTTGTTGCGTTGCATTGGAAGGAAAGGAGTAACTTTACATAATTTTCTTTAAACTTAATTAATAGAATATTTCAGAGAAAAAGAAATGGAAATGGAGTTTATGTTTATTTGAAGTCTGTTATGTAATGTCCATTTTAGTCCATTTTGTAATTTACTGTTCTCTTCAGTTCTGTTCTTTCAAAAGGATTGCAATCCAAATGTTTCTAACGAACAACATAATGAATTTTTAGGGAACATAGAAGCAACCAGTAGAAAGTACCTTTACAATTAATATGCAAAAAAAAAACGACATTTCATATGCAATAGTCTAGTTTCATTATCCGATTGAAGAATACGCGTGAAATCGTCCACGAAATTTCATCATGAATGTTCGTTTACGTTAATCTGAAAAGACTTAACCTATACATATTAATTTTTAGGTATAGTTAACATTTAGTTAAGCATTTCTCATTCGGTAATATAATCAACAGTATTTAGCACTGAAATAGTTGTAGATTACCGAATTTTTCATAACAATTTTAATAAATCGTTGATTTACAGCATGTAAAAACAGATAAAATTTTCGATTCAGGAGGATCGGAAGTCTTCGAGACGCTCCGCAGAGCGAAATAAACGGCGGATGACGTACGAAATTTTTCACGGTTTTTATTCTAACCTTGTCGGTTCTCTTTTTCAATTGCAAAAATTGTATTTTCAAAGATTAACGTTAACACGCGAACAAAAAGTTTGTACGTATCCACGACAGAATGTGAGAGAGAGAGAGAGAGAGAGAGAGAAAATAATAGAGGAATAGAACAACGACGTACGCACACGAGACGTATGGAAATTAATTAGATGGTAATGTTAATCAATCTTAATTGATAATCGACGATTCACCGGTAATAAATAATAATAATATTAAAGTTTATCATTACCCGTTTGTACGTTAAAGAGATAAAAAGAATATCTAAAAAAACGAAGAGAGATTACATTGTACGTGTAATTCCAGCGCGAGAGAGAGAGAAAAAGAGAGAACTGTCTATTTTGATCGTTGTTCGAAGAATGCGTAAAATTGGGCGACGATTAATTTTCCCTTTTTTTTTAATTTCTTTTAATTGTCAATGAGTATATATATTCCCGTATGTAAGGAAATGTTAATATCTATAAAACATGAAAATAAATACTATGTAAACACCGAGAATCTCTGCGTATGTTGATTCTTTGTTTAATCCTGAAATACATTCGCTTTTTCCAGGCATTCATACTCGACAATATCATTTTTCAGTCAGTCGGTTGTGTGCTTAATTCTGCGCAATTCAGATTTCTTTTCTTTACTTTAGAAGAATGGGAATTAATTAGAGGTTCATTTTATACATCGAGATTAAGAAGCAAAATTTATTGAAGCTTATTTTCTGATATTTAATAATACAAATACTACGATCATTATTAAGCGAAAACAATTGAAGAACATTGTTCAGATACTTCGACAAATCATACGCTCGTTCCACGATATATTGTAAAAATTCAACAGAGACAGTTGCAACAGTGTTAGTCACGTGTTTTGTATTGCCGTGTCATATTTAAACTACAAAAACGTTTCTTTTTTTACACAACGCTGACATTAGAATAAAATATTCATACCAATTATGACCGGTAAATGGTGCTTATGATGATTATTACTTTCAAGGTGGTTTCAAGATCGTTAAATGTTTCATTTAAATTATCCACTAATTGTAAGTTTGTGAAATATGTATACATTATAATTTTCTCTTAAAGTCGTTCGAACAAAAAGGAACTAGTTCTAAACCATTGACAACGGTGAAAGTTAAATTTACACCATTTACCCCGACGAACTGGTTCTTGTTTCTTTTCCAGGATTATTCCGAACGCAGTAATTTTCACGTCAACTCGTTTACGAATGCGGCAACTATTTATTTATTAATTGAAACACTCTGATATTCTTTTTAACGAGGATAGATAAATGATTCCGCTCGAGACATACATTCTAGTCATCACGGTGGTACACGCTCGTAAAAAATGTAGAATCTCAATGATTTTCTGCGATACGCAACCCTGGTTGCATTGTCATCGCGTGCAACATATTCACCATTGTTATCTGTTCCTCCACTCTCGTTTTTCCCAGAAACGATAAAACACACTGTTTCACACTTTAGATAGCTGAGAGAATTGGTAACAATGACGCGCGCGCGATATGTTCTCGATTGTAGTAATTTATCGATAAAGGTGTTCAGAATTTCTATTCATAGTTGCATACAGGTAAACGATAAAAATTCAACGCTACGAGCATATGAAGTAATTAACGTTTATCATTGTTAGTTACTTAAAATATTAATTAGATAATTAATTAGTTAGTTTATTAAAATATTAATTTATAACATAAAGTAATAAGTCGGAAAGAAATAACTCGCCTAACATCCGACATTTAGTTTATTTCGCAATAACACATGCTTTAATCAAAAGTATTGATCTGTAATTAATACTCTCGTAACCTTAACGCCTTACAGCACGATTTTCTTTTTTACCGTACTCGCCAGAGTTACTTTATTGTGAATAATTTTCCATTAGCAACGGAGTTTTATGTAACGATAAACTTTATCAGAGCCAAGCGAAACAACCTTTCGCGGTCGCTAGAGACCGTCACCGCGTTTAAACGCTCGCCGTGGGTACGAATGTCACTTTATCATAAAGCCACGGGAGGCGGTGTCCCGGGGATTAAACTTGCCTCTCGAAACCGGTAATTAGGAATTCAGATTGGACGACGCGGTGCGATCGGCGGCCGTAACGTTCTCTTTGCCCGTTTGCACAACCGATTTTCAACGATTTACTCCATATTGTTCCTGTGTTTCCGTTTCCCCCGATCGTTACTGCATTAGATTTCCGATTATTGTATTTCAATTAAAATTTGTCGCCTTTCATTCGACACGATTGAGTAATTCAAACATAGTTGACCTTGAGAACCGAATGTTTTTTTCGATTTTTCAACCTTGTGTGTTATTTACTAATCTATAGTGAATCCTCGATGAGTGTTCGAAGGCTCCTCGGTACTCACGAGAAGTCTCCAGGTGTAACGTTGACTTTGTAATTAAGTTTAGCACAGTGATAGAACTTGGAATTCTGGAGCCAGTGATATTTGTTTCAACGGTTCAATTTATTATAGATTTTATTTTATGGTATATTATGCTAGATTTTCATATATATTCTGTATATTATTGTATTCTACAATTTAATTTAGTATACATTCAATGCTAGTAGTTCTAGTATTAAATAACATCCGGTAGGTAATGTGTGAAAATCGAATCAAGGAAATATGATTCCGTTCAGAATTCTTCGAACGATGTGACTTTTGAAGTTTATGACAAGGTTTCGACTCAGGTATATATTTTATTGTCCTTAGCCGAGGGTGTGTATTATTTAGGGACCAGGGACGATTGTTTTTGTCAGCTGCTTGTCATAAGTACGTAATAAAACTAAAATATCAATGTGACTACTATGAATAGTTTGGGTTTTTCCGTTAATTTCGTCTGGGCTAACCATAATATAGAAATGTTTTCGGTTTTTATTGTTCTTTTAGGTTCATATCCTCACCACGAGTCCTACAAACACAAAATTCACCTTCTTCCTAGTCATTTCTTGTTCGTCCTTCGGCGAAACAACATTCGCTCTAACGTACCGAAAATACCGAAAGTTGCAGTGATTCCGATTGAAAAACATTCTGCAGTGTGTGCGTGTGTGCACTTCGTGGTGAAGACTATTCGATCAGTGATATTGCAAATAAACTAAAGATATCGAAAAGCAATGTGTGTGTGTGCGTGGAATATCATAAAGAAAAAAGAAACGACCGGTAGTGTAATGGATAGAAAGTGTTTTGTGTTTCACTAAACTAACCCAGGCGTCCATTGGACTTTTCTCTATCGCTGAATAATTGTCGTCTAAATGATAATTAGACTGCGGAAGTAAATGCAAATTCAAAATTTCCGATACCAGTATCTAAAAGGTAATATGGAGCAGAATTTTTAATTCGGTAGGAGTGGCTAGAATATATGAGCCGTTTATTTTAAACGTGACATATATCACTTTTTGATAAAAATGAGTTAAATTTGATTATGATTTCAAACATATATGTTCCCTTTATCTTTAATCGTTTTGCTTGCAATTTCTTTCGAAATCGTTACTATTTGGTCAATAGAAATAATGTCTGTATAAAATTATTCGTACTCAAAAAAATATAAGTACAACGATAACAAATAGGCATAAATGTTTAGCATAAATATTTTTATGCGCATTAAGATCCAAAACATTTAATATCTCAAAATACTATAAAAGGCTCATGTTAAGAATAACTTATAAATAGCATATAATTTTATTCAATTCTTCATATCATTGCATTTTTCAAGTTAAAAGATGGTATGAATGCATAAACATCCGCAGGCTAATAATAATCATGTGAAGTTTCTCTTTCAGCCAGCACGATCTTTATTATAAACGGGAAAAAAAGGAAAAGAGGAAAACTATCGAAACCACGGAAGATCCACGGTGGTTTAACGATCGCGCGAATAAATTTCTCGGTCTCACCCACCCAGGATTGCCCGACGAACACTTGCTATCCTCGGACAGCGGTTACGCAAGGTCGCGGGGAAATTTCGAATGCAACTCTGTTGCAATTGCGCCGCGTCGAGAGTCGGATTGCTCCAGTTGTTCCGGCGCGCAGCGCACGCGTTCCAAGAATTTCGCGGGTTTCGAAGCCCCAGAGGCAGTTCCCCATTAATTTTCGTTTTAGCCGTTGTTAACCGTACGATTTCCAATCGACCGCCGTCAGCTTCACCCCTTTGGCCAACCCATTCGCCCCCTTTTCCCACGTTTCTTCGTGTTTTCCACGAGTCCAATGATCGTTTTCGAAACGAGATGGGTCTCGATTTTCGAGCTTTCCACGAACTACGCGATGGTTATACCGATAGTTTTGTTTAATTGAATTAACCACCAGCGGGGCTCTAGATTCTATTTAATACTAGAACTACCAACGATAAACGTATATCTATTCGTATGAGACCGATAAACATGATAAAAGTTTGAAAATATTGTTACAGCGGGGTTACCCGGCACGTAACTAACTTCAATTTATTTTTGTAGGGCCGATTTTAAAGTTTCCATATTTTTGAAAATCTGTCCATAACGATGACAAACAGGACTACACCCTCAATTTTTTCAACCATTTCAATAGTGCCCCGCTATTATAAAATTGCATTTCTTTAAAACAATTTCAGAATAAATGGTTAGAAAATATTTCTTTTTAACTGAAATAATTTTTATTAGGTACTTTTGTGTCTCCACTACAAGCACCCGCAGCGTTAGCTTAACAGTTATGATTTATTGAAAAAATGTTGACGCTATATGTCAAACAGCTGTAGAATCAATAATTTAACAAAATTTTAAAAGTCCTTCGAGATACGGTTATATATCACTACAACATATCCAAGTGTCAACAAAATCTGTATACACTAATACAATAGACACTGCGGAGAGCGTTGTGGTGTTTTGAATGAAAACGTTAAAAACTTTGTGTGAAATAGATTTGCATCGCACTTTATGATTGAAGGTAAATCGAAGTTACTTTGAAAGCTAGTTTCATCAGATTTGTCGTGAAAAATTCAACGACATAATGATAAATCTGTAAAAGTAAATGTTATTTAAGCGTGTCAAATGAATGTGTTGGTTAGAATTACTACGAGTATCTCGAACGACGTTAACGGAAACCCACAAAGAAATTAGCTGATGCGCTTTAATTCCACGTTCTATTCCAGCCGAGGTATTCCTAATTCAATTTTAACGGTTATCGTGGTTCGGTCGAGCGGATCGCGGCCGCAAAAACCGTCCCGCGCGAAATTTTGATACAATCCAACGGTGTTGCAACCCCCTCGGCATACGTCGAATGCCACAGCTCGTTGCTCTTTGATTTATGCGTTCCATTAGTTTTTGCGATCCAGACGAGGCATTCGTTCAATTAGCGGTCGACTTTGCAGCTGCCGTGACCATGTCGAACTTGTCAGTCGCGACTAATTCCACCATTCGACTCGGAATCGCGGAAAATTTCAGTACCACGCTTCGGCACTTTTTCTTTTTCTCGTACGTCCGTTTGATTTTCTAATTCGTTTGTTTGTTGTTCCCTGGAAACCGAATAAAAATCGCGCGGAAACAGCTGTGCTTGCTTTTTAGAGCGTGTCTTACTCACGCAGAAATCTTATTCAGTTGATCGTCGGAAACTAAAAACAATGGAATTTCGTTCCTCGGATTCGTGTTCTGGAGTGTTTACATCGGTCGGTTACGATAAGTTTCGGATCAGTGCAACCATTTCACCCTGAATTAGCGGCAAGAATCATCGAGTACCCGTACGACCCCACAAAAGATCCATTCACCTTGTCATTCAATCTTGACAGTTTATTAGCAACGCTTCTCCATGCGGTCAGCGTTACACCACAGACGAGGTATAGGAGTAGACATTTCATCCAATGTATTTTTGCCACCCACTTTTCTGTAGTTACGTACCCCATTTCCATTTTAGTGTCACTAACCACCGCATATGCACCGTTCTCAAAACGTAGACGTCGCTAAAATCATTATTTAGTGTCACTAACCACCGCAGATTCACCGTTCTCAAAACATAGAGGTCGCTATAATCATTATTTAGTGTCACTAACCACCGCAGATGCACCGTTCTCAAAACGTAGAGGTCGCTAAAATCATTATTTAGTGTCACTAACCACCGCAGATTCACCGTTCTCAAAACGTAGAGGTCGCTATAATC
>NW_015373997.1:2054994-2238297 GCF_001272555.1 Dufourea novaeangliae | reverse complement strand
TACACGTCTGTGGTAACACGTACGTACTCGTTGGGAAAATCTATCGAAATACCATCCAGGTAGCGACTACCGGCCCGCGTGGGTACGCTCCCGAGGGCGTAATTTTCGAAGGTAGCCGCGTTGCGACAGTGCCGCGAGCTAAATACCCCGGTCGTCGCGGTCAGTTGACCGACGGAATGCGTTCCAACGCGTTGGTGGCCGCGATCGAAACTCGTAAAATTCACTTTTCACGCTGCTCGCATACATTTGCATAAACAACGAATAAACGCCGCTGTGTGCCTGGGGTAAGAGCGCGGCTGAATTTCGTATGTCTACGAAACGAACCGCAGAACCAGTTCCCCACCGTCGTTCCTCGCCGTGGCCGATCTCAGCCCGGCTAGATCCTTATTAGCGCGCCTCGTTCCCGGATAAAAGAGTGGTGTCATGGGGAAAACTCTCGATCCAATGACCACCGTGGCGGAAACGTCGATAAGCAAGTGTCTCGAAACGGAGCTGGACCCTGGATAAGTGAATTCTAGTTTCTAGAGATTTCTGAAAATATTCAATTGAACATATCTACGCGATTTCTATGGCAGCTTCGATAAAACATGATGTGGTAGAAGAAGGTATCTCTGGACTCCAGAGCCAGAGTGTATTAAGTTCACTTTTTAAAAGAATGACATTTCACATGTTTCACTATTTCCGATGGTAAAAATTATTTCGTTCTAAGTCGTCTAGTATTTAATATTAGGTACATACGAGTTTAACAATGATATTAAGTTCATATTTTTGAAACAGTGTAAAGTTGATCACATAGGGGAATTACTGCAAAGTTCACCATTTCTACATACAGAGACTTGTCTTAAATGCATTTAATAGTTCGAAGGTAGCAGATTGTTCCCTGCTCAATTCTTATCGTACGGTTCCAAAGTTACAAGAATTTCGTGCCTTTGATCCGCTCTTCTCTAAATTTGAAAAGTGTGACTTAATATGATTCTGGGGTCCAGATATACAATCTGGGGGGGTGTCCCGAAAGACAATCCGTTTAACAGGTAATATCTCCGAAATGGAGCTTCAGAAAACAAAAAGGTAAAGGACTTTTCGATTTGTATTTGCATAGGGAATACGCATGTTGCGGATTGTCCCAACTTTTTGGGACACCTATACATCGATGACTTTTACCACCAATCGACAATACTGTTTTTAGTGTGACGAAATGTTATAAAATTGATTTCTATTATCGTTTTCCATCCGGTCCAATGGAACGCGGCAAATTCTCCAGAACCAAGGATACACGGAATACATGTTCAGAAATCCAGCGAACCGCGAGAAAGAGAGAGAGAGAGGGAGATATCTTTCTCGTTTGGCCGCGATAAATTGTAAGAAACGACGTGGCACGCAAGAGTAATGTTTAGCCCTTGTGGCTTCTTCGAGGGTCGGCGATACGCGTTAGATAACGGGAGTGCATCGTCGCGTATAATGTTCGCACCAGGAACGACCGAAGTCCAGGCCGGTTCTCCGCTTTTGTGTCGAGACGACGCGTTGGAATCGCTCTTTCCCCTTTCCTGGCTGGCGGCTCTATCCGCTTGATTCCGCCAGTGGATCCACCGGGGCCGCTTTTACTTTTGCTTCCTTCACCTTCGCCGCTTCTTCCCTCCACGCTACTAGCCCGAGACGTTTTTTTTCTCACGATAGAGCAGCGTCTACGCGACGGCCTGCACTAGACTACCTTGCAACTCCACTAGACTGGTCCAGACGATTCCTTGCACGGGTTTCGTACTGGAAAGTTACCGGGATGATTTAACGAGAAATCGAATTTTTATTGGTGGTAAAGAATTTTTTTTTTTTTTTATATGTCTACGCGATGACTTCTCTAGTTTTGGGAGTAAACGAACCACAACCGAGAAGATAAACATTAAATCGAAGATGCTGAATTATGTTCTTTTTTCCCGTGCTTTGTTGTAAAATGGAATTAACAACCCTCTGTTTATTTTTATTATTTATTATTTACATTCGTTTCTTTGAGTAAATTCATTTATCTGGTTTATTACAGTGGTTAAATGTGCAAAGACAAATTGAAGAATTGTTAACGTTGATATGTTTTGCAGCCTCGCTAATGGGATTCTCGTTGGTTCAATTTGTGCTGCAATTTTCCCCAGTTACAGCTACCCATTGCATCATATTGTATTAATTTCATTGGATATCAGTTCTACTTCCAACAGATACTATGTCTACTTTCTACTGTACACTTATTACAAATATCGGTTACAGGTTAAATGTTGCTTCGGGAATTACTTTACAATTATAAAGTACACTCTCGATTGGTTTCGACAGTATATGGATATTCGATATCATTTCATTTTTGTGTTCACTGCGTGAGTTCACTGCTGTCACAAATCACTTCCAGGAGTGCAGTGTCTAAAGCTCAGTTCTGCGACTTTGTTGTCTTGAATATCAATTTCTGGTGACTCCAGTGTCATTGTAACGTTATTTTCTTATTGGTACAAGAGGGGTTTACGATTTCAGCATTTTTATGTCATATTCTATCAGCACTGTTGCAATTAATTCCACCACTTCGTGATATCAGAGTCGAGATTGTAAAACATGAATTCCATCTATCCGTGACTTATCGTAACAAGATTCTGCTATTTGAGAGTCACCGTAATTAACTTCTATATCCACGATGCCTTTGCTATCGAATTTTACATGTTTTACGTTGTCACTAACATTTGCTAGTATCACAGAATCCTCGAGATTAAATTTTTAGAACTGTCATTCGGTTAATTAAATAGATCGGGAATAAATTTCGCAATTTAAATCTTTACACGATTAGTTCATTGTCGTCGATTTCCGTTTTTGACGTTTTTACCGATTACTTCACTAATTCTAGAATCATCAATATTAATTCCGTAACCGATTATTTGTCACAGACAAGTTCTACAATTCTAATGCCTTCGTGACCGCGTTCTGCAACACTAGTGTCATCGTAATCGTGTTCTACGGCCTCCGTGACGCTTTAACAATCATCATGATTGTCTTCAACGATGTTAGTACTGTCACGATCATATTGTAGAACAAGAAGAATTCCTGATGATGTTATATGATACATATTGGTGACGCCATTATGCCACGAGAATCATTATAATTACACGATTGTAACATCGTCACGATCATACTCTACAGTCTTAAAATTCTTCTTAACCGTGTTTTATAATATTCATGACGTCATTGTACTGCGAATATCATTACGCATATATTATATGATTTTAATACGATCACGATCGTGTTCTACAAAATCAATGTCTTCTGAACGAAGTTTTCGATACTAATCACGTCGTTACGATACGAAAACCATCAACCAACATATTTTGCGACAATACAATATTCTCAATAGAAGTCTATTATTATACTTTGGAAATTATGATGTATATTTTCTACATTTTTTGGAGAAATTACGACTGTATTCTACGAGAAATATATCTTCTTAACAAAGTTTTTTCTACACGATGCTATTCTGATACGGAAATCGTCATCATTATATATTTTGGAGATTTTTTTCTCGAACAACGTGTTCCTAATCAAATTCAACGAATTCAGTGACGTAATAACTACTTTAACATTACATTCTACAATTTTAATATCATCGTGCGACTTTATAATTTCTTGCTAGTTCCACGATTCGAGAATTCACCGCAACAGGTTCCCAAGATCTCTATGGAATTCGAGGGTCATTTCAGGATTCTACAACCTGTGGAATTCTACGACTCTAGGTGTCGTTAGTTACCCTGCTACCTTATTCCGTTATCTTTCACGTCTGCAGTTGTAATTGCTACCTACTCAACTGTACATGTTCAAAGTTCTATTTAGTTGAAACTCAAGAGAACTGAATTTCATAATTTCAGAACCAGAACTATTAGGTCGATTCATAAGTACCTTCCGTCATGAACACTGAAACAATTATTAAATAACGGTTGAATAGGAATGGTCATAGGATTGGAGTCGAACTGACCATCAATAATTATGTTTAGATGTAATGGGGGATGTTACATAAATTGATATTTATTATTAAAATGCCACGAATCGACATTTTAAAAAACCAGAACGGAAGTTATTAATGATTCGACCTAATATTTTATTTTTCTCTCATTCACTGAACTTTCCAATTCACTGTATCTTATTGTCTAAATTCTACGTTTTCGTGGTGTTCACGATCAAATTCGATAATTCCTGAGTTTCTACGATGATGCTCAGACTAATTTTCACAAGCTCTTCCTAAAAAATCATCTTCCTTAGACGCCTTCGTCAGACTTCGAACCATCGAATGGTGATCACCAGAGAACTATTCGATTCGAGGATCTTTTTTGCCAGTTCCACGATCGAATGTCCATCCCAATCAGGTTCCACGATTCAAGGATCTTCGTGACCGAGTTTCACGTTTCCGCCCATGGTCGTCACTGTTCAGCCCAACTGGAGTGTCCTCGTAACAGGGGCTCGAGGACACACGGACGCGATAAGTTAAGAATCATTTACCGCGGTTTATCGAACTTGTTCGAATTTCCAAGGGTAACCAGTCCTTTCCCACCTTTTACTCCCTTTACCAGTTCATATTTGGCTGAAAGTGAGGGCCTTATGAAGTGTAAAAATAGCTGAAGTAGGGAGACTGGGGTAAAACCGGGATGCTAAGGATAAAAACTCACAACTTTGACATTATTAATGTAAAAAGAAAATTGCAATTAAAATTCATTATACTAAAATTTTTACCAAATAATAGGGCACTATTACAAAATTTAAAGAAAAATGGGGAGAGTCCTATTTGTCCTCTTTATGCACAAATTTTTAAATGTATGGACACTTCATAAATTGGCTATATGAGAATTAATTGATGTTAATGCTACGTGTGCTTCGACGCAAAATTTCAAAAATCCTTCGAAAGACGTTTATATATCACTGAGGACTGCAATATGTCCAAGTTTCAACGAAATCCGAAATGTTACTCCAAAAAGTGTCCGACTTTTCGCGGAATAACCCCTACATGTCTGCTATCAGCTTGACAATAGAGAGACATCGGTCGTTTGTGATAGATTAGAATCATTTTAAATTTCCACAAATTGTTATCCGTTACTGTTATGTATTATCTGCTTCCGATTCTGTGGTGATTTCTCAATAGATATGTCGTCGATTTTCGAAGAATGATTCCATCGAAAAGCTCCTCGGTAGTATTCAGCTCACGGTCGATTGCGAGTTACATTCGAGTGGGACGCAACGATTCGCAACTTCGAAACCCTCGAAGCAGTGCAACTGTGAATTGAGAAGTCAACGAACGGGGGGTACTGCAATGAATTAAATTGATCGGCTACGTAATGGAGACAAATTGGAGAAGCTCGGAGCGAATTAGACGATGCGCGTCTCGTTCGCAGGAATTACGGGGCGGTACGAAGCGTGAAATTTGCTCTCTTCTCGTGGGTTTAACCGATTTCCATTCGGGAATATAAAAAAGAATTTTTTCAAAAATTGTACGCAACGTATGAACCATTTGAATTGAATTTTTGAAACTTAAATCTCTTTAATCCATAGAATTAAAAAAAAAAGGACTATATTCTTCTGATTATATTTTTACACTTAATTAGTCGCATGGGGTGATTTTCTGAATGCGACTACTTAAGGGTTGTTAAGTATTGACTATCGGTAAATTAATTTTCCATGACAAACCACAGTCTCGTAACAAGCAAACCATTGTAATTCGACCAAATTGTATTCTATTTAGAAAAACAAAGGACGATAAACGCGTTTACTTGTACGCGTAAACTGTTTATTCTATTAAAACACACGGTATGAAACGACTATCCTCGATTACAAATTAAAATCACGCTAAGTGGGTCAAGACAAAGTTGTGCCGCCTGAAGGCGAGGCACGGGGGGAGAAAAAAAGCGATTTCAGCTGTTTCACCGTTGAATATTGAAACAACGCCGGTGACTAATAAATATAGGCACGTTTTCTCGACGTTTCATTACTGGAACGGATACCGACGAGGACGTACAGTGGGGGACAAAAGTATTCGAACACCCTTTAAAACAGAACAACTTTTTTAAAATCGGTCCAAATGACCTGAGTTCTCTTGTGACGGTACAGTTGCAATTTGTTGGATCGCAAAGAAAATAGTAAAGGTCGTTTTTTACAACATTTTAATCTGAGGCTATAATAAAAATTTAATAAATACATATCGAAGATTTATGTTAGTTGTACATATACATACTGAAACTTTAATTGAAATCGATTGATACAGAAACGAGTGACAGGCATCAAAAGATGCAAGAATTGTTAGATTTACCACAGTTGTAGGTTGAAAGTCGCGGAAAACTGTGATTTTCAACATTTTTAATCGTTTGCATCTCGTAACAACGTTAACCGATTTTGATGAAATTTTCAACATATATTTAACTAACATAAATCTTCGATATATATTTATTAAAGTTTCATTACAGTCTCGAATAAAAAAAGTTCTAAAAAAACAACCTTTACTATTTTCTTCGTGATTCGAGCCAATTGCAACTTTTTCAAATTCTTTTTTACAATATCATTTAGTAAGTGTACGAATACTTTTGTCCCCCACTGTATATAAACGCACTGCAAGGACACACCGTGGTACAAGCCCCCATGTACGCGCTTGTGTATTATTCAGATACCTCGCTCCGGGCGACGGCCGTTCACGTGTCCTGCCATGGGTCCATGAATTCCAATGCGCGTAAACACGATTATTTATAAAGGTCCCCGTGTCGATTTGCCCGTGAAATTGGACCGAGCACCCATGCCGTCGATCCAAAGGGACGAGAAAAAAATAGCATGACGTCACGTAAAAAAAAAAAAATAGATACGTGTGCGTCAATATTTTATTATATCCGGTTCGGCGACCTTTCAGCAAATGGCGGCCTTTTTCTGGACGCGGGACGGAATTCGAGCCACAGGAGCAACTTGTCTTCGAGGAGCTTGAAAAACGAGGGTTATTTAAACTGAAATATTGTTTCTAGTTAGTTAGAATTGATTTATGTTATTTCGTGGATTCCTTAAGCCGATATGGACAGGATATTCGATGGTTATGAATGGGAATTTAGTGACCTGTAAAAAGGCAAGACTTATTAATGTCTCTGACTTATAGGTTTCAATGACATATGGGATAACAAATAGGGGTGGGTTGAATTTGGTACTTAATGAATAAAATTGGTACTTAAAAATACCTTGGAAAATACGCATTGTTGAAGGTAATCATTAAAATTAATAGATTTTTTAAAAGAATAATGATAACTTTACACTTCTTTGTATTAAGCTGACAATACTATTTCGCTATAATGTTAGATTAACAATAATGTACTTCAAACTGTACCAAAAAAGATTTAGCTTTACATTAAAGTATATCCTGATGAAAATCATATTTAACCTGCCGTCACGCTAAATACAGTATTGTCAATTCATGGTGAAAGTCACCGTTGTACGGATACTGTTTTCTGTACTTTGCTAATTCGTTACTTAATAATAGACTCTGACGTAAGCAGATTTATCCAATCAGTCGTCAACACGTCCTTGTATTCGATAATACAGTGGCTCCTCGATGAATGCAACACTCACGTTCTGGAACCAATCAAAAACAGAGTAAACTAAGCAGAGGCTCGGCTTCGTGCAAAAAAAAACAAATTTATGAAGGGCTAAAAACCTTTCCGTCTTGCGACGAATGTTTCCAAACGGACTCGAGTTCGTCGCACTCGTCGAGTCATTACTGTATAGTGAACAAATGAACCTTCGAGCTGTTAGCTCCTGACATGAAAAATTCGCGAAGAAAAACAAGGATTCACCCTTAGTCGTTTTGCATAGACGATCGACAGTTTCCGTGAGCGTCGAGAGACTCTGCCTCTGTCGGAATTCACACTTTTCCATTTATCTCGATGTTTACGCCGCCATGTGAATCGCGCGGCGCGATTCGAAGCAGTTCCGTTATCGGCGCCGCGGCGGGGCTTAATCGCGCGACACGGAATTTATTTTCGAAGCCGAATCACTGAGCCGAGGTGACCAGGATCATAAGTTCCGATAGATAGTCGGCTTGGCCGGGACACGGATGAACAGATAGGGGAAGTATAGAGAGTGGATAGGGACACTCGTGTGTGTACTGGCCGCGTGTAAGGGCCATAACTGTGTACCGAATAGACCGGGGATATCCTGTAACAAGAGACGGTACACGAAGAACATTATGATTAGTGGACTGTGGATTTTCTGCTGTGTTTGCGAATAAGGCTCCGTGTGATGTACAATAAAAGACGGAACTTGTATGAGATGCAACGAATCTTCGAGTTCATTCTGAATCTAATAAGATACCCAACCTTACAACGACACTGTGGGGTTGCTGGGGATTTAGTATCCAGAAGTGTAAGTAAATGGTAGAACATTGAGATTTTGTAGAATCTTCTAAGTTGTCCCGTAGTTTATGAAATAACAGGGGAAAACGAATTTTGTGGACATTTTTGTAGATTTTATAAGCCTTGGGATGGCGGCGAACCTGCGGTTTCTTTAATATAACGAAACTGATGGATTATTTTGAAAAAATTTTGTGTACTGTCGTTTTCAATTAATTGTAAACTGTAGATATGGTTTTTAATTATTGGAACTTCTGTAAAAATATTTTCTGTTATTTTCTGTTATACTTCTGTTTAGTTTATTCTCAGCGAGTCTTGCAATACCTACATCAATAGCTTCCTTGTATATTTTCGGTAAAACCAATAAGAATAAACTATAGCCAATACTTCTTCGTCCAATACTCCTCAAGTGGCCGGGTCAACTGGAACGTCCTGCATCCTTTTTTCCCCCGAAATAATATCCCCAGGGTATTAATAGATAAAGCTTTTTTATGATATTGACAAACGTAGAAAAGTCCATAAGGAAATTGTTGGCAAAGACTTATGGAACGACCAAATGATGTCGAACATTCTCTAGACGTTGAAGGTGGGGTAAGGGGGCAGAGAGGGAACCAAGGAACCGGAGAGGGTGAGGAATACGGGAATGGTTTGAAAATCGAAGCCAAAGTGGAGACAAAAAAAAGGAGGACTGTTAGACGTAAAAGTAGAAGGAAACAGGAAACAGACAGAGAGATAGAGACGGTGGGAGAGAGCCTTGGAATGAGCGAGAGAAAGAGAGTGAACTTAATCCGTAAACGAGAGCGTTGATAGAACTACGACGTGAGTAGAATGGAATCGGAGCCAAGGGTGTGGAGGACAAGGCGGATACAATGCCGATCCTATTGCAATTATTATTGTGCCACGATAAACACTATCCGCCGCGAAACACCGTCGCAACGTCGATTTATTACTATAATTAACAACGATCGATTTCTCCCTTTTCACGTGGACAACAAAGCTCAGATCTTTTGTAGATATCTATTTGTCCCATCTGCCAATTGTTCGTCGCACAACTAGAACTATGAAATCCTGAAATTCTCTATTTTTGCTATGTTTAATTAATAAGATTACTGAGTACGCAGTTGTAACAGGGATGGACACCGGACAATAAACAATTAATCAGAATAATTATATTTAACTCCTGTGATTCTAAATTATTCTATACAAACATCAATTCCATTAAAAATTCAGAATCTAGGTAGAGCCTTGTCAGTATCACGTCCACAGCTCCCTACATATGGTGTTTCAGAAATAGTGGTCCAACCCGAAAGGATGTGATCTACAATAAAAAAATAAGTCGAAAATATAGAACATCATTGTTTCGTACAATAAGCAAAAAAACGTTTGTTTTTACCACTTATTTGTAAACTTTTTCCATTTAAGTATTTTAAAGTAGTTTAAAATATTAATCATTCAAATTAAATTGTTAACATTGATAAAAAGTATAAATCGCCTTATGGGGCCTCAGTTAGATACGATACCAAACGCGGAAGCTACCTTAAGCGGCTAAAAGCATCATTCGAGCATCCTTACTTTCTACCATCGGCAGAATCGAGACTAATTGCAGAGGACCGCGGCTCGTTCGGAGGAGCGTTTCGAAAAGTTGCTCGCGATTCGTACCGTATTTAGACCGCCATGGAAAGATCGCCGTTAGAATCAAGCTCGTCGTAAACGTGATCGTAAAAGCGTCGTTTAGCTCACGAAATTTCCGACGATTTACGCGGGAAGTGTTCGCGATGCATAGTTTTTATCGAGTTTCTTTCAGCGTCCGTGGTTTTTTCCCGAGTCGTTTTATAGACGTCGGTTGTCTTCGGCCGCGCTGTTCGGGCTGGTAACGCTTGTGAAACGTTGCAATTTGCAGTTTCGGGATCTGTGATTTTTTCGCGGTAACGTTGCTACACGGGCTTCGCACGCTTTCACGTCGATGCAACGTTCGTTTTCCTTTCGAAGAGCGAGACGTCGGGACAACGAGGAGGTTCTGGGGGGTAACGCGGCTGCTGTTGTCGAAACAGACGGTTAGTTCGACAAAATTTACGAAATATTGATATTCTTTACTTATCAATTACCATTAGATACATTGTTTAGTATATAATTGCTAATACAGTTCAAATATTCAATAAAAAAATTCAGCTGTACAAATGTTAATACAATTATCACTGTCGAGGCTTTAGGGTATAAGGGTTATGTGTTTCTAGGACAACCAGTTAGGGCTGTGACTGTTTTGAGCAACTATTCCAACGTTTAATAATTATTACACCTAGTTTCATTGGATATCGAAGGTGACACTAATGTTTGTCGTGTTGTTTAACACAGTCTGGATCAGTAGTCACCAATCAGAGGCTTCAGTCAATCGGTTGAACAGTTAGAAAATTATTTTGTTTCACGAATCCAGACCTGAACCTTTTGCTATCACGCGCAGTTACAACGACTTTTCACGAAGTGCTCGTTCAGAGGAAAAGTAGATAACACCATTTAAGTAGATATCAAGAGACTAAGACAGCCAACGACTGTGATCACATTCATTTATTAATTGTTGCGAAACAAATTACTTATATCATAACGGGCTAATACCTATGAAAATAGCCTGTGCTCGAACAGAATCTTTACAGCCAAACGTTTCATTTGCTCCCCAATCAAGGATATCAATAGCAAAAATCCCGCAGTAGTATATTCCCATTAAAGGAGTTTAAGTTCGTCAAAATTCAGCTCGAAAGGGATCAAAGATTGCCCCGGTTAATCTCCAAACTGGGGGCACCTCCAGCACCTCCCAAAGTAGCCTATCCCAAGTACCAAGACTCCACTTTGCTTGACCAGAATCTTCACAGCCAGACGTCTTATTTACTCCCCAAATAAGGAAACCAGTAGTAAAACACCCCATGGTAGCGTATTCCCATTAAGGGAGTCAAAGATTATCAGAATTCAACTTGAATGGGATCAAAGATTACCCTGGTTAATCTCCACACTGGGGGCACCTCCAGCACCTCTCAAAGTAGCCTATCCCAAGTACCAAGATTCCACTTTGCTCGACCAGAATCTTCACAGCCAGACGTCTTATTTACTCCCCAAATAAGGAAACCAGTAGTAAAATACCCCATGGTAGCGTATTCCCATTAAGGGAGTCAAAGATTATCAAAATTCAACTCGAATGGGATCAAAGGTCGCCTTTTGGTTCGCTGGGTTCGAACCTTGCCAAACCAGTCTCGGGGTGACTACTAGACCCCGTGATACAAATCTCCAGGGACGTGTTATGAGCGATCGCAGGGACAGGCCAGAGTTAGCTGTTTCCAGGAATCCCGGATCTCTATGCGGCCTCGTCCGCGCTTTCCTCGCGGATGCGTGCGCTGGCACATAACGTCGCGTTTCTAGCTCGTAAACACGCGCCAGGATCGCTTCCATTGCCTTCACCTTCGGCGTGCACCGCGGGACGCGTCGATCCTGCTGGAAAAATATATCGTTGGATCCGGTACACCCGGTCTGGTAGCTACCTGCCGCGCGCTGGAGGACTGGTCGCTAGCTGGGTTCGGTGTTATTATACCGAGCTCGCTGGATGCCCTGTGTTGTAGGTACACGTTGCTCGAGTTGAACGCTTGTTGTCGATCGGTCGCGTTTATGCAACGCCTCGGTAAGAACTAGTTCTACGGGGGAGTGTTGTTGCTGTTTGTTTCGGTCACGGTAGACAGTGATCCAGAATCAAAAGGAGGATGGTTAAAAGGAGCGAAATTTATGGTTCTTCCGACACTTAAACTATCGAGACGATAGTATTTTATATGTTCCAAGGAATTAGGAATGCATAATTATTTACCGGGAATGTGATAGGAAAATTGTAAAAAAGCAGATGAAGGGAACGGTACATACAGCGAGAAATTTGGAGTTTTTGACTTTAAATAATCTAACTTCTAAATGAATGCATGAGATATAGTGATTTAATCGCTATTTTGTAAGTACAAATCTATACTTTAATTGATGTAAAATGTATGAAACGAATCTTCTATGGTTAATAATAAGTTGATGTGAGTTTTTCTGGAAGATAAAAGAAATTTTTTTTTACAATTCGAGCTACTATATTTTGATTCTGGATCACTGTGCTGCAGCCTCGTTGGCGCGACAAATTCGATGTCTAGATAAAGAGTTTCGAATAACGGATAAAAAATAAAAAAGTACATCATCATTTCTAATTGACTAACTTGGACATTCCCCTTTTTATAATGGAAGAAGCGTTAAAGGGTTAATCGATTGAAGTGGAAAAAATTAAGTGAAAGTTAAAGTAAGTTGACAATTTTTAAACCAATTAATTGCATTTCTTTAAGATTATTCAGTTTACAATTTTCACCATGTGTAAACAAAGGCTATTCGTCACTGGGTTAGGGGATTAAAAATTATGAACGGCCTAAGTGGTATAATTTGTCAAAGTCGTAATACTAATTCATCTAGTTTGTCACAGTCGTAGTACTACAATAATTAATTTAGTTTGTCAAAGTAGTGGCAGTAATTAATCGACCGATCCATTCTTTTCTCTTACGAACTTGTTTGAAAAATAGCCGTTCACCCGTGTTATTTTTTTGCATAAAACGCTCGGTCGTCGATGTGTCGATGCCTGCCAATATATACTAGTATCGGTCGTGTGTGGGCAGCAGCAATGCATTGACATTGAATACTGACGCGGATCAGGATTTGTTTCTCCTCCAGTATCTGTATCTGGTAATGAAAATACAGACAATAAATACAATACACCTCGCTACATGTGACAAAGAGTAGAATAGACCGGTTTTTTCGTTTGATTGTTCTCATGTTCAGGTTTCACAAACACACACACACACTCACCGTGCCGAAATACAAGTTTCGTGAGTGCTTTCACTATCATCCCATTCCTGCGCATTGGTTTTAGGTTCAGTCGAACGCTTTCGATTTCTGTGGACTGGAATTTCGGCGACCTTGTTAACTCGGCCGGTCGACATCTGTGAATGCAGATCCGTTTCGGTACCGTTAAACCGTGGGTGGTTTTCACTTTCCTACGGCTGGTTCGTTTCGGAACTTTGATCACTATCCTTCGGGTGTTTCAATGAATCTTCTTCCAAACTGAATACTTTTAACCCTTTCATTTCCAAATTATATAAAAATTACTGAAGAAATATTTTGTTGTACTTTCGTGTGTATTACATGACATATAAATGATTCACAAGAACATTTTGACATTTTGAATCCGTATTATATATAATAAAATCCAACTTTTCGTTATTTCGATCAATAAATCCTCTTAACATATTTGAAAGAAATTAGAATTTTGTGAGTTCCTATTGCATGAGTAATAATACTAAATACTTGAATTCCATCAAATGGAAGAGAGAAAGGACATTTTATTTCGTAATTTATAGTACGTAGCAATATGTTCACAGTGGAAACAAATGGGTTAACACTTTGTCTGCCACGTCTCTCAAATATGGGGGACACGTACATTGCAAAGAGGCTGAATTATTTAAATACCTTTGCAAAACTATTACATACAATTAATATCGCAATATAATTTGAAGCAAAACCAGCAGCCTCTATTAACTTATATTTTCGATGATTTATAACTTAAAAAACAAAATAAAGTGTGTCTGGATACGTTCGGCCTTTTTTACTGCGGCACTTAACGTGTCAAATAAATTAACATTCTAAATACATAAAGATCATTTCGACAGGATTTTACGATTAAACTGGCCAAGATCTTGGAAAATCTTGTAAATCTCGCGAGTACCGGAAACTTTTGTAAACCTTTTAAACCCCCGTCAACGCTTCGATTTCATGATAAAATCAAATGATATTAACGAAATAGCTTCTGTTTTTTCGTAATTCTCGACGGAAAGAACTTTACGATCATTAAAAAGAAAAAGAAGGGGACAAAGGTGAGCAACGGGGCACAAACAGTTCCATTTTCCCGCGCGCGAAGAAATTAAGCGGCGAAACAGACCTTTTCAATTAAGCGGCCCGTAAAATCTGCCGCTTAATTGAAAATACGCGTAAACACCGCGCCGTTGAATTTCCTTTCTTTTTTTTTGTCGCCTACCCCGCCAAGGGAATAATTCTTATTTCCGTCGGGATTACTTTATTTCTCTCATCGCCTCCGTCCTCTCAAGGCGAGGCGCCAACCAGCGGGCTGCGCTACGCAGCTGTTTTTCCAAGGATGTTCACCGTGGACGGGCGAGATTAATCAAACTTAATACATTATTGTACCATTCATTACGCGAAGTCCATTCCTTGCTGAAACTTAAGGTGCAATATGCACGAGACATACAAGATACAGACTAGATTTGCAAACCTTGCGTTTAATGAATTCTGTTACCTCTCTGTAGTCGCGTTAGGCTGAACAGACGACGTGATTATAGACATATTATGAACACGTTCGCCGCCAACTAATTCATGAATCATTAAATTTCAGATTGGATTTGATTCACTGCCAGTCGATGATTTATGCTTTGTAAGATTAAAAATAGGTGATCGTTAAACGATAAATTGAAATTTAGTAGCTGTTTAATAAAGAAAAAATAAGTCGTGAAAAAAGAATAACATTTTTTTGGTTGTTGCTTCGTTTTTGAGATAATTGAATTCGAAAATTTTTTAGGTTAGACAGGCGGTAGAATAGGACTTGGCTAATGTGTCTGTCGATGGCAGGCAGTTTCTACTTATTGCCAGCACAAATACACGCGATTTAGATGAATTTTCAGACCCAATTTTCTCGAAAATGAAACCTCGAACGAAAAAAATTTATTCTCCTTTCCGACTTGCTTTTTCTTATAGAATCACCTTCTGCCAGCTTATACTATCCGATCTGAAACACCCCACATACAATGAGTAACTAAAATGGGTTATACTATACTAGTGTACCATATACATATAAATGCCAAAAATAAATTTTACGAGATACCTAAGAAAATACACGTAGTAAAATTTTAATAATCGTTATAAGAGCGTCCTTACCAGTCATTTTGATTGATTGGTAGTTCTTGTGTTAACATCGATCTTATTCAATCTTCTGGTAGTTTCTCAATCCTGTCGTATTCTCTGAGGTTACCAAGAGAGCCGATCGTTAAATTACGAATTCGAATCGATCCCGACAACACGAAATATCTTGATACTCTGCGGAAGACGGACAACCGAACTTCCATCGCGATGCGTGTCGTGTTCGCGTCAACGATCGAGCCCATCGACCGAGATCGATCGTCCCGCCCCGTAAACAGACCTGTTGCACGTCCCGACAAATGGAATTCGTTCCGACGCGACCGTATGTTGTATTCTACTCGCTGGGAAACGATGAAGAAAGAAACTCCCGCTTGAATATTTCCGTTGGTCCGGTTTCCTAATAAATCACGCGCGAGCGCGTTATCGTGCTCGCCGTCGGGAAGATTAATCGATCGTAAGCGCATCGATCGAAGATAAACCCGGATAGGACGACTCTAACCGACACCTGAATAATTTTCTCGAGCACGATCGCGATAATCGCGGTGCGTTGAACCGAGCCATCTTCCTTTTAGGAAAACCTGTAAATCCTGTATCGAGCCGGGACGATCGAGACCGGGGAAGAATCACGGCTCAATCGATCCTTTTATTTGTCCGCGAATGTAAGTGTGTCTGTAACGATTGATATTGGAAATAAGGGATGCTTGATTATGAATAGAGAAGAAGCAACTAAACTGTAAAGCAGCTGATATACGTGTTGCAAGCGGTGGAGGGCGGCGGCCATGTTGGTGAACGTAGGTTAGGGGAAGAGGAATCGCCTATGAATTGGGCCCTTTAGTTGTCATGATTGGACTGCGAATGTTTATGCATTTATGGCATCTCTTAACTTGGGAAATGCAATAAGCTAAAGGTTTCAATGAAGTTTCATGTTGATCATTCTTAATATATTAAAACCTCTAATACAGAATTTAAAATTCTGCTATATTTTAAATTTTAGATACTGCTACCTGAAATCTTGAATTTGCATACACTTTCGCAGTCTAATAATATCAGTCCAATTAGTCATATATTGAACGTATTGGATTGAGAAAAATGCAACGTGTAAGAATTCTTGATAATCATTAAGAACTGATTTATCCTTAATAATTATTAATTGTTTTTCCCTAATTTGTCCATGAAGCGTTCAACAACCAATGAACAGTGGTGTGTACATGAAATACTTAATTGTCGTTTGTAACTTTGATATGGACCTGACATTTTACAAACGGGATCCAGTCAAGTGGTTCTTCAATTATGATAAGAACGTAATAATAATACCGTGAGCTATCAGCAACGTTCGCGATCGGTCACATACTAATCATTCCCGATTACACGGCGCTCTGATCTTTACTCATTACGCGCGACCGCCGGTTTCGTAACGTTACAGTCTTCCCTTGGCTCCGCACGAAAGCAGCAATTATCCATTATTCTTGCGATATCGTTCGGAACTTTTCTGCCGGCTCGTTACCGGCCGACCAGGATTGAGCAACGGGGAAAAGGTTCGAGCGATCTCGAAGATGACGAGCAACTCTACCATGATACCGTTGAAAAAGTGAAAACGTAGAGAGGTGAAAGAGCTAGAAAACATTAGCTCGGTTTCATGGGTACCCGGCTACGGCGGAATCCTGATTATCCGAATTACTCGAAGAACATCGGCGCGCGTGTTCGGATAATGGAACAACTACTTATTCGATGTTGATCTGAAAAGAAGATAATTATTAATAGTACGGGAATAAAATTGATTATGCGGGTGAAAGTTAATGGTTCCTCAATTTTTCGATAGCTGAGTGATGCAAACAGTACCTACGATTTCATTGTTAAAAGTTATATTCTCTTGTTGTCAGATATCATTCCCCTCGTATTATAACATTTCATTTTCTGAATATTGGAATATTTGAGTAATGCAATGGCGAATGAAAGAAGTTCTGGTCAAAACGTACAGTAGCCTAAGTGACTAGGAATTTAGGAATTTAGGAACATAGGAACTTGGGAACTTAGGAATTGAGGAATTTAGGAACTTGAGAATTTGCGAATTAGGAATCTGGTAATCTAGTAATCTAGGAATCTAGGTGTTTACATAGTATCTAAAAGACCACAATTCTAGGTACAAATAGGTCTAAGTGTCTAGCAGACTAGAAGCTCAGAAGACCAGATATCTAGGGCTACAAAAATCGCAATGTAAATCTTAGTGTCTAGGAGACTAGTTGTCTAGAACCTACGAAGTCCATTGAACCAAAGATCTGGGCAACGCCGTCTGCTTTAGAGGTTTAGGGGATCAACTCTGTACGTATGTAGAAATATAGTGTCAAAGGATTTAAAGGATTAAACATCTACAGTTTTAAGAACGTAAAAACCACTCGTTGACTCACAGGTGTTTCTACTCTTACTCCCACACACACTAGATCCTTTTAATTAATTCTATAAATCAAACTTACCTACAATCTATCACGTGTTACGATCTGGCTGTTGGATCAAGAAACATCTTTTACTCAATAAAATCAGTAGAATAGGCCGACAAATGTCAGGCGACACCGATTTAAGAAACGATCCGTATAAACGATCGTCTGATTGATTACAGTACACGGGTAAACAAGCGATCGGAGATAGTAACGCCGATCGGTTTCTATCGATGCAAATGCACACTTGTATTTCACGATATGGACAGCACCGATACCGGAGTTCGTTTTTTTTTTTTTATTCGCCGTCGTTATCGTTGGCCTTTGGAGCCCAACACACCCACGCGTACCCCAGCATATCAACCCGCTCTCGGGAGGAACGCGTAGGTGAAAACCGTCTAGCGAACGGCCAACGATATTACTCCGACCGTTTCATTTTGTAATGAACTCCCCACTCCCCTATCGAAAACAGGGGAACGCGTGCACGGCAGCCAGGTGACAATTTCGCTGTGAGTCGCGCTCGTTTGAAGCGAAATCGTCCACGGGACATACAAATACGAGGGAAAATCGAACAGAGACATTCGAATCTCTGAGCATTTTTGTTTGTTTTTTATTTTGCATCGATTGCACACGCTCGAAATTCGAGTGTAAATGCGGAAAACGATGTTACCCGGAGATTAGTAGGGAAAAATTCCCTATATTGGACCACTTATGGAAGTTACCACCATAAATCGAAAATGTGTTCATAGTTTTCGAACAGAAAAACTTGAGAACAATATTTTCAAAATAACAATCGGACAATCAAGGAATCTGGTTTCCTAATTTGGACCACAGGTATCTTAACTTGGATTATGTCTATTTTAAACACCAATAACAGAAATAAACATGCATTTGACAGAATAATCAGTCTGACTGGCAGTTTATGCACTCGTAATAATCGATATCAAAGACACTGAATTCACTCTTCTCCCATAACTGATTCCGAAAATGCAGACAAATAAACAACCCAAAGGCAATCTTCTTCCTCTGATTCATTTGAAGAATCCTGTACCATAATCTGGACCAGTCCAACTTAAGAATCATTAATTGGTTCAATTTAAGACACTAAACAAATCTTAACATTTAGGTGTAAGCAACATATAAGCTACAACACCCTACTAAAAAAAATCCATCTCGAAGAGAGACCTCCAAAAAAAATGCGGTGAAAATTAAGGAAAATTTCCCTACGAAAATTCTCGATGTTACTATACGCGACAATAATGCACTCAAATTATTCTGATATTCCCAGACAATTCCCATGTACAAGAATGCATCGTAATCGAATTCGTGTAAAGAAAAAAGCTACACTAGAATTTATTATCAGGCTGGCTATTCACTGACAATTTTCTTCTTTAACCCCCGTGGTTCGTGGGGTTCGTAATCTGAAGTTAAATGGAAAATTATGAAGAACGTCGTTGGCGAACTTCAATTACGTTCATGCCTACATGTGTACGACGGTGTTTTTCAATGGTCGTTTCATATAAGAACCGTCGCGAGAATGGCAGCTCGCTTAGCGTATGCCTATCCGCACGAAAATCATCTTCTCCAGGCTCGGTCGTGACGCGGGTTTCCAGCGTCATTTCACGGTGTAGGGATACCGACAGGCGATACAATAACGTCGTTGCACGCTCGATAGTCCTGTATCGAGGTTGAAGGGAGACGCAAAATCGTCGGTTTCCATCGTGGGGTATACAACGCACAGAGAGTATTTCGCCACGTTAAACCCACGCAAACGGGGATAAAACCTGAAAACTTGGGATCTGTCGGTGTAAATACGAACCTCGGTATATAGCGCGTTGTTCTTTTTACACCGTTTTCTCGTTTCCGTGTAGTACTCCTCTGTCTGGTTCTCTCCGTGGAACTTCGAATCACCTTTGAGAAATCCCAGGGAGGTCTGTCAAGGGAACTCGTATGGCGAGACGGAGGTGTGAAGGTTATTTCGTTTGTTGCACACGATAATGGACAAAAGTTCTGAGACAGACGAGAAAATAAAGAAATATATTATTCGCTTTTGCACGGTGAACGTGATGATAAGAGACGTTATTTTATAATAAACGATGAATTTTCGCATGTTTTGTCCATACGTACGTGGGCGTAGCCAGGTTATCAGTCAAGGGGGGGCAAAAATATTAACACATCGACTGCCACAGTGAAAAAGGCTGTACGTAGCCAGACACACTTTATTTTGTTTTTAAAGTCATAAATCATTTAAAATGTATATATTTTGTTAATAGAGTTTGTTGGTCGTGTTTCAAATAATGTATACTGCAATATTAAATATTACGCTAAAATTTTGTAACTCTGGGATGGGAGGGAGGAGGGGGGCAAAATCCAAATTTTTCTTGTAGGGTGGGGCAAGAACCAATTTCGGGAAAGACCGAACAGATATCTCAAAAAACTTAAACTACAACCGTGACGAACATTCTTTCTATTTAAATCCTTTCAAAACTAACTTGTAATAACTTTCGAAAGATTAAGTGTTTTAAAATTAAGTTCCATTCTGTTAATCGTTAATATACAATTCAGCTAGTTGAAAGCAACAACCTATGTTTGAAATATGAAGTTGAGGTTAGGTCCGAGGCCAGATGATTCTGCTCGAGATCAACCAAAAACATTTAATTTTCGCCGTACAATTTTTTTCTCATAATTTTGTAAACAAAACTAAGTTCAACTCTGTTAATCTTTAATATAGTATTCAACTAGTTGAAAGAAACACAACCTGTGTGCGAAATACGAGGTTGAGGTTATGTTCGCCACCAGATGTTTCCGCTCGAAACGTCTGCGCCGGGTGTCCAACGGCCAGTTTTCGAAATTCAATTTCATGCAAATGAAAGCTTCTCGTTGACGAAGTTCCACAAAGTTCCACGCGGAAAATTCGCTCGTCCCAGGGCCACGCCCTGTTTATATTATCGGTGCGTGTTATTTGTCCGAGCCGTTGCGTGAAAGATGCGTTTTGCATATGGCCGGTAGGAATGGATAAAGGACGAAGCCCTGCAGGGGCAGGTAGACCGAGATGCGGCGGCCAGGAATCGAGTTCAAGGACCTCGCTTTTCCGGAATAGAATGCAAGCCACGCGCAGTGTTTATGCGAGCGCACCGTGCAGCTGGAATGGTGCATGGCTCCTAACGATCCGACGCCGGGTTTCTGTATCGTGGAAACACGTTCTCGAAGAATGTCTTTCTACTATAGCAAGGATAAGAGAACACATCCTCCTTGGATCGTCCGCTCCTAGAAGCTGTTGAATCGAATAAAAAAAGAAATGGAAGTACTTGTGCGTCGATCGTACAAAAGTGTTCTTATCAATGGTAGAAAAAGTTTAAACGATAGAGTTGGCTATGTGTGAGTAGAATATCAAGATAGAAGTACGTATCTTTATTTCGTTGCAAGATGTAGAATGGAACCCGGAAACAAGTGCTCAATGTTTGGTGTGTAATAAATGTTCTAATATTTTGTAACAGTACTTACACGTTCTTTCATAATTTATATAGAGCGGATGCACTAGGGAATGAACATTATACATAAAAATGAGTAAATTAAGTTATTAAAATAAGCAAATAATTAAATATTGATTTTTTCAATTCCTTGGTTCATATTCAAACAATTTTCGCGTCGTTGGTAGATATATTCATTTACTTAATATTGTCCATTCACTGGGAAAATCTGTATTTTTTTCTATTAATTTAATTAATTAGTATTTGTCCAATGTTTTCACATCTGTACGGTATAAAAGGTATATGGATATTAAAAAATCTAATTTTCTGTGGCGTGGCTAGAAAGATTTTCGTAGACACAGGCAGAACTGTACCGTGAATTTCGCGATACTGATTGCGAATAGAACATCACCGTGCTTGACGTTGAAATGGTAATCGATCGATGCTCATTAATGCATCACGTTCGTTTCACGAGGCAGATACGAGGCCGTTCGACAATTCAAGTCGCACTGTATTCGACACTTGTAGGAATTATTGATCCCCCCCTCCCCAGGGAAACCCATTCATGGAAAATTTAAATTTCTATCACTAATGTTTCAGGCCAAGTCCAATCTTAAAATCATCAAAATGGCAGACGCAGTACCATTTAATCATGTATCCTATTACATAGATATCTAATGCACACAATTTATTGACGGTTGTTTTTACTATAAAAAAAAATAAATGTAAAATATAGAATAAACATTAGAAACTTTGTTTTCGAGAAAATCAACTTTAAGAATCTCCTGGATAACTAACTCAGAGTTATAATTATTTCAGGCTAGTTTAAATCCTCTTTACCGCTTGACCGTATTATATAAATAAATATAAATAAAGAACGGTATCATTTACACGTATAAAATAATGAAATGCAGAGTAACAGAATCAGATCCCCCCGAGAGTGTTTAAATTTTCGTGGAACGAACGAAAGCCTTCTCGAAAGTTATCGCATTCCAGCCGCAATGAACTCCGAATAGAAATGGCGGGATTCGTTTCGCGAATACATACCACGCTCGGCAAATAAAACTCAAATTTCCATAACAGCCGTAACGTAACGTGTTCATAAACAATCGATGGCAAATAATCATTTGCATACGAATGCTGCGGCCACGATGCCGCCATGCGCCGATAATTATTTAATACATAAAAGTCAATAATCGTAAATATACGCGATGGACGGTGTTCCAGCGTGTGTCAATAGCCGCCGTGCACACCTCGCATTATTTATTTAAGCATGTAATCCACATAAATCAACCATGCTTTTAACTGACCGGTTAGTTAAGATATCCCTTTATTAATCAACGTTTTCTATCATTTTATAAAGGATGGAAGTAAAATCTTAACTTGGTAATCAAGATGTCCTGTATAATAAGTTAGGAATGTTGGCGATGACTTTGCAACCTGGTGTTTTAATGAAATTTTTCAATGTCACAATATAGACCAAGAATTGAACTTTTAGTTATGTGAACTATAGGTTAAATTATTTTGATTTGAACTTTTATTCAAGAGCTAACTTACGTCAAAATATCCCACGATAAATTTCTTATATTTTTGTAACATAAGATAAAATTCACTCGAACTTTTTAGTAATGAATCTGAAGATTCAAAGGCAAAGTATATGATTTACTTTACACTGTTCGACTCGGAACAAGATATGGACTTAATATTATTTTTATACAACATATACTATTATATTAAAAACTAAACGACTTAGAACGAAATCATTTTTACTATCAGAAAGAGTGAAAAGTTTGTTACGGGAAACAATGTAAAATGTGTTTTCTTAAAAAAAAGTGGACTTAACACACTTTGGCTCTAAAGTCTAGACATGTTTACTTGGTTCCAGAGAAAACTCGAGCAATCTTTAATCGACTGATCGAATATTACGAATTGACAAAACTCATTTACACTTCCCAAATACCCTCAAGTTCGTTTATTAATGAATTGTCTAACCGCTCTGTGGAACCGTTAACAGTCTCAGTTCCCCAATTACATAGTCGGTGGCCAGACGAAGGCATCGGTTATCGAAGGGACACACCGACGAAAAGACATAAATTCGCGGGCCACGTCGGTTTACGGTGTCATAGAACGGCATGTCGATCCGAGAGGAGGACGTTCGAATGCTGCAACGGTCGTAGTAAATTTCGCAGATATAACCGGGTTGCCGATCCTGTTTGCACGCCGAGGGAGAGAAGTATCCTCTTTCGTTCGTCTACCACGCTGGGTGGAGCGTTGACGACGACGACGTAACCTGTTGCTGGATCCGGGCGGGTAGGGAACGGACGGCACTTTACGTCCATCCACCTCGTAAAACGTAATGGTTAAGTGGCATGCAGATACCATCGGCACGGGGCTTACGGAATGATCAGGCACACCGTCGCACCGTATAAAGGAGGAACTAAAATCGACCGACCAGCGTCTCCCATGGTTTTTTACGTTTCGCCTAGTGTATGAAAACCGCGCCTCAGGGAGAGAAAAAAAGCCATTTTCGTGCCGTTTCAGGATATACGAGAAAGAACGGCGAAGTCGAAAATATTTAACGACGAGTTAAACGTGGTTTTTCACGTAAGGTAATTTTTTTAACTGGGCGCACTGTGGTCCAAAATAAAAATTTAGCAGGTCAAATAATCAATAGCACATTTCTTTTATCCTTCAGAAAAACTCTCATCAACTTATTATTAATAGTGGAAATGTGTTTCATGCATGATACTTATTAATCTCGGTCGAAAATCGACAAAAAATTCCCTAAAAATTCAGACTTTCACGAGGATGTTGAGAAACACTTCTAGTGAATGATCACTAGACTGCGGATGTTTATGCAAATATACATTTTTGTGAAATAATTTATACAGATTGGGGTGTAATACAATGTTGTTACCTTTATTAAAGTTTATATATGGTTCGACAGAATGTCGAATGATGAATTTTATTAAAAATTTACCTGTATTGAATTTGTGTTTGTGATAAATACATAAAATCTGCACTCTAAAAATTCTCTAGATGTCGACAATGAATTTTTTAACACGCGCCATTTTGTTACTTTTTTGATCTCCGTTAAATTAGTAATCGACGTATTAACACAAACGATTCGAATTGGTTTCAAGAATTAAGTGCACTGTGTGTATTCTGTACGCTATACATACATATAGCGAGTGGCGAAAGTATGCGGTTAATGGGATAATCACAAAGCCTTCGTGTAAGAACTATATAGGGCATAGCGGTTTATTCAAATAAATTGAATGTGTATTAGTGAATATATGTATACATATATATGGAGATAATGTGTGCAACATTTCTAAGGATTTGAATGCTATAAAATGAGAGTTATAAAATATTTACTGTAGTGTTATGCTCGTAGAGACCAACGAAGGTATTCGACGCGTTGTAAAATTTGTTATTGTCACCATAACATGGCTCGCAAATACCGAATGAAACGAGACGATATTCGGTATGTATCCAACTACGTTCGATAACGAATAAGAAATAATTTTGCATTTACTTATTACCCGAAATCATTAGCAATTATCGGAAGGAACAAAATGTAAAATGAAAAAAAGTGCGTGTAAAATTGTTGGCCATTTTCTGAACGATAGCTAATCATTCGTTTTCCATAATCTACCATCTGTCGGCCAATGTTTATCTTTTTTGTTGAAAACAATTTCTACTTACACGTTTATTTAAAGCAAGACATCGAGTAGACTGCTAAATATCCATTTAGGAACATTAAAAACCCAAAATACAAATTTAATGATATATTTCGAAGAAAAAATTTTAACAAACTGCAACAATTTCTTAATATCCTTCGATTGAATACAATTGTTATAACGCTATTATACTAACAACATCGGAACGAAGTCCCCCGACGAGCAAAGAATTGATCGATGCCTCGTCTCGCCATGAACTTCCCTTTCTACTGAACTTCGAAGTTCCAAGGCAAGGAACTCTCCCTGGTCTCAGAAACTCGGATCTCTAAATGCACAAGGAATTGAATAACAAACTCGAACTGTACATCCTGAAGGTTCTATTAAAACGGAGGTCGTATTTTAATAATTTCACTTGGTGAATATTTTCGTAACCGATTGTAATTACACTTTATTTTATTTCGACGAAAGGGATCGCGACTCTTAGCCACTCCCATCTGAAAGAACTTTGCTTTCGCGTGTTCACCGCTAACAATAATACGCTCCTCGATCGAGCAACGATTCGTGAAAGGCCCCCGGTAAGTATCTTCCTCTGAAATGCCACGTACACGCTGTTCAGAAAGAAGATCCTGGGAACCGCCCTTTCATCTCCCGCATAGTTCTCCTTCCTGGTTTCGCTCGATCATCGGATCGTTTAAGCGTCACTTTGAAATTACACGTAACGAGGCACTCGTTTATTACATTACTCAATATTTCTTCGCCGGGAGCATTATTCAGATCTTCTTTTCTCTTTTTTTTTTTTAACCCGCCTCGCCAGGTGATTCTCCGATCGTAAACACTTTCATAGTCATAAAGAAAATTGGGTAACAAGGATCTGACGCAACTTGATCGGGTGAAAGACGCGAATACGATGTAATTTATACTGGCAGAAATGTTATAATGCCGGTAGATGCGGTTTAGAAATGTGCATTTGAATGTAAACGTTAACTCATCTCGAAATTTCGACTTCTCGGGACTGTTCTCGTAGAAATAGGAATTGAAAAAAGTAAAAACTTTCATTATAGATTTTGCATACTGAAATTATAACTATTTCTCAAACATGAGGAACACATCGTACACTACTAGCAAAAAGTATTGCCTCACTTGTGCACTAGTGAAAAATTGTCGAAATTCAATGTTCCATATGTCTGCCAATATTCATAAAAATTTATTTAAATGAAAAGCAAGTTAAAGCTTGAACCTTTTACGTTTTGACCTTTTGTTCGATTATTATTTAACTCGGTGCCTACGGGGTACAATCTTCCCTTATAAAGAGGCTCGTCGAGTGAGGCAATACTTTATGCCAGTAGAGTAATATAGAGGGATAAATAGAATACAATGTCTGACACAATAAGTAATAAAAAAAACCATTCCACCATCCTCTCCTACTCCTCTTTCGCTTAACTCTTAACTAATAGAACATGAGTTACCAACTCTCAGTTTTTGCTACTAACCGCCCATCTAATTCATCCAGACGTTACCATCCACTTCCAGCAGACTCTCTCGTCTGTGGATCCCGATTCTAGATCCGAGTCGATCGAACCGCCTCGACCTACTTTCGATTCCAAGCATCTGCGCTGGGCATTTTCAGTAGCCCCCTAAACTGTTTCTAATTCCCTGCAAGAACATCGCAACCATACTCCATAGGGACACAAGGATCGGAGGTCTACTACAAAATCCTCTAATCTCGTGATATTCAACACTCAGCTCCGTCAGCCATTAATTGTCCATCCCAATTCACTTCGAGAATCCTCTTCGACCCCAACAAAGCCTTAAGGGTGGAGTTCTCGAGAAGACTTCAGTCAGCTCGTTCCACGAAGCTACGCTGTCCACCTTCCAGTGAAAATGAACAGAGAACAATCGTAGGAGGAGGGGGGGGGTTAGAGCAAAAAATAGGACCGGAGTCCTTGGGAAAGGTAAGACAGGAGGAAGAAACGAAAGAAAGAAACAGCTTCTCGGTGTGCTGATCGTCGTTGCGGGCGCAACATTCACCAGGTCGCGAGCAGGGAGGAAGGCACCTTGGTGGGGAGGGCCTTCTGGTTACGAAGGGGACCCTCGTCCTGACTCCTGGCTACAAGGAGTAGGAGGAGGAGGGAGGGATACGCGAACGATTGCGCAACAATGCACCGCCACCTGCACTTGTTTCGTCACACAGCTTCAACTGGCTCTCGACGGTGGTTGGCCGGCTCGCATTACTTTCGCCAATTAAGCCCCGTGGACGGTCATTTGTTGTTCAACTTGAATATGAAATTCCATCGATTATTCGGAATTCCAGTCGAATGAATGCGCCGTGAGCACTCCGTAGGAGACCGAATGGTCCGGGGCCAAACGGGAGATCCTGTCTGTTCATCTTGTATGCATCTTCGCCGCGGAGAATCGATAATGTCTGTACCATGGATTTTTCTTTTATATATAGCATACTCTAAATAGTTTAATGGAATTTCTGTTTCATGTAGAAACAGACAGAATTCTTAGCGGGGTGAATATTAATCCCTGATTTTCTAATGTACTGGAAAATTATGGAATGGTGCTATTGCCAAGATGACCGTCTAACAACGCAGATATTAAAATTATCTTCTGTACGATATTCTTGATCAGCATCTTTAATCAAATTAGGAAAATCTTGATTATCGGAGACTTGAACCAAATTAAAACATGGATTTGCAAATTGTATGGTAATAAAGAATACACTCTTGAATGCTAAAAAGTCTAGTTTCCAGTTAGATTTAATTTTTCCAAAAGAAAAGCACGTAAAAGGTGTATACTTTTCTACGTGTCGAACATCTGTAGGTCCTTAAGGTAATCATCGGATATTAGTACAAACCTGGAGGAGTATGTCAAAGTTGAGGACACACAAATAGCAGATCACCAGACAGCAATGAAACATCGATTAAATTTCAATTATTTTAACCTCGTAATTTATAGGGAATATTGTTCATTGAACTGGTATTAATCTCGTTTACTCTTGGACCGTTCGTGCATTGAGGAATTTTAATTATGACGTCAATTATTCGAATTAAATATGCTGGTAAAAGTGTCTCCATTAAACTACTCGATTATAAATTAAACTTTATATACGATTTATAGTTAACAAGGACGACCAATATGAAGGGATTGACGAGACCGAAAAAGAGCTTTTGATAAATATCAATTGCCCGATTAAACTGATATTGAATTACATTCGAAACATTATAGGATTAGATGACACGAGTATGCTACTTATATTCCAGAGAAAAAAAGTAGAACTACCAAATTACTATTATATTATTGATACGAAAGAATGATTTAATACTTTCAGTTGAGTTTGACTTATGCGATGAAATTAACTGTTACTTAAAAAAAATATCCTTCTTTGAGCCTTCCACATCTGGCCTAAACATCTTTCACGCAAATTTAACGTATTTTATAGTTATGTACCAACGTGAGTATAAATAAATACATCATATAAAATATCATTTATTTCAAGTATAATGTTCCTAGGAGATGTGAACGGTAAAATCATAAATTTGACGACACTCATGACTGAAAAGGTGGCGAAAAGATGCACTGACTCGATATTAAAATCTCATACTTTACTGAAGAGAACTTCTTCTGCTAAATTTACGTCGAAGAAGAACAATAATATAAATAGGATTACACAATTCTAGTTATGATATTAAATATTTGAAATGTATTTTACTTTATATACAATGGTTATGAATAGCTTTGTCTTCAAAGAAAATCAATCGTGTTAAACAAAACAATAGTTGTCTAATGTTACAAAACTTTTACAGAAGGTCTTTATCAAGATCTTTGATAGTTTTATCAACTACAGTTATATTATGAAATTTCCCATGTCTTCCTAATCTTTCTGTAACAAACCTTTTGGCTCCTTTAACACCTTCCTCAAATACTAGATGGGAGGAATTATCCTTCTCAAACTGTAGAGCCTCTTCTAATTGTTTAGCATTAAATGTAGCATAGTGTGCAGAAGCACGATCTGCGAGCAATGTACTGTGAGGAAACTTCACAAGTGATTTAGCCAAGTTTACTGCATCACCTAGCACTGCAAATAAAATGATATTCTTTAGTTGAATATAATTGTAACTATATTCTGTATGCTACTGTGTATTACTGAAAATCCAATCGTACCTGTACCAACACTTGTATAGCGAGTAATTAAACCCCAGCTCAGTGCTTCTTCTGCAGAAACAGCACGACCTGTCAAGATTACTTCCATTGCTCTTGAATATCCAATTAAAGCAGGCAAGCGAACAGTACCACCACACAATATAGGAATACCAAAGCGTCTGTTTAAAAATCCTACTACTGCACTTTGTTCCATAACCCTTAGATCACACATTAAAGCAAGTTCAAATCCTACACCTACTGCATATCCATTTATAGCAGCAATTACGGGTTTCTTACATAATTCAACTTTATCTGCCTGTAAACAATTAATTAATTAAAATATGATATACCAAGCCTCTTATCCAGAATCACAAATGCAATTATCTTACCAATGGCCCAAATTGTGGTAAAACTTCTTCATTTTTATCATTATATTGTGCAATTTCTTTTAAATCGTAGCCACTACAAAAGTTACCTCCAATCCCATGAATTATACCGACTGTAGACTCTTGATCATTTTCAAATTTTTCTAATTCCTCCACTAATTCTTGTGCAGTGGCTACATCTAGGCAATTCTTTTTGTCAGGACGATTTATACCAATTGTGGTAACACCTTCAATATAGTCAATCAGAATATTCTTCTCTGAAATAATATATGTTTCCTATTACATGTAAAGAAAAATATGTTGCAAAATATGTGCTACCCTTGACAGTATTATTTCATTCTATTCTACATTTCATTTAGAATTTCCATACAATTATTTACCTCTTTGTTCTTCAGGCTTCGTGTTTTCAGCCGATTTAGAGGTTAACGATCTTCTTAGAAAATTTGTGCAGTACCGGTTCAATGTCCCTGATAGTCCTTTTAAAGAATGCATTTGTAACACAAAACTGTGTTCAGAATTCAATAAATATCACAAGATACACCTCCTGTACACTTATTACTTGCAGTAAATAACAGACCACTTAAAATACCTCCACTGCCATTTTGAACGTTTCAATCAGTTTGAATACCCATATTCCATTGGAGAAGAGTCACCGGAGTCACCGCTATGTACACAGGATGTAACAAAAATGTTGGAGAGCCCGGAAATGGGAGACTCATGGGGTAATTTCAAACAAGTTTTTCCTTAGCAATTATTATGCAAAGTGTTTAGGAAGAACAGACAAGCGTCAGTTCGAATTCGACAGTTGTACGAGCAACGGCAACAAAAAATCAAGTTTCAAGCGCACGTTGATGTCGACTCAAGTCATTTCACTATTGTTCACTCTCGTATCATCCACATGTATTTAATAACAACAGATTGAACCTGCTAGAGAGCAATCTGCATTTCATTACTCACATCTATCGTATGTCTCCAGGAATGAAAATTTCGGCGACAAACTTATGAAACCATTACGAAGCTTTGAAGACCGTACGGAAGATTTACAAGCTACAGAAGAGGAAATTATTTGCGATGGATAAATTACAATATTTAATAAGTCTGAATAATATTTAAGCACGACATGCGAGCGAGCCGCGGTATCGGTGCTCTCCGTCGGTTCCGACGCGTGCCGAACGGTCCCGGAGATGGCCGGAGCGGTCGAACGGGAGCGAGCGAGAGCGGGAGAGCGAGCCGCGGTATCGGTGCTCTCCATCAGTCCAACGCGCGTGACGTTGCGTCACAGAGTTTATTGACCTAGCCGTGTACGTATGTACCATGGCCGTACCATCTGGTGTTTGGGTCTTTCAAGGAAGAAGGTCGTTCAAGTCGGCAAAAACAATTCAACACGAACAAACCTGCGTACGCCCAATACATAATACATAACGGCGTTAGCTTCCTCACTTTCTCGTGAGCCGTCGCGAAGGGTGGTCGCGCGTCTCGTACTCGTCCTTTCTCTTGTTACTAACCTATTGTTTGTTGCAGGCATTCGACAACCATCAATTTATTTACTATCAATTTATTTACTGTGCATATTGTTGTGTCCCCTCTCTTGTTACTAATCCCTTGTATGTTACAGATGTTCGAGAATCATTGGCTTCGATATTTATCTTCTTATGTACTGTGTTTCATTTACTGTGATTTATTTATTGTGCATATTATTAATCTATTTACTGTGCATATTGTTGTGTCCCTTCTCTTGTTACTAATCCCTTGTATGTTACAGATGTTCGAGAACCATTGGCTTCGATATTTATCTTCTTATGTACTGTGATTTATTTACTGTGCATATTATGTATTCTATGTGTATTGTATAATGAAAAATATTTTTCCAAACAGTTATTCCATCGAAAGAAGACATCGATCAACGTCTACATCTTCAAAGCGTGCGTCTACCACTGCGTTAAGTTACTGTAAGTTAAACTTAAATCATAATTCGATATTCATTGTTATATTCATATTCATCATCACATCGTTTATTATTAATTTTAGTCTATCTATTAATAGACTTAAATTGTGATCAGCCATTGTGCATACCAAGTTATTATTAATTCATTTTGCTCGTTGATTTCTCTACACAGACTTGGGGTATGGGCAGTGGGTCTGTACCTATTATGGTACGGGCAGTGGGCCTGTGCACTAAGACTGTTTGCCGATCCCTCTGGTTTCTATTGAGAAGCCAGATATCGGACGTGTTTAGTCTTTGCCTGGTAAGTAGGATTTGGAGTAAAGGCTCGTGCGCGCCTGGGTACAACGTACCCGCCTACGGAGTAGACGGGAGTCTGCTCCGTAAAAGGACTCTGTTTTACAGGGGATCTCGCTTGCACTACCATACTTGGTCATGACCTGTGCTCGGGTCTGGTACGTAGGTGACCAGCCCAAAGGGCCTGGAAAGTGAGAGATGGATTCGGGTTTGCGAGGTTGCGCCCGTCTTTCCTATTTTCTTAAACCAGGTTCTGGCAACACTTTGATCGCGATACTTGTTCATACTGTAGTTTAACGTGGTTCATCGTAGAATTAATTTTTGGCTTGGTATATTAGGTGCGTAAACGAAATGATCGATGGAACTTTTTCCATTCCGTCTATCTCTTTCGTTTGAGTATTAGCGACTACATTGCGTTAAATTTGTTATTTCGTATTACTAGCATTAATTCGTATTAATTAGAATATTAAGATAATATTAGTTCTAAGCTGAAGAACGAAGACAACCGACGAGGGAACTTAGTTTTTTATAGGTTTAGGCTCAAGAAAGAAGTCATCCGCCGAGGGATTTTAGTATCGGTAGTATTATATAGTTAAGATTTAAGTAATTTATAAGGTTTATTGTGAAAGGTGGGTAGATGTAGAACTTGTGATTCCATCTACTTGCCTTGGGCCTCCACTCGCAGCAACCTCCTCGTGGTGAGGCCTGGGCAATCGGTATTGTCATCGGTAAAGTACTGTAAACTGAAGACAATATCGAGCTAATGGCTGCGAACTTCGAATCTATCTGATAAAACCACATTCTATAATACATCGAACTAGGATTATTTTAGAAATCGATATGAGATTCAAAGTGTAAATATGTCTAGTACTTTGAATGTTTTAGAAAATTATTCGAGATAAAGATGTATAGAACAACTGAAAATTACTTTAGATTCCTTTTCCTTATTCTGTAAATTCTTTGATTGGAATATGAATGCTGCTGGAAGTATGAACATTTTCACAGGACAATGATATAAATGGAATTTTAAAACTTTTTTAAGTGTTACAGTGATATTTCGTTGGCCTCCGTATTAAGTTCCGTACAAGTTTGCACGTTTTGCCACAGAGGCCGATACCAGTAAAAGGGACTGTTTAATTTAGGTCAACAATTAGTTAAATAAATATATACATTAAACTTTTATTAAAACAGATATGCTGATAATGTTTCATGAACTAAGGAATGATATTAAAAATTAACAATTTCATTACTGAAGGCAAATCGATACAGCTCGTATGATAGAAATTTATAATCAGTTTATAAAACAATCAGAAAATTTTTTTTATGTACAAAATTATAACTTACGAATAGTGTATTATAGAACAAGTCCTTGATACGAAAGACCATCAGCTTCCGGAGATTCCATCCTGTTTCTTAAATGTTCTAACGTATTAGCTAAATGCTTCTGAATTTGTTCCGTCTCTTCACTCACTTCTAAATTGGGAAGTTCTTCCCTAATTTTTGCAATTACTTGATTCAAAATTTGAACCGTTACCTAAAAACAATTACTACTTAATACATTATGCTCATTACTAAATATGTTCATTAAAAATTAAGCGACTCTCACTGCTGTATTTCCTTTCTCGTAGAAGTAAATATAATGATTAAGTAACTCAACGTAAAGTTGTACTTGAACTGAGGTATCCATGCACTGACTAGCTATTCTAATGCCTTTCTTCAAACAGTCTAGCACTTTATTGCCATCTTGCATCTGAAATAATTGTAATTTCAGTACATTTTCACCCATTTATATTGAAGACAAGTTGCTAATTACTTCTTTTCCTCCCGTTGCTAATGATTTGCCAGACCAGAATATATGAGAACAAGTGGCAACACCTCTACACTGATCCGGTTTTCTCAATAGCTTGCTAGCATACAAGGCACATTGATTGCGAACAGGTTCCGCATTCTCTTCGCTGAAACAACTCATTTGCTCAAATGTAGCAATAATTAATGTAATTGCTGCCAGCTGAGCTTTTGAATCACTTATTTCATCTTCATATATAGAAAATGCTTGACTCATGAATTCATAAGCAACCATTTCAAAATTATCAAAACGAATTTCACCGATTGCTATGGCACCCTGAAGGAATAGCCTTAACGGTAACTCAGCCAACTCGGCCTTCATTAATGCAGTGATAGTTGTGTGACAGAACTGAAATATTTTCTGACACTTCTTTTGCCACATTTCATCCTAAAAAGAAAAACGGACCAGGTTTAGAAAAAATCACGTTTAGAACAAATGTATTATCACATTAATAATTTACGAACTTGATCCTTTAATCCCTTGTATGTAAAAGCTAATTGATACGCCTGAAACACAATTGGCGGTAGAGTATATTTTATTCTCTTATTTCCACCGGCACTGAAGTGTTTCCTAGCAGCACTCAATATCATGTATTGTTGATCGGCTGTTTCAGCCTTAAAGTGGTGTATCAATCTACCAAGAAGACTTTGTTCTTCTGCAAAGTCTTCCGGATCTTCCTCTACATTAGGCTGATCTGGCTGATCTTGCACAAATGCAGACACCATAGAAAGCACTGCATCTACTTGTTCTTGAGTTGGTATTAAAGTTTCATTGTCCAAAATACTTGTTATTATATGCATAGCTATAATTGTTCTACCCTCATAATGAAAATACTCTAATAATGGAGCAAAATGTTCAAGTTTCAAAACTGTTAGTATATTCTTATAGTTATCTATTGGAATCTTCAGCAGTCTTAATAATTCCCTTGAGACACCAACGTTGTAGTCCGACCTGAAAATTGTTTATATTAATTAAGCTTTTAAGCATGTATGAATTCGATCTTGTATGTTTCCACTTACTTTATAACTACGTTTTGCTTTTGGAATATTTGAACAGTTGTTAATAACACTTTATCTACATAGTCTACTCTGTCAGGATAGCACTTGTGTGCTAAGTTGATGAGAGCTACTTGAAGGGAAACTACATCCTCCAGATCCATATCTTGCCTAGTCTAAAAAAAGTTAGTTCTATCAGTCAGAAGGAATAAAAGGATTAATGATTACCATTTAAAGGTTTTCTCAGACTTAAACTAGATAAGTAAGGATAGTTTAAAAATTGATAAGTTTGATCACATTTGTATCAACCTAGTGTAGTATCAGATCATCATAGTATGTAAAAGAAAAACTCGGTTAAAGACTTATATTTTCTTTAGTACCAACCTGTATAATGGTGGCAATTTGATCGCTAAACACATCAAAAAGCTTTACATCTTGTGGAATTCCTGGTGCTTGGTTCGGGCTACCTGGCCCTCCCACACCATCTGATCTTTGACTAAATGCTGCAAGACGGTCTATCAGTGAAATAATTATATTTTTTACATTTACACCATTTTGTAGCTCAGCGCAAGATTTCAAAAATGCGTTTAGTGTTTGTAAATGAAATTCATCAGGAAAAACCTAAAGTCATACAAATAAATAATTCATCACAAAACTATTATACAATACTTTTAATTATTTCCAAATTTATTTACTTGAATTATACACTCCATAAGATATTCTTGTGCAATTGCATCTCTACAACTCACTACTTGTTCCAGTATTCCTGGCAAAACAAGCTGAAAATTATCTTCTTATTAGTTAGTTATTTTAAAACATCTTAGCAATTAAAATGTATTGGATATCCACCTTTTTATATTTATCTAAAGTTACTGATTCCAACTGACTAAGTCTTACAAGATTAGTTCCTACTAAAATTCTAAGTTCTTCCCTTTCTCGTTCTCTTCTTTGCCTATCTCTACTATGACCTTGATGTTGCATGCGCACCCATAATTTATTCATTTCTGCGAAATTCATCAAGACAAAATCTATGCTGTCTCGAACCTAAGGGGGAGCACAATTTAATTTACATATTCAAAATTTGATTCCCTCCAATACATACACTGCCATCCTCATCGTCCCCTTCTGCAACATCTGGTAAAATATTACGAGTACACTGTAATAAATAATTCCTTAAGAAAAGACCCCTTAAAGGATGTTGGACACCCCTACACATTTCCACCAAATCTCTTAACAAATCTCTTTTTAAACCAGGAGTTGTTTTTATATATACTAATCCAACTGTGATAAGCAAATATCTAAAATATTGAATACATTATCAATAAACCTTGATTAATGACAGATGTATCAGAGATGATTTATTATATTTGTGTTATCATGATGTTTATACATCAGACTTACAGTCTAGGCACAATATTGCCAACATATTGCACCAATTCATATAAATCTGTGACTTTCCTTCCTTTCTGAAATTCATCTAACAAGTAAAGTTCCAAGTGTCTCAATTCATCTGTAATAGCCATATCTAAGATTAAATGTAAGAAGAATAATTGTATTAGCCCAAGAACTCTTAGAAAGGATTTACAATTACAGGTATACAACTAAGTTTGTGAAGGATACATAGTTCATAGTAACTCTTTGGACTAAGAAGCGAAGTTCTAAGTTCCCCCAACATTGTGGAAGCATGTTTCAAGGCATCCATCAATTTGGACTTATCCAGGCAATGTTTCATTTGGAAAGCTTGTACTTTGACCACACCAATCGCATCTTCAAGTAGTTTATCTTGCTCTTCTACTCCAGTTATGGCAGGTGTCATTGGCTGTGAAAAAAACAAAGATACCTACCAGGAATACCAGGTAGTACCATGCTAGGTAAGCCATTCAATGCGAGCATGCGCTATTTATACATATACAATAGCAAGGGCAAGGAGAAACCTCCTGTAGTTGTAAATCTACCCACCATTTAATGAGAAAAGCTTAGTAAATTATTTAAAAAGCAGAATATCTAATGTCATTATACACTCATAGTAAATGGGTATAATAAAAAAGATGGGTGTTGCAGTTTTGAATACCAAATTCTGATTACATTTAGCACAAAATTACAGCTGGAGGTTATAATTCGAACGAAATGTCACACAATAAAATAAACGAAGAAACAAGAAGCAAGAATATCAGTCGGACTTTAAACATCGACAAGCTCTTAAATATAAACTATAAACAATTAAATTTTTACAACAGTTAACCTTCATGACATTCAGATAATATCTCCAACGATAGCTGCTTGTATTTTCATTGAAATTCGAATGGCAATTAGTCAACTAATTCCGCAAGCATGGGTTTCGCATGCTCCTTGAAATGAAATCCGTACTTACCATTTTTTTTCCAAGTACTTGACGTCGTTTCTCGCACTCGAAACACCTACCACAAAAGTGACACACACTATATAATACAACTACATACAGATTTTATGTACCCGCACGAGCAAACTCGACTTCCGCTAGGGGAAAAAGTGGCGTTGAAGAAGGGCCTCCTAAAATTTGGTATCGGGAATTATTGAAATTTATGTCAAATTAACATTCGATTTAAAATTTATTTCAGTACTTGAAATAAATTTATTAAGTGGTAGGAGGTCTTTTCCTTACGTCACTTTTTTTCCTAGTGGAAGCCAAGTTTGCTCGTAGGTGTACATAGAAAACCGCATTGCTGTTATAGCATCTGCGGACAAACTGTTGCACACATTCTGATAGTAACAATTAATACTGTTATTTTAACTTAAGACTGTGGTTCTATAAATATTTTTAATTTAAATAAAGCAGTTTTCAACATGATCTAATAATAAAAAGTTGTAACTACAGAATGATTAAGGATTTTTATTTACAAATATTATACTTATGGTACTGTACATATACATACAAGATTACATTTAAGAGTAATCATCACATACAAGATTATCCAAAGGGAGTATACTTGTACTGACCGGCTCCTATTGAATAAACAGTTCATTTTTTTAATCAGAATTTTTTAATATGCACTGATCATAAACTGTAAAATATCAATTAACCTTCAGTGATTTCATATACATATCCAATTCATCCTCAGATTCAACTTCATTTGTTCCTTCAGTTGGACCTACATTCTCAGGAGATTCTGCATCAAAATACTTGTCTTCTTCATCTTGAGTTCTCAAATCTATATTGTCAAATGCTTCATTCTCATCTACAGTACTGAAATAATAGAAAAATATTCTTAAAAGTGGAGTTATAAATTGAAATATCAAAGCTAAAAGAAAGATTTTATAGATACCTATAATCAAAATCAGAATCTTTTCCTTCTAAAAAGTTGTGATACATATTACTCACAAATTCTTGCTTCAGCATTTGTTTCTCCATGTTTGAGATATTGTATAAGCCTTTATTTAATGATTTCCCCACATTTACATTATGTATCTGATTCTGCAATTCAGGTAATTCACCCCACTCTCCACCATGTTCTTCATTATAGTTTAAATGCTCTGCAATGAAAGTATCATCATCTTCTTCATCTGATTCAGTTTCTTCCATTACACTCTGCTCTTCCTCCTCTTGTAACTTTTGTTTTTGTTTTACTGCATCTCTCTCAATGTTTTCCATTAGAAGATTTACAAAAGTAATATTCTTGGTATCTATGTTGTCCCTTCTTTTCTTATCCTCTTCAGTCATATATTGTCCAACTAGGTGGTCATATAACAATGGATTTCGTTTCATCATCTCAGATTCACTGAAGTATTCTCCCTGTTCTATTAAACTTTTTAAAGCTTGGTATCTTCTGTTTCTTACATCAGTTTGTCTTGTCCAATTGTTAAAATATCTCTGTAGTCGATTAATATGATAGGAGACCTCATAGTCTTCGTCTTTTTTTTTTTCAAAATACTTTAAATGTTCTTCCTTCATGTAATGCCCGAATTTAGATAAGAATAAACAGTAGCTCTTTTTTAGTACATTATGTGCAATATTTAGTTTTTCTTCGAATGTTAAGTCTGGATCATCCTTTTGTTGGCTCTTGAAGATTGCTTTGCTGTTGGCTACATGGTTTAATAGCTCTTCTTCCAACCTCGTATTTTCCTCTTTTTCATTTTGCAAATTCTGCCCTGAATTTTCATTATCTATTTCAGTTAAAATTACCTCTGGTCTGTAATCTTGCGTGTTTTCCTTCTGGTTCATTTCTAACCAATATATGTAATCAGACTATAGAATTCATTTATTAATCAATAGCCTAAACAACATAGTACATGTAATTATTGACCTATTAATGAGCAGTTTTCTACTCACAGTTTGATGTTCATCGATAATTTAGTTTACGGTAAAAAAAGTTATGTTTAAAATCCTTTTTATTTTAATGTTTTCCTCTACGTGCTCACACATACCGATTGTTATCAGATGCGTCATCTAAGTACACTGGCTGTCATTAGAAACCTAACCAACAAGTTTACTCCAATATGAAGTTAATTTGAAATATGATACTCCGCAAAACGTTTAAAAAATATTAAATTATACCTACACGTATACTCTTATTATGCATACTAAGATATATGTTTCACGGGTGAGTATTTTGTAAAAGATTTTGTAGTAAATAAAATAGTTTGATGGAATTGTCCTGCTTCTATTTAAACTACTTTCTAAGTCTGAATGATATGCTTAAAATGAAAAGTAATACAAGTTTAATGTAATAGTAATTGTTGTTTTACTTATTGAAGTAGTTATAGGACATTATATCTTTTTAAAGCATAAAGTGAACTCTATGTTCTACGCTGCTGTGATTTTCTAAAAAGTTAAATTCTCCTTCAGTTTTAAAATGGTAGTTCAGTGCTATATATATTCCTGATATTTTTGTAGCTTTAAAATATGGATAATAATTGGTTAAATGATGGAGTTAAAGAGTCATGGAAATGGAATTGGACAGAATTATGTGGATATCATGGAGGCATGGAGCCACTAAATCCAGAAACACATGATCTCGATGTGTGTTTCCAACAATTATGCCTCCAGGTGATTCAACATTAGTACATTAATGGATATTATATATATGTTGTGTATAGTGGTAACTTTATATTCATTGGATATTTTTCTTGTAACTTTCAGATTCCAGTTTTAATCTGTATTGCAATAATATCAGCATATCATTGTGGAAAAAGAAATTCATATTCCTCTCATCATCATGGCCCAAATTCTGTCATATACTTGAGAATTTTAATTACAATGTGCCTTGTATTGCTTCCTATAGTCAGGGCATACATTATTCTAGTTAATACTAAAGTTGCTCCACCAAACATTGTGCCATTTGATAATAATTCAGTGTCACATGAATCAGTCATAGCATCATACAAAAATCAAGATTCACTCTTGACCCCATTGAATATAATAGATCATATAAAAGAAGGACTGAATCGTACTATAGATTATACAAAATCAATTTTGTTTCCATCAAGTAATATTCAAAATGTAACTGAATATTCTGTCACCCCTAATACGCAAGATTACAATGCAGTATCAGATATAGTTAAAGATGATGTAACATCTGCCAAACCCATTGATTATCTAGTGGCAGGTATTGAAGGATTAGCATGGGTTGTTCATCTTTGTTTTATATTAAGTTTAAGAAAGGGCAGAGATTTTAATCCACGTGGTCCTGTGACAATTCGAGCATTGATACTTCTGCTAATTGTTATTTCCATATTGCTATTAAGAAGTCACATCAAATATAATCCACAACATGATGTTTTGCCAAATTTGTCATTGGGATTTAGTATCAGTGTAGTCACTCTACTAATACTCTATGCTATAACGCTGATACCAGGTCATTATAGTTTACAAGATATGAGATCATCCAGATTTAATGAAGTAAGTCATTATAAGTTGTTTGCTTTCAATGTAGTGGTTCATAGTATTATCAGTGATTAGTGTTTTCCACATGCTTATCAGTGTAGAGATTTCAAACATGTATTGCCAAATACATGTGCTGTTACCAAATTGACTATGATATCTAAAACCATGGGTTATTAAGTAAACACAGATATCACAGATCAGTGAAAAATATGTTCATAGATAGGAGAACGGACTGCACTGTTAAGTACTCCTAATTCTTCTTACGTAAGATTCCCAGAGGAACAGGACCCAACTTACCTTGGGACTGCTATGGAGGATGTAACAGCAACCTCTAAATTTGTATTTCATTGGGTAAACCCATTAATGGAGAAAGGTGTTCGTGGTTTATTAAATCACTCAGATGATCTATTCGACTTACCAGAATATATTAGTACTAATGCAATTAGTCAGAAGCTTGACAAACATTTGCAAAATATGGTAAATTTAATATTCCACTACCTGTGATAATTTGCTGAAAGCAATAAATGTTCTTAAATTTATAATGCATTATAGCCCGGAAATATAAATAACAGAATGGAAAATACTGAATTAGTGGTGGAAACAGATGTAGGAACTGTTAGAAACAAAATGACATTGTTGCATTTACTGCACAAATGCTTTGGATGGGAATTTTATTCAGTTGGACTATTAAAATTTATTACTGACTGCACTTCATTTATGGGACCAATATTATTGAATAAATTGGTTGGTTTTATTGAAGACAAGAATGAATCTATCTCATATGGATATCTGTATGCATCATTAATATTTATTAGTGCTTTAATAGGTAGGCATGAAAGTAGCCTAAGTAATATCTGCAGCTTTTGTATTTTTATCTTTATTTTAATTTTATTTTTATTTTTATAATCGACTGTGTATGTGACATAAATTATAACAATATTATTGTTTTAGGGGCTTTCTGCAATGTTCACTTTACGTTTTGGATGTCTGTTGTTGGTTTAAAAATCCGATCTACTGTCATTACTTTATTGTACAGGAAGACTGTACATTCCTCAAGTGTTCAGTTAAAGCAACAATTTAATTTTGGTGAAATCGTTAATTTTATGAGTACAGATAGTGATAGACTAGTTAATAGCTGTCCAAGTTTTCATGCATTCTGGAGCATACCATTACAGGTAATCTCTTAGTATAATTTTGTATGCATGAGTTTACTCGTAAACACTTGAAATTTTCAATATTAGTATCTATTAGATGTATTTTGCTCTTTGTCGCGGGTAGTAAGAACATTTTATGTTCATATTTTCCAGTTGGTTGTGACATTGTATCTTCTGCATGAGCAAATAGGAATTTCATTCTTAGCTGGGGTTACTTTTGCAATAGTGCTTATACCAATAAATAAAGTAATAGCAACTAAAATTGGCGAGCTTAGTACGAAATTAATGGAGTACAAGGATCAAAGGGTCAGACTTACAGGGGAAACACTTCGTGGAATAACTACAATCAAGTTGAATGTCTGGGAAGATCATTTCTTACGGAACATTATTAGTTAGTATATTCTCATGTATTTCATTATTATTGGTCATTGCTCTTCATATGTAACCTCTCATTGTATTTTTTGCTCAGAATTGCGAGACAACGAAATCAAATACTTAAGTGGTAGAAAATATTTAGATGCACTATGTGTTTATTTTTGGGCTACAACACCTGTGTTGATTTCTATATTAACATTTGCAACATATGTCCTTCTTGGAAATAAACTTGATGCAAAAACAGTTTTTACTAGTATGGCATTGTTGAATATGCTAATAGGTCCACTAAATGCATTTCCCTGGGTACTGAATGGACTTACAGAAGCTTGGGTATCACTTAAAAGAATACAAAGAATGTTAGATGTAAGTGGAAGTTGTGGTCTGATAATGAAATTGAAGTTACGCAAGGAGTTCTACTTTCATTACAAATTTTTTGAATCCAGTTACCAGATGTTGATATATCATCATATTATTCAGAATGTACGCCTGAGTTAGATATAATGATGCAAAATGTAATGCTGGTTGTAAATACCAAGCATAATACAGAAGAAAATGGTTTAAATGCATCTGAAAATATAACAATTCCATCTTCTAGTTCTGACTCGAGGAAAACTGTAACATTTCAAGATGATGGTAAATTTAGCCTACATGATATCAATATTACAGTTCCAAAGGTAATAGAATAATAATGGTATGACATAATTCTCTGTAGGTTTACAAACTGTTGGATTTAGAAATAGTCGATTATAAACTAAAACGATATTGTTCTTCTGAACTAAACACATTTTGTTCTAGGGACACTTGATTGGGATTATGGGAGAAGTGGGTAGTGGAAAGTCGTTGCTTTTAGACAGTATTTTAAGTGAAATTATTAAAGTCCGTGGTACAATAGCAGTAAGTGACGTTGAAAAGGGTTTTGCATATGTAAAGCAAAACCCTTGGCTCCAACGCGGTACCATTCGAGACAATATTCTTTTTGGAAAGTCTTATGATTACAACAAATACAAGTAAGTATTAGAATACAGAAAAATTGGTGTACACAAATTCTAATACAAAATGATGTCCAATAGGACTATCTTAAAAGCATGCGCCCTTACTGCTGATTTGAATTCCCTGCCTAAGAAAGATTTAACAATTATTGGTGAGGCAGGAAGCACTTTGAGTGGAGGACAAAAGACCCGAATTTCTTTGGCACGAGCTGTTTACGCGGATAAAGATATTTATTTATTAGACGATATTTTAGCGACTCTAGATACAAAAGTTGCTAGCTATATATTTCAGCATGTTATTTTAGATTTATTGAAAAACAAAACCAGATTAATATGCACTCATCAAACTCAATATCTAGTTCATGCAGATTTAGTGGTGGAAATGTTAAAAGGCGCGATAATTAATCAAGGTAAACCAAGTGATGTTTTACCTGACTTGGAAGACTACTTATTATCTTCAGACTCTTATGAATCAAAGCTAGATATTACATCTATCAACGACTTACCGAGAGAAATGTACCAGGCTGACACATTTGAGAAAGATCCTTTGTTAGACAAAGAAATTACAGAGAAAGGAACTGTGCAGTTTGGAGTCTATACATGCTATCTTAAGGCTATGGGTCGCTATATAACAATTTCAATACTTGTTTCTATGCTCTTAATGCAAAGTTCGAAGAATATGACAGACTTGTGGATGTCTTATTGGGTTACTCATGCTAATACCACATCAACTAATACTACGGATAGACCAAGTTTGCTACAATTGGAATATAACTTTAATGATTACAGTCTAACTACTGATTATTATTTAACAGTTTATGCTTTATTAGCTGTATTTAATTCATTATTTACATTGATGAGAGCATTCGTGTTTGCATACGGAGGAATTCAAGCAGCTATTGCTATCCACAAGAAGCTTTTAAAAATCGTTGTACGGGTATGTAACTTTACAAGAAATAAATAACCATCGTTTTGTATTATACACTAAACGTAGAATACAATTTTAGGCTAAAGCTGCATTTTTCGACATTCAACCCTTCGGTAGAATCATTAACAGATTTTCATCGGATACATATACGATTGACGATACTCTACCCTTTATTGCTAATATTTTATTCGCACAACTGTTTGGTTTGTTTGCAACAGTTATTGTTACTACATACGGCTTGCCATGGATACTATTAGTGTTAGCTCCACTCATTCCAGTGTACCATTGGATTCAAAATCACTACAGGTACATTGATTTTTCCGATTCCTGTATAGAGCTTTTAAAGAAGAGTATTTGATTAATATTTTGTTCAGACTAACGTCAAGGGAATTGAAGCGCTTATCGAGTACAGCACTTTCACCATTGTACGCTCATTTTAATGAAACCCTACATGGACTTTCCACTATAAGAGCTTTTCGCAACATACCACGTTTCAAACAAGAGAATGAACTGTTACTGGAAGTCAGCCAAAAAACGCAATTCGCGTCCATCGCTGTCAGTCAGTGGCTTGCATTAAGACTGCAACTTATTGGGGTGGCTCTCTTAGCTGGAGTGAGCAATATAGCAGTTCTACAACATCAGTATAACATAGCAGATCCTGGCTTGATAGGTCTCGTTATTACTTACGCGTTATCTGTAACTGGATTGTTGTCTGGCGTAATAAATGCATTTACGGAGACTGAGAGAGAGATGATCGCGGTCGAACGTGTAAAACAGTATCTCGAGAACGTTCCCGTAGAATCTGTTAAAGGTGATAATCCACCTTATGCTTGGCCGAGCCAGGGTGTAGTTGAATTCAAAGAAGTCGTTTTGCAGTATAGGTAACAAATACCGCTAATCCGAGATACTCGTTACAATACGAGTATCTGATACATAACGTTGGGTATATTTTACAGAGAGCATTTGCTGCCATCGCTGAACGGCGTAACGTTCTTTACGCGACCAGCAGAGAAAATTGGAGTTGTCGGACGCACAGGTGCTGGGAAGAGTTCCTTGTTTGCTTCGTTGTTCAGGTTAACGGAAATTACTTCTGGCATTATATTAATAGACAATGTTAATATACAGAGTTTGCAGCTGAACGCATTAAGGTAAGATTCTCTGATACCTACTTCGATGTAATGAATAATATTGTAGCCAAAAGATTTTGGGATGCCCTTTCACTTTTTCGAGGTACAGATAAAGAGAGATAGTTAAATTATGTAGGATGGGAGTAGTAGTTTCGAGCATTTAAAATCTAGCGATTCTAATAACTGTAAACGTAACGGAACTGAAATTATTTCAGATCTCGATTAGCCATCATACCACAGAATCCATTTCTTTTCTCGGGTACAATAAGGGAAAATCTAGATCCATTAAATCAGTATCCAGATTTACACATATACAAAGCGCTGGAGAAATGTAAAATACATTCGTTGGTGTATCGTTTGGGGGGTTTTGGTGCTGCTTTAGACGAATGCGGCAGCAATCTAAGTGCGGGACAAAGGCAACTGTTCTGCTTAGCTAGAGCTGTTTTGCACAATGCCAAGGTATCGTTATCGGTTTTCCTAATTAGAAGTTGTCGGGGTAATGTATTCTGTATAATTTCCACTCTTTAATCACCTTCTGTAGATAGTCTGTATCGACGAAGCTACGGCGAATGTTGATCAAGAGACGGATAAATTTATTCAGACGACAATAAAGTCTTCCTTCCAGAGTGCTACGGTCATCACTGTAGTATTATATCGTTTTCGTTTTAGAGTTCTTGTAATGGGAGAGGGGGAAGTTCTAGAGTTCGACGAACCAAATCTGTTGGTTCAAAATATTGACTCCCACTTTTATCAACTAGCAAGTCAGGAGTTCTCCGGCAGAGAATGAAAATTGCTTCGTACAGTATCTTACGATGAGAATATTTATTTTTGTCTTCGCGACGAACTATATCGCATGTACATTCAACGTGTCATAGTGTTTAGGATTACTGACGGTATTGAGCGCAACGCGCCTTACACAAGAGGACTGTATTTTACCAGATAAATGTAATTATTTTCGTACGAGTCTTCAAGGGCTGTAATTTAGTCTGTAAGGAAGTGAATAGAATGACGATTGAGGAAACGTTTTATGACATTGTGATAAAATGTGAGCTGTTTCTTTATCGTCTTTCAATTTGCGTTATATTTAAATTGTATTGAAGACTAGACTACCTCGCTGTAATTTTGTATACGGTTGCCAATACACGCGAAAAGTCAACAAAATCGATGTATCCCTTTTTGTGACGATCCAGTTCTTTGAATACGGTTTCCCAGATCGAGGGTGAAATTTTTAGGCCGACCAACGTACTTGCCGAAAAAAAGTCGTCCACTACTAAATATCCTTTATCTAAAGGAAAAATTCTTTTAGGATTAGGATTATCTGATTTTACGGCCAAAAGAGTCATACAGTCTTTATCCAGTAACGTGAACAATATTTCCGGATTAACATGCGCATCATCCGTAAAATGTTTCGTGGATACCCAATGTTCAAATTCTTCATAGGAAACCCTATCAGTGGATTCAAAAGCGTGTTTTATTTCTACCTAAAAACGAAAAAAACGAAAATTGAGACAATAGAGTCCTTTCCCTAAATGTAAATATTCCACTCAAAATTTTACTTTCTCCGGGCAATGCCCAAAAACTGCCGTCATGGCGATCTTATATTGCCGTTTCGTCAACGATCCGGTGGCCTCTGCGTCAGCGTACTCGAAAGCCTACAAATTCATACGGATATGTAGCTTTTTAAAAGTTTCGTAATTTTCCTTCGTGTAATTTCACCTTTCTGACACGCTCCTTGTAAACGTTCGGCGTCATTTCTCGTTCACACCGTGGACTGAATCGAGCTGGAAGGAAATTTCCTTGAGCGACTTCCATATCAAGCGATCCTCGATGAAAGCGAGGTGTTGCTTGTCCCGAGACGGTGTGTATCGGTCTTTCACGCGAGTAACTCGACCGGCACCACGCATTATGTCGTAATTAAAGCGGGGCCCTCCTTTCAAACGGCCGGTATTTGTAATATTCATCGCGGAGCCAATTAACGTCGCCGCGGGACACGCACACGCGTGCTTGTCTCGCGGCGGTTGTGCGTTGCACACGGGATGACATAACGTGTCTGCTGTATCCGGTATTCAGCCGCGTCGCATTTTCGCGATCTCTCTGTCATCGTTCACCGCCGGCTGAAAACTAATGAGCTGAAACCCCGGCTGATTTTGTGTCCCGTGTTTTTTTAATTACCCGCCATTTAAATCTCCCTCGCCTTCGTTCGGGTCTTCCTTTTCTCTTCGAGAAATGATATTATTTTTCAAGCGTATGCACCCGACCACGGATGAAGCGGGAGAAACGGAAAAGGACGACAACCATTACCGCGTGATCGTCTGTCGCGTGTTTCCTTAGCCCCTCCCCAACGATTCAATAAAATTTACACGCGTATTTAGCTATTTTTTTCGACGTCGATTCGGCTGAAGATGAGACTCAAGTACCACCACGCACCTGCAGCTGCTGGGAGACAGTTTCGTATCGATCCTCCGGTTTCAATCGTGGAATTCCGGTTTTGTTGGTTCGGTCTGTCGCGATGATTGCGAAGAAGCCGCGTAATGCGTCCAAGGCAAACTAGACAATGAACCTGCGAGACGGATTCGCTGATCTTCTCGCGTTGATAACGCGACAATCGAAAGTCTTCTGCGCTGTACTTTCTTTATTTTTTTTATAGATATATAGTGACATCAGTATCGTAGGGATCGCGTGGTTTTTTCTGAATTGTCTTTTATTTGTGCTTCTATGGATAAATGAAGTGATTTTCATAATTTCTCGTCTCGTCGCAACAGGCAATGCTCTTCCCTCCTGTTCCCGACCAGATGGGCATCTAGGCGAGACAGTGCGGTTCGGTTCCTTTTTTTTTTCTCCGCTCAGGTTTGTAAAAGCCGCGAGAAGCCGCCACCATTGAAACATGTGTGTTTCCAGCGTAAAGCACAGGCAATCTCGACTGAAAAGCAAGACTTACGAGCGACGTTATGTCAGCGGCCGATACTCTCCCGACAGTCATCGTAAAACCGGCCGCCAAGAAAGCGTTCAATTCACGTCGTAAAGAATAACTTTGTAATACGAATATTCACGTTGCGAAGCATAACTTTACTATGCACTAATAGCTTTATCGTAGTTATTTTATTATTTAAATCTATTTGTATACATTTGTAGATTTTTCGTACTCAAAGTCACATGAAGGTCACACTATGGTAGGTCATTGGATTGGTCTTGATCTCAATCTATTACGCCACGGATAAAGAAATATCAATGACCTTGAAATTTCGAAAAAAATATGACTGAGAAAAATTTTTACTTATCACAGTATTTGTTCCTAACTAAATAATACATTCTCCTCACATTGTTTTGTATCTTCAAGAACAAGTGGCACATTGAAGGTGCTCACATTAGGTGGGACACTATATTGTATTATGATCCTACTTTCCAATATTGTTACGATCATTGATTGTTAACTGGTTGCCCGAATGTTATTTATTGCTCGCGTAAAAATTATATCCTGAGAATAATATCAGAATCTATAACTATTGAATCAATGCTTTCTCTATTTTTTTTTTTTTCTATTAACGGCGGTAAAAGATTGAGCGACGTACGAGCGAAGGTAATCGTGAAATAAACGTCGCGACGACTCAAACCCTACGGATTTCCAAGCTGAACATCGACGATCGCTCGATAGAATTATTTAGACATAATTCTGTGGAGTGTCGTCGTGGTCTGTCGTCGAGCGGAATTTCTCGAGTGTTAAGCCGCGTGGCCCGCGTGGAAATATTTTCTTTAAAAAAAAAAAAAAAAAAGGAAGAAAAAATGAGAGAGAGCCGGATTAAACGCGCGCCGTGGAATATTTTGAAACTTCATCTTGGATGTAGCTCGTCTCGTGACATAGGCGGTACGGCAGCCCTTCGCTCTTGCGCGTCTCGGTGGGCACTCGAGGCTTGAAGCACAGTCACTACCGTGGGGGGCTTACCGGCTACCCCAAAAGTGCACCTATCAAGGGTTGGTTCAACGAGCATACAGCTCTAGAGACCCTTGCTATCGCGGAGACTGCGCGCTGCTCTTTCAAACCTAGCTCCGGTATATTATTGAATTCGAATTGCGATCCCGTTGGATCGAGCTGCGAATTAAATCCTATATCATGGAAAATATGCATCCACGCGTATGTTAACGTGAAATATATTCTCGACGTTATTTCCATCACCTATTAATTCACCGTGTCGCTCGACTGTACGATGTTTAAACGCTGTACACCTAAAAACCATATAAGACCATAACTGCTTCGCGCAGCTGGGATCAGCACCAGAGGTCTCTCTGTAACATGGACGATAGAATTTGTCATACACCGGGTGACATAATGAAGTATTTCTCAAGATATGAATACTTATGAATTGGCACGTTTGTACTTCACAGTCACTCGATGTATGATCCTACACGAAGCATAACGATGCTCAATTGTTTAAGACGTTGGTAACTATGGTAACCGAGAGGAATATGCGCAAACAAGACCGAAATTCGTCATTTCGCAGTTACGGTCTTATTTGGTTTTTAGTGTACATACATATGTATATCATCGAATTCACGATAACTGTATCGACTGATGAGGTTAGCAAAGAATCCGAAAGATATAAATTAAAGACTTTGGGTGTACCCACTGTGCCTATTACACGTTCACGTGTAGTGATTATATTCCGTCTCTGCGTTGCCTCTAACCCCACCGTTCCCTCTGTCTGTACCTTCCGTTGAAGGGTGTCTAGGTCTTCGTTTCACCCTTGATGTTACGCAGAAAATATGCCAATGTTGTTTGAATGAGGGGTTCCGGAGTGGATAAAGGAGACAAGCGGCGGCGCACGATTGCCAGCGAACACTATGGAAAAACGTTAACTAGCGATCGCACGCCTCCATACCCTGGGCCCGCGATCTCTCGGAGAGAAACACGCGATCGCTTGGCGAACAGGCGAAACCGGTGAAAATTCCACCGTCGTCGTCGTGTAAACGCTAAACGTCAAGCACGGAGCGGGGGCTGATTACACGCCCGAAGGACCATATATTTGCATTAGGCCGCACACGGAGTCGTCATAATTCATTACGTCCACAATTCTCTTTCGTCAGCCGGACGAATACGTTCGCCAGCGATAAATCACAATTTGCCCTAGTGCGCGCAGGTGGACAACGACGACTGGGCGTCGTCGGTCGGTTCTGCATGAAAAACACCCGGATGACTGTGAACCGCGGTGAATCGAAATGATAGACCGTGGCGTATTTAATTGACTCTGACGTTATATCGGCGTCCTTGGTTAATTACGGAACCGTAATAACGATCGAGTTTTCCACCGAGTTCCCTTCGTTCTCCACCCTTCCCTCCGCCCTGTTTCTCGACTGCCATCATCGAGCTCGGATTAGGCCGAGAAATTGATCCCCTTTCCGGTCGATCGAGAAATCAATAGACACTCTGCTGGGAAGTGGTACATCCAGTTATCCATAACCAGCCGGTCGATCATTCCACCGGGGTTCTTGTCGCGAATCGCGATCGTAATTTCGGAATACATACGGTGGTGGGACTCGAAGGACGACACGCGCGGGACAAAGAGGAGAGTCGTCGACGCCCGCGTGTTGTCGACAGAACCGCGGTTCTATGTCGTGGAACAATGTCCCAGCGGTATTACTAGGAATAAAAAAAGAAAGAAGGAGAGAAAAAAACGAGAGAAACACGGGATAGACGTGTCACCAGACGAGTGTAACGCCTCTCATATTTCCATTAAGTAAGGCAAGACACTGGCGGATAACGGATATAACGTGAACGAGCTACAGCTTTTACTGTGATTAGTGCACGATGCAATGCTCGTATGGTGTAAATGTGCGTGGCGAAACGTTCCTTGCGTATTGCACGCATATAGTATAAATGCGTTTGCGATATTACACGTCTGCGTGGCCAGGAATTTCGAACTCTAGTTCGTTCGTATTGGGTATACGTCCCTCGAGAGAAAGACCTTTGCACCCTGCTCAAATGTCTTCTTCTTCAGCCTCGTTTCTGTCCTTCCCTGTTCGTTCGTTTCTATGTTCGCGGTTCGTAGTCGAAAAAAAAAAAAAAAATATACACGGGTTGAGGATAAATGGAAAATCCTTCGGCGTTAAGTCCATTAAGTTAAAGTTCGGTATCGCTACGAACGTTCTTAATAACGTTCGCCGTGTCTTTGAATGGATCGTAGGAGGGTGGCGATGGGCGCGCCCGTTTTCCACGCGTAAAACCCTTATCGCCTGTCGCGTAAGCGGTATTATGCTTTCGCGAAAAAAAAAAAAAAAAGAAAGACGAGAAGGAGAAACGAGGGAACAGAAAAAGGAAATGCGTAACTTCTGAATTTCCGTCGAGGATCGTCGAGACGAGGCATCGCGGAGACATTCTATACGCGTTCTCTGTCGCGACACGGCCGTCCGATCCCGCATTATACGGTCTGTCGCGACGAGAAATAGCAGAGATACGGGAAGGTGGTTGACGGGTCTTCTACATTTACTTTCTGTTCCGTAGAATCATTACTACGTCCCGGGCTAAGCGAAGCGTACGGGGGCGCCTGTTGACGGGAACCGTTGACGCGTTAAAGGGGCGAGGAGATAAGTTTTTTTTTTTTATTTTCGCGAATTATGAAGGCGCTCATTCATTACGGGTTCCGTAATTGACGAGTTGTACCGAGTAGGACGAATCTCCGAGGTATCAACAACGGTCTCTTTCCGTCGAGAACCCATCGTGTCGGTAGTAATATTATTCCTTTATTCTTGTTTCCGCGAAAATTATCCTACGGGATCGCTTGTTTAAATGATTCCACAAAAACACCAAAGAAAGGAAAGAAACGGAATATAAAAATTTTAGTCAATGTTAACGTTTCGAACGTTAAACGAGAAACAGATTCAATTTCGTAATTGATTAGCATAGAATTTCCGGGAGGTTAGCTTTGTTCGTTCCGACATTATAATAATTCAGCCCGATGCTATTGAGCGGGACGACTACCCTTCCTGATTGGTTCGGACCAGCCTGCACAATTGGCTTCCACCTGATGCGAAATAGATGCAACTCCGAGTGGATGGAGCCCGGTTCGTACCAGCACCAAATGCGGCGCGGATAGTAATTGGATTTCTCTCTCCATAGGATGGCTGCGTGTACGGTCGGTTATAAAAATGGGAGGTAGGTACATATTACCCGCGATATATAGAAAGAAATTTAATGCTTCTGCATTGGGAGCACAAAGACATCTCTGAAAAGAGGAGAAAGGAATTGAATCTTATATGTATATGTGGTCATGATTTTTTTATACGGTCTGCAATTTTAGTGCTTTACGACAGGGCTTCGAAGGGCGTTTCAAGGGTTTTCGAAGAGGAAATGATTTCCAAATTCCGTGAAGATGTCTGAAATGATTATTATAATCGATAAAAACCACCGAGAATTCTGGGTGGATTTGAAATTCGCGTGTAGGTGATGACGTGGGTGCTCGGGTTCAGATAAAGTTAACTGGCAAACGAACTTCTTTGAGGCCTTCTACTGTGTTGGATAGGTCGTTGTGTAACTTAATATTAACAAAATAAATGAAACTTGTCGATAATAAAGCTTCGTGTATATACATCTAGGCCTACTGTCCACTAAGGCGTCTCGTCATAGACACGTCAGCGTAGCGTACAACATGACGATTACGCTACGCTTGAGTTTCTGTCCACTTGAGCGTATAGGAAGCGTACAAAAAGCTTGATTTTCCTAATTTGCAAAGATGTCGGGCGACGAAGAAGACCTTACCGCCTTATGTTGTAATTATATTCGACAGCGTAAACGTCAGAAAAGATATTGGTCACGTCCTTACATACAAAATAACATAAATGATCATGTATTTCATTCTTTCTATAGAATGAATAAAAATACGTGCAAGAATTTTGCGCGTTTGGTAGCTCCGCTAATCAAAAAACAAGATACTAAAATACGATGTTGTGTTAGCCATGTACAAACATGGGTATTTTTTCTATTTTTTTTCTATTTCATGGGTAACTTTTCAACAATCTGTACGAATTTCACCGTCAAGATTTTCATACTCAAAGACAAATGAAAATTTTCCGTCCATCTATACGCCCAGCGGCAGACATGAAGCGTATGTGGACGCACACTCATTGTTTTATATTGGTCGCTACACGGAAGCGTCCTGCAAGCGTCAAATGTCTATGAAGCGTCTACGACGAGACGCCTTAGTGGTCAGTAGGCCTAAAAGATCATTAGCTTCAACGAATATTCAGGAACGAATAGGATATAGATACCCTACGGCCTAAGTGTATAGCACAACACGCAGACTCGTCGGAAGACGGGTACACTTGTGTATCTATTTTTCTCGTTCCTTGCACAAACTTTCGCTGGAGTCCAGTGTCTATAGGGGCTTCCTCCTGGAACGGAACGCTGCTTCGTTTACCGTACACCCTATCACCCGTTTCTTTTCCTCTTAATCTTTCCCGCTCGTTGCTGGTATCCAGTTTCGCTTCGGTTCCCTTCCGAGCGTCGGTGTTAAATGAGAGCTGACAAAAACACGTGTAACTTTCAATTGGCTGAGCAGTCGTCCGAAGATTCTTTCTCTCTCTCCATCTCGACGGGGTTCCTTAATTGGGTTAAATAAATTCGGTCCGGATACCATGTGTATGCCGAGCGAGAGGGACCTCGTCCCTTCGGTGTGGATACACACAAAGAGACTCGAACGGGTCACGGACACGCGTTCCCAATCGAGCACGGTAAGACGAACCCTGGGGTGCGTGTATACGTGTTGTTTCAAAGGGTTGAAATTGAACGCGGCTGGATCGACGTCCAGGAATTCGATAAACGAACTATGTATACTCGAAAATTCATTTACAATCTATACGGCCAGACCGTGGCGCCATTTCAGAGGGGGGCAGTGTGGGAAAAAAGAAACACCCGACCCGTTTCGATCACGTTTGTTCAGATTCTCCTTGGTTCCGTGTTCCCTATAAATATTGAAATGTATCCATGGTGATTCCGGGATCGATATCACGGCCGGGGATATTCCAATTCCCGTTAATGCAACGAGTTCCCATTAAAAATTTTCCTTAATATCCGGCCACGGCAACAGGCCGTTACAGGATATAGAAATTGAAAAGGCGGCAACAACCGTGGGCGAGGAAGCTGGGGAGAATTCGTGTCGCCGCGAGTGTCTGTCTGGTCTGCTGTAGCTTGCGCTCGGTATATACCAAGAACTCCCGTGTTTTAATGGAATAAAGAGCCGGAGAAAGTACTACTGGCTTCTCTCCCCCTCGGGGAACTCGCTTGTAAACGATATTATTACGATGTCGTGTTAAAATATTGCGACAATCTCACGGCGGCGGCGGCGGCAGAGAGAATGTTTCCGTTTAGTTCGACGATTCAGAAAAGAGGGATGTTTCGGCCCTTCGAGCGAAGGTCGTCCTCCTCCTCCTCCTCCGCATCCTCCGACCCTCGTCAGTCGCGGTGCTCCACTCGACCCGCTGCACGCCGGCGTCTACATTTATAAAGAGCAATACGGCTGCTGGCGGAGAGGGAGAGGTTGGAAAATGCACGGGCGCAATATCGCGGAAGAGCTGGAGCCGCGACGCGATCGTTTAATATATTTCATATAATAACGGGATTCATTAGGCGGAGTGCGAAGTTTAGCGTACTCGCGTTGTGCACGCACGACAATAAAACAAACTGTTATCCTCCTGTTTACGAGAAAAAACGGAGTTGCTCGAGCACGGAAAATTGGAACAGAGTGTTTCAGACGTGTCGCGTTGCGGTCGGAGAAAGGGGGATAAGGGGGTCAAAACTGCCGTTGGACCGATTTGGATCTATGATACACCATTCGATAGATTGTAAACAAAAATAACCTGTACCAAATTTCAATCCTGTAACACAACCGGGAGGGTAGTGACAGGGAAAAATCAGATTAAAAGATCTGTAAAAAGATCTGGTGGATAAGTCTCGTCACTCTCACTATTTGTGAAAAATGAAAAACGCGAGAAAATCCTAAAAATATATTTTTCTTATATGTAACTTAACGCAGCTGCATTTATATAATTGTAGTAGCGATATATTGTCATAAATTTAGGGTTGAAACTTCGTACAGGTTAGTCTTTTTTCATAAACCATCGAATAGTGTATCATAAATCGAAATCTGTTTAAAGGCACTTTTGACCCCCTTATACTGCTATACCCTCCTCCTCGTGTGTTTAGCTGTTGCTAGAAGGCAATGGGTTCCGCGCGACGCGAAAAATCTAAATCGATTCACAGCGTGTGTACGCGTATTAACCGATCGTGTACCACCTTGGACGGCGACGTTAACCCTTTCGAGAGGATGTCCACGGGGAACAAGAAATCATCGAGAAAACCGAAACGTGCCAGCGAAAAGGATCATCGTATGGCGCAGCTGAAGAAAGAGATCGCTCGACTGGAGGAGGAGAACAGTAAATTGCAACGCGACAGCGTCGAATACGAGAACCGATTGGCCGCGTTCGCCGGTCCGACGCGATACGCGACGAATTTTCCGCCGTTCAGCAACGTTCTCCAAACCGTGGCGGATAATCGGAACGCGTTGAAGTTCCAGAGAACATTCCGGGACACGTTACAATCGGGCGTGAACAGTAAAGTGAACGACGAGCCGCCGAAGAAGAAGTTGCGTATAAAGACGGGGTTAAGTTCGAAGAAACGTGACACGAAGAAATGACAGAGATGTGTTTCTTGTTCTCCGTGGACCAGCGCCGCGCGGAAAATTGTAAAAACGACGTCACCGTGACGTACGGTTGACATTTTCGAGACCGTCGTATCGACCGCGAGACTCTCGAAAGGGGACAAATTCAAGTGACACACGCGTTTTTCCGGTCATATTGAACATTCTAACCATGTATCAAAATTAGCACGAACAAATCCTCCCAGTAAACGAAACGACAATATATGGCCCACGCACAATGCCAGCAGAAGCAGGTGATAAGGAAGTTTGTTCAGAACGTGCCCTGTCCTCAGGGAAAGCCGAAGAAGAATCAAGACACGATATGTCCGTCGACGCAACGGAAAACGCCGTCGAAGAACGTGGGGCAGGTGATGTGCACGGAAATGAACCGTAAAAAGTCGAAGTCGATACGCGAAGGCTCGTGCAATGGGAACGGAAACGGCAGGTCCACGAAACCCGTGCAGAAAGTGACCTGTCCGGGAAAGGAGAAAAAGGTCAAGGGATGCCCGAAGTGCGAGAACAATCGGATCGAGAAGCTGGAATGCGAGGTGGGGGGCATTGCAATTCTGATAAAAGCGCGGAACGACTATAATAGGGATAGCGTGCAAAATCACTAACAGTGATTATGAGCGTAGCCAAGTTATCAGTCGGGGGAGGGGGGGATTTAATTTTTTTTCCTTGGGCAAGGGGGCGGGGTGGCAAAATCCAATTGTTTTTTTCAAAGGTAGGACAAAAGTCACTTTTTTCCGTGCAGGAGGAGAGGCAAGTGCCCACACCCCTGGCTACGCTCTTGAGAGTGATCGCCGAATCACGATCACGGCCATGATTTAACTTCATCCACTACCTTGATTGTGATTTTTTTATCTTAAGTGAATTTGCTCACTGTGATTGTAATTCTTGATCTTTAAAAGAAAACGTATTCAATGTGATTTTGAAATGAATTACATTACTATTTTGTGTTTTTAAAAATCAATAGGAAAAACAAGAAATTCTAAAAGAATGATTTTCTGGGTAACATATAGATTGCAATTTATAATCATTAATTTTTGTTCATCATAAATTCATTGTTCTTTATTATTCCTTCACTTTATACGATATAACATGCATTTTTATTTTAATGTCGTTTATATAAAATATATACAGGTTATGTGACGCGTGCAAAGAACTTGTTATGTTCTCCACCAGTCAGAAACGGTCACGAAAAATCACGAATCACTGTGAAGATTCACCGTGATTGGGAACGGAACTTCTAGCTACTTCTAGACGAAGAACGTTATGGTTTCCAGGTGTATCAGCTACGAAGGGAGATCGAGGGGATGAAACACGAGCGGAAGGCGGCCGAGAAAGCGGTGCAACGGGCGATTCTACGGGGTGCGCGTGCACTTGGCGGCAGATTCAAACCGATGGTACCGGATTCGATCGAGAAACTTTTGGATAGCTGTGAGAGCGATGCATCTTCTGTGTCGACGTCTTACTCGTCCACGTGCTGCGGAACCAAGACGGAGATGCGTCCGTGCGGCGAGAATCGGGCGAGAAGGGAAACGTATAACCATTTCTGCGAGGCGTCCTGCGCGAATTAGACGTCGACGACGAGAACAGGGGTCACGGCCGATGTTTCTTATCGCGTTGCAAACAAGCTCGGTCTCCATTAAAGCGAAACGCAAACACTGGATCGTTCGATCAAGATTGTAATTAATTACATTTCCAAAAGGAATAAAACGCGTGGGCAGGGATACCGTTGTCGACTCCAGACAATTTTATATCATACGTGGTAATAATTTTCTGCGTGACGCGTTAATTAATAAACGGGTGTGAGAGAGCGACGTATGGGGGTGATGATGGTCTCTCAGCGTCGATTTAATTACACGTAACACCACCGTACGTGTATAGCCAGGCGTGCGTGCTCTACTCGCGCTGGATTTTCGCGTGCGCCACGTAGAGCCGCTCCATCAAAATGGCATCGTTAACATTGATAATCCCTTCTCCCGAGTCGGAGTCTGAACCACTCGACTTACCGGGAACAGACCACGGTAGGGTTCTCTTATTCCGCGAACGTGTGGAAATAATTAACGGTGTATTAACGGAAACATTTTATTATTTCTGGACGACCAGTCGTTAATCGGAAGGTGACTCTACGGGACCGAGTGATTTCGCGAGGTTTCGGCTCGTGGTGCCATCGGAACAATGGATTCGCGTCGGAGGTCTAGTCGACTTGTAACTGGACCATTTTTTGGCTGGATAATTATTAATTTTTCATCTTTAATAACGATACGGTTCGTTCTCTAGCGATTCATTGCTTTCTTTAAACTGCTGAAACCATTTTTGTGCTTGTGTTTACGTTAACAGAACCTTCTCCATATATATTACAAATCCGTTTGCTGAATTTGCTGCTGTATTTCAAAGTTTAAACTCGTAGAGTATCGAAGCATGAATTTTGAACGGTTCGGTATCCATCTTAATTATATACACAACGGAGTATTGAAACAATTGGAAATTACAGGGCAAGTGTACCAACTACATAGATCAAACTTTCAGCTAATATCAATAAGTGTGTACGCACCACACTCGTCAGAAATATACAGCGTCGAAAGGGTTAAATGGATACTATCCGGAAACAACAATGAAACTTGTTGTACATCAAGTTTGTGAATCGGGGAATAATTATTCCGTTGTTTATATCCAGTGATGCATCGCGGTCGTATTTATCAACGGTGTTCGTCGATGACGAGTCTTGATATTCGATCCGTAAATGCAACGATGATGAACTGTTTGTGTATACATCGTTCGCGGTCGGCTCGTATATCTCTTCCCAGTGGTGTCACGCTCGAAAAATCATCGATACAAACCTCCACGAAGTACCGTGTTTATATAAAATTCGCTCGAAAATACATCGTGTCGCGTCACCGTTATCGCTCCGGCCATATTAACGCTATAGGGACGCGGATGACTAGCCGATAATTCCTTTTTCCGTGAAAATTCGGCTCGACAGCCCCCCCTTCTCTCGAGTGCCCAAAAGAAACAAAAGGGGCGAAAAAATGATTTTGAACGTTTCGTTAATTTGCGGGATAGGAGGGCAATGAAAAAATTCATTTCGTGACGCGAGCGGTTAGAACGGCTTTTCACGGTTGTGTGTGTATAAACCATAAAATTGGCTCTCTATTCGAGCAAACAATCAGGGTGCGGTCGATAAGATCCGTTTCGCGTTAGTTGACCGGGTCCACGGGGCCGTAAAACCTGTCGTGCCGCGGCCGTAGAGGGCCGTATTGTAAATTGATAGCGATAAAATCTACTCATCTCTCGGTTTATTCGGCGAGTCGAGCGCGCCGCGCCGGTCGGTTCGCGGCATTATGCGGCGTGCACCAGCGAAATGGCAAGATTATTTTAAGGCGTATCTCGGTCTTATGCGATTTCACTTGCCTCCCTCTACCCCTTTGCCCCCTCTTATGGACCCTCTGCCTGGCTCGTCTTCTGGGTTTTTCACGTTTACTGGAGGAAGCAGAGGGGGGGGGGGAGGGGGTATAAGTTAGGCCCTCGTGGAAACAGGTATATATACTCTCCATCCAACCGACTAGCAAGCAGGCAAGCAAGCAAGAAAGAAAGAAAGAAAGAAGCGTGTCTGCTGATGGTTCCTTTGCGATATCGTTCTTAGCAAATATTAGGTGGTTCACGTCGACTGGAAGACGGTCCAATGTTTTCATTTAATATCCTCCTGTGAATGTCGAGCGGACTCGACCACCAGGCATTCATGGAAAAGATTGCGAGAGCCATTTCCCGTGACTAGTGAGCGATGTCGTCTTTGAGATAAAGCGCTCTTCAAGATCCGCCCGTATGCAACCTGCGGACGGTTCCGCGGTTCTACGAGTTAAAACATTCGCAGGGGAGTTGTTACTCGCTTCTGCTACTTTTCCTTTTTTTTTTTTTCAATCGCTACCCACAGAGGAGAGACGACGGGTCATCGTTTTCTGCCGTTTGCCCCTTTTCCATTCCGTTTGTCAACGTCGTTATTCGGAGATAGCCGGGACCGGCGTCGAGCAGTTGAACGCGTCCGTCTGTCGTCACGATAAATTAACCAACGATCGCCGCAATGATATCGCTAATTGAAGTTTATCGCAGCATCTTCATACACGGTAGCGACGCGTTTGAAAGCCCGACGAATGGCCGGCAATAGAAATTGGACGGTAGTCCCGCCTTGGAAAGCGTTCTAATTCAGATCAAATACCGTGAATTTCAGCCGTACATCAAAACCAGCCACGTTTGTGCCGATACACACATATGTGTATGTGTGTGTGTGTTTATTAATGCGTGGTTCCCGATAAACGGCCGATAATGACGATTAAAAACGCGCCTCTGTGAAAAAAATAACCGTTAAACGGATCGATTGCAGCGGGAATCGGTCTCTCATTAACGATCGAATACTTTCAGCGAGTAGGGGGGGTTCAAAGAAGAACGGAAGTGGTTGAAACTTATCGCTATACGTATTCTGGGAATAATGTCTAAAGGAAAATCACATGGCAAGACGAGCCCGGGCTTGTAATAATTCCTGGTTTCTCTTTCAGGATAAAGTTTTATATAATCGGCAGCCGTTCTCTTCAAAGCGAAACGCCGCCGGATGAGGGTGTACAAAGGTAAAAAGTTCCGATCATCGATGCTTTGAGGTGGAAACAAAGTAAGACGGGCTCCGTTAATAGTTCATTATTAAAATAAAAGAGGCAGACAAGAGGGGCGAAACGAATCGCGGTCGAAGATATATCCAATCTGATAAATAAATCGGGCGTATAAACCTGTGAAACCGCGAAACAAGGGTGGTTAATTACCTTTCTTTCTTATTTTCATTTTTCCCGCGTGTATCCGTGTTTTTGGCATAAATTTCCCAGACGAATCGCCTGTGTGCGTGTGTCTCCATAAATTTACGTTGCAAATAACGTGTCGTAACGTCGTAACGAGACAATTTATTCGAATAGTAATCCCGAACACGATCCCTGTGTGCCGGACAGTTGAGACCGTATGACAAATACGTGTTTATGAGGGGTATATAATGGTCTGAGACACGCCTGTTGGATCACTGCCAGTCGTTTTACAGCTGTACAGTCGGATACCGCGGCCCGATCGCGTTTAACGTTTCGTTATTTCGCTAGACACCCCGAGACCGCTGTTAATTAACCGTCCGCTAAAGTCTCCCATCCTCTCCTACTCTCGAGCACGCCCGAAACTTTTGTTCGCCGGTAACTTTACTTCTTCTTCCCTAGATCGTCTCGATGACTTTCACGCGATTCGCGTATTACCCGGCACAGGGCTGAATCGTGTTCGCGAACGAAAATGAAGTCAACGGCGATCGCGTCCGTAGCAGAGGAGAAACTTCTGAAGCGGGTCGAATTAAAATATCAACCGGTCGATTAACCCTTGCGATCGTTCGCCGTCGCAGCGGGGGATTATTTCATTTTTCTTCTAATTAACTGTACCGACGACGCGAAAAAGTTCGAACCGACGGCCGTGATAATAAGAACAGCAAGATGACGGCAGCGGTCAGGAATGTCCGGTTCTCGACAACAGCCGAATTTACACGGTGAAATATCGCTCGAATGTTCACGTACCTGTAGACACGGCTGGTTTTTCACGGACTTCGCAAAAGGAGGAGGTATACAATTCGATGTGTATGTTTTTTTTTTATGTATGTTCAGCGATTACTCTGTAACGAATGGACCAGTCGAGATGAAACATTTTGTATCTTGTAGAGACTGTTCCCACGGTGGTCCCGTTTGTAAAATATTTCCGATTTTGTTCGTTTGTTATAAACTAAGCTATTTCGTACGAGCAAATAAGTTTTCTTAACCGTCGTTGCATTCCGGTATAAATAATAAATATAGAAATTATTTTCTACTTTTTAGCGCATTTGGAAGTCGGTCTAGATTTTTTGAAAAAACCTTTTTTTATACACACGAGCGATAATCGTTCGCCTTAGTGACGGGAGGGGTATTCCACCTGCCGTCCTGGATCTTATTGTCATCCCGCTCGTATTTCCCTTCGCGCGCGAGCAATACGAATTGTCGAGCTGTGCGCACGCGGCCAGCCCTGTAGATTATCGTCTCACGCCGCGGCGCGTAGCAATTCTTGCGGCCTGACATGGTGTAATATTTCAACGCCGCCTTGACAATATTTTTCACCGTTTCCCCCGACCGAGTATATCACGGGAGTAGGAAATATCAGCGGATGACTGTGCAGCCTTGTACGCCGTTCTGACATGATTGCTGGAAGATCGCGATACCGTCACTACGCGGGCACGCTGAACTTCCTTGTGATACGCGAAACTTCACCGTGTTGCACCTTTTTCGTACCGTTCGTGGAAAAATCACTACTTACCACTGGTTATTACACGGGCGTTGTTGCTCGACGGGCTCCGTTGCCTTATTAAAGTTTCCAAATTCACGAATCCCATTTGTCACCAACTAAATCGGTCCCGCGGATCAAGAAGCGTGGTTACGGTGTATGCGAACAATGTAAATTACATTATATTACCACCGACGAGGTATATGAGTAGACTTGTCAGCTTACGAGCAGGCCTGGATTAAGATTTTTCAAGCCTGGGGTTATCAAACCTTCTAAGGCCCTCTTGGTTGAAAAGAGGGTGGGTGGGGGTACATAAATCTTCACAAATTGTTACTTAATTTTATTTAGAATAAAATTAAATTTTTAAAGATTTATGTATTTTATTGTGTTTTGTTCCAAACGTTTTTTTTACCCCCCACCCACCCTCTTTGCAACCAAGAGTGCTCTAGAAGGTGCGATAGACCCAAGCTCGAAAAACTTTAATTCAAGATGTTCCTTTGTTATTTAATTTTATTTAGAATAAATTTCGTTTAACGAAATGGAAGGCTTATAAGAGGGCTCTCTAGAAAGTGAGACCCAGAGCTACGGCCACCCCACCTCCTTCCTTGATCCCACGCTGCTTACGGGACTGGCACCTAATCTATAGTATCGACACCTTAAAATTGTAGTGACCTCTACGTTATAAAAACGGCTAGTTCAGAGTGACTAACGACACTAAATAATAATAAATTATTATTAATAGGATATCGACACCTTAAAAAAGTGGGCCGCAAAAATACATTGGATGTAACGTCTACTCCTACACCTCGTCAGTGATTTAACACGAAAATTGTTCGCCACGAATGTACCGAACTTTTTACGATCCTTTCATCGACTAGGTACAGGATCACGGTGTTAAGAGTGAAGTTCAGATCCGCAATCGCACGGATACGAAAGTATCGCAGATAGATGTGTACGAATCAACAACGTCACACGGAGGCGGCGCAGTGAAACATCGTGCGGTGTGTCCTCGGTTGTGTATGAGGCGCGAGGGGGATCTGTCTTTCAGGTTCTCGCGAAAAAAAAAAAACGAAAGGAAGAAAAAGGGAAAAAATGTCGTCCCTCGGAAGAACGGAAAAGCCATCAGCGCTGATAAATAAAATGTTAGCGCTGCACCGTCTCACCGACTGTCTGCTCTGGCGCGTATTCTTATTAAACGCGCTTGTATACGTATATATATACGTGCACTTGAACTCCCTTCCCCTCCCCGTTCCCTACCCTGCTTTTCGCCTGGGGTGCGTCACGGGGGTGCGTGGATGGTGTGGCTCGGGTGAGACACACGCATACGTATAGATCTCCCAGCCACCCTGACTCTCTCTCTCTGCTGCCACCGCGCCGTTACCGCTGCTACCAGTGAAACGCGTGCACTCCAGCCAAACAAAGGCGACCTGTGCCACCCTTACCCCTTTACCACCCCTCATCTGGCAGCTTTGTGCCGCCTCTTACGTAATACACCGACTTATATCTACCTACACTAGATTGATGGAGCATACACGACCCCGTGAACACACGTACCCCCTGCACTCCACCCCCGGTTGGAGTGTTAAGGAAATTAATGAAACGAACTATATTCGATTTTCTCAAATAGACGTTACTCATCGAGGGAAACGCGATTAGGAACGATGGCTCTCGATTCCCTCGGAATATTCGAATTTAGAGGCGACACAGATTTTGTAAGTACATCTGGTCTCCAGCTTGCGCACGGAAAGAAGCCACGAGCATATCTTCCTCGACCCAAGAAACGCGAGAGTTCCGAGGAAATTGTACGCTTCACGGATGAATGTTTACCGTTTCATCGGCGTGTATCCACAAAGCGCGGCCATTTTCTACTTGTACGCGCGAAACAACACGGGGACAGTTTTCTTCGTTTCCAAGGAATAGTAACGCGGACAGAGACGCCACGGTCCATTGTTTGCATCTTTGGATAACACCTCGACAGCCGTGTATCACCGTTACAATTTCTTTCGCGACATTATGCCGGTCGATAACAATGACTTTCGCCGCGACAAAGCTCGTGGAAACACGCACACGGTGTTCACGGCACAGAAGTAAGGCGTGTCCTCCTCCGTGATTATTGTCCCGCGTTCGAGGAACACCGCTCGTCGAGAACCGACGTCGTGGAAATTCGCTCGAGTTTCTACCGACGTGGAATGGAAATTATCGTGGATTAATGACAGACTGAAGGCGTATATACCTACCCGCGACGGTATTCGTACCGTGCGACCCACAGCAGCCTCTTCTTGACGCCTCGACGACGACCGGCGTAAAAGTACCAAGAAATCGTGACACAGCCGCTTTGCGGCGTTTATTATGCGAAACGGCGGGGAGAATGAAGTGGCACATGGATTTTTTCCGGGAAAAGAAGTTCGCCTTGCTCCCGGGGATTGAACCCGGTTAGGCTTGAATCGCTTTTCAGTTTTTCCCTTTGCACGCATTTTAAACGGGGGGGTTTCAATTGCATGGCATGACCTGGTTAATATTAAATTCCCCCCGATGTATTTACGTTTTTTTTCTATCGAGTTCTAATCAGGTTAATAGACAGGTGGGGCAAATCGTCTGAATAGAAGAGAGCCGTCGAGAATTTTCTGATGATTCCTCTTGTACGCTTATCGTTAACAGAACAGATTATGTTTTACGCCGGGGTTTCACGAGAACCAGAGTCGTGGCTGAAGGAACAGGGACGACAACTGGACAATCCCCGTGACGAAACTCGTTTAAATGTGCCCGTGACTCTGTGCACGAACCGGCGAACGTACCGGGCACGTGAGATTACGAATCGAAATAAGAAAGAGGGACCCAAAAATGAATTTTTCGCCCGTTTTTAGTCCCATGATTTTGGAACTGAATTTTGTGTCAAAACCTTCTGTTGCCCACAGAAGGGTTAAACACAATGATTTCGTAGTTACTTCGATCAAAGGAAACAAACTGATACGCGACTTTAGGGAATTGGCAACGTGTCCATTTTCTTCCCACTGGCCTCGTTCAATTTTAATTGCTCCACGCCTTAACGATATCCACCAGTGGATGTGTGTTCGCGTGATCGCGTTTGTAGAGACTCGAGGGCACGTGAGTCAACGACGGTGGCCACGGTGTTTTGCAATCTTGTATCCTTCTCGGGGTCCTAGCTCAGCGCCACGCCGACTAGGTTTTTCTCTACCATGGATAAAAAGGCAGCGCGCGATACTCCCTGGCCGGCCGTAAACACGAGAAAATTATCGTAAGCTCGGGCAAAAAATTGCGGGCGGCAATGTAATGCCCAGACTTCCCGTTGTTTATACGCCACTCCGCCGCGCGAACGCAGTGGGGAGAAAAACAACGCGGGCAACATAAAGTGGCGTCGTCTGTTCATTAGTCGTACAGAAAATTTTCAATTATACATTGTTCCTTTGACAACGACGTAACTGTTCGTTCGAGTATCGATGCGTCTCCTCTAAAGTTTGTACATTACTCTCGACGGGATTGGATCGTTTATCCGTGAAACCGTTACTACCATCACGAAGCAAAACGGGATATCGTTTAATATCGATGAATCGGGTGTCGTGGATCATCCGAAAATCGATCATGTGGGCGTAAGAACGAGGTCGCGGGCCCATGAAAGCAAGTATATACAGCTGATCATGGTGCGTGTCGTGCAATGTTGCACGCACCAGGACTAACGGGGAGATAGAGAAAGGGCGAGGATAAAACAATAGCCGGTGTAGAAGGGGGGGGGGGTGAGACGGGACCGTAGAAAGCAGAATAAAGGTGCCAGGTAATGTGATATATGGGATCGATTTGAATCCGGCGTTTAAGCCGCGAGCCATAATTCAATCTCAATCGTTTTCTTCTCTGTGTTTTCCTTCGTCCGTCTGTTCTTTCTGGTTCTCCCGTTTTTCTCATTCTCCCGCACGCCCGTGTAGTATCCCCCGGAGGGCAGGTTCGATACTCGATATATACTTAAAGTATATATACATACATCCGAGCTACTACCTGATCGTGGACCGTATAATATATACGCGTATCGCGAATCGTTGACTCCTTAAAGTCTCGTTCACACCACATTTTCGATGATAGAGATTTATCTCCTCTCCTCCCACGCGAGACGAACGATAAGTCTTCTCTGCCTCCCGCATCAATTCAAATTATTCCTCTGAACGTTCGCGTCGTCGAATGAATAATATCGACGAATCGATTGCTTAACGATCGGAGAATTTAAAAGAATATTACCATTTGAAGCTGTGGAGCTTGGATTAACGAGGGTGTTAATTTATTAATTTGCGAAGGGTTGGAAAACGAGAAGATGCGCGTTTGGAGACGCGTTATACGCTCGGTGATGTTTTGATCCTCGTCCCGCACGCACACGTTTGCTGCTTATGCAGGAACGTAGGTGTAAGAACGCGTGTCGAGTTGTCTGGGTTGGGACACACAGGAGATGGAGAGCCGACGTTAAGAGAGGGACTCGCCGAGGGTAGTCTGTCAGGGTACTGAAATAAGGTAATTAATATTAATGCGGAAATATGCTGATGAAGCGTGAAATTCGGATAGATTTGAATGCACTGTGTCTCTGACAATTGAGAACCGTCTAAATTCATATTTGCATTCTTGGAACGTCGTCAGTGTCTCGGTCAGGGTTGAATCTACATTAAGCATCAACATTGAAACAAAACTGTATTCAAATTGGTATCCGTATTGCAATGTTGTGCATCATCCTACCCTAAGACTCGTGTTTATTGTTCTAACATACACAAATATAAACTGTTTCATAGCAAGAATTTCGTTTAAAACATTAGTCAAAGGGTTACAACAAAATGACTATACAGCATACATAGATATTTGTCTCTTTGAGAAGTCATTTTCGAAAGTATACTTTAGGCAATTAAAAAAATTTCGGAAGTCCTCTTATTTTGAGTCAGCCTGTATACACTTTCGTTCAAATTTATTCACTCCAGCATGTTGTTTCGTTTATGCTCCGTCCTTTTACAAAACATTCCCTGCGTTTCGAATAGTCACCCGTTTCAAATTCAATACACTTTTATCCAGCTGTGCACACGATGTTCGCACAAAGTCCCGCGTGCAGCCTCTTAATAAGCGGAAAAATTACAATCAAGATGGTTCGGTGAATGCAAGCCACGCAGGGAACACCGAATTGCTGTGCAATTCCACCGGGGCGACGCGGTAATCAAGCTAATAATAAACGAGGCAAAAGAACGAAATCTCTCTCTTTCGGTTTATAGGAATATCAGCGTCTCCAAGGACAATGCCCAGGTAGGTACCGATTCTCGGTATGGTGTTCACATTAAACAGAGTAAGCACTGACTCACTGCGGGGAATGGGCAAATTGCGTCTCGAATTAAAACACTGAATAACGATCCACAATGACGATAGTTTTAATCGCTCCATAGGATTTTCTAATATTTTAAAATCATCGTGCCTGACCGAAGCTAAATGTACAGGCTCGTAGAAATATAGTTTGAATCAGTCATTGCCTCGAATCGAAATAGCTTAATTAGAATATTTGCCAGAATTTTATTTGAATATTATATAGACAACTGGAAATAGTGTATAAATGTTTTACATTCACATTTATACAACGCAGCAGTTCTCTTGCATTTACTAATACAATGTAAAATATAGATTTGTATTATCCAAAAAAACAGTGAATTTTTATGTTTCTTAGCTATTCGAAATGTATAGGTATTCCATTTTCATCGAGCTGCCAATCTACTATGTATGATATAATTCTGGATAGGATCGACGGTTCCGGAAACCGTTCCCAAACGGCTGAAAAATAAAAACAGGAAGCGAAGAAAAAGCAGGCTGGCACTGAAATAATATTTCAAACAGGCCGTTATTTCGAAAATGTATCGGGCTCGTTGGGAGCGCGAGGCAATTTCGAGTCCGATAGAAAGAGAAAAAGGACGGGAGACCCTAACAGGAAGGGAGAAAGCAGACACAGGGTAGAGAAAGAAAGAGTGAGAAAGGAGCAATGGGGTATGGGGTCCCGTGCACGTTCGTGTTTCTGCAGAAGACGACGACGGTTACGGCCGAGGGGTGAGGGTGGGGGGAGATCGGACGGGAACCGCGCGGGCAGTGCACGCGCAGCCGCCGGGACGCGCGCATCCCGTGTGCATTCGCGCTCTTCGAACACCGCAGGAGGAGCCCGCGAAATCTCGATTAACTCGGCACTGTGCAACGTGCCTCGCGACCGTGATCACGACCGATATATATATACGTACACGTAATATATATCGTCGCGGGATTTCACTTACGTACACCGTAATAGTTTTCGACCCGTCGTCCATGTACCGTTCGAAAATAACCGTTGGAAAAATGACACGAAGACTGGCTCGCATGATCAACCGACCGTTGGCTGCGTCCCGTAAAAGACACCGGCTCCTGTCCGACGAGCAATGTTCAACTGCGTCGGGTAGGATCAGTGTTTAGACGGAGGTGATGATACTGGACCGTATCTAATAATCGTCGTCTGGATGACAGATACAGTAGTAAGAGAACGTCTGTCGTAAATGAGCCGTTCGGCAGGCCGGTATAAAATCTGTCGAGACACGAATGTTCGCGATCGGCTGGTACCGTAACTTCGTCTCGGCACGGTGGTGGCGCGACGATCGCGCCGGAAATCGCGGGGTGTAGTTATCGTTTAATCGTCGAGTCGAATTCGTGGAACCCCCGTCGTTGGTCACGAAGAGTTCTCGTAACCGTATAAACGTGTCGTCGCGGGTAGTACATTGCTTTTCGTTCATATCTACGGAAAAGTAAACAGAAGCGTGGAGGCTCCGAGCGCGCATTCTTTCGAAGGACGTTCAGTGTGTCGCTCGATGCCGGGGAATTCGGTTGTTGTACCGGCGATGGACCCGTTCATGCGGTGACATGTAATATATCGTTGTCGGTTTTTAACACATGCGTTTCGTTACGCGAGACACGAGTTACGTTATTTCGGACGCGAGCAACCGATCGTGGCGAGTGAATAATATCGCGAGTGTCACGCGGCGTGTTTCCCGTCGTATAGTCGTCGCGCGAACTATCGTGGGTTAGAGGCCAAACGGAGCAAGAATTTCCTTGGAATTGACGATCGCGAAATTGGAGAATACGCCGGCAAAGAACCGGTTTATATCGTGGGACCTGGGCCGCGATAAAAGGGCCGAGGGCCTCGATAGATGGGAGAAATCGGCGGGAAATATTAATGTTCGGAATATTCGAGGATCGCCGGTCCGTTTCGCACCGGTGATGACGCAGAAAGGGGCGCAACAGGAATTCGACGGTAGTGATTGAAGTGTTGACGACCAAGTGCCCGGGGAACAGGTGCGTCGAACAGCGATTTGGACGACGATGAGGTATCAAAGAGTGGCGTTTCTTCGGAACGAATAGCTGCATCGCCCGCCTGCGACTGGTGAGTAATCTATTTTCTATTATGTATTCGTATAATTAATTAATATTGAAATAGACTTGTACTAGTAATAGGGAGCTCCGTGTTAACCATTGGTGTCATATTTTGTTTCACTCTTTAATACTCAATTCTTGATGGTACCGACCTAATATGCTCTTGTAATCTTAAGAAAACAAAAATGTATCTAATTTTACACGACGAATTAAGAATTAGGATTAAAGCCAGATGAATTATCAAACACAGACAATATTAAGTTGGGGATGGTGGACTGACGGTATAATTGCTAAAAGCACTGAACCAAGATATAATGTAAAAAGGGTCTTGTGTCAGATTATTCTACGAAAAGACTCTACCAAAACACTAAGTCTACCACGACTGGTTAAATGACCGGTTTTGTCATTCTAATTCCTGCCTTTTTGAAGGTTTCGGTATATTTAGTGTTAAGTAACTTTTGAATGTTGCGGTCGATCAGTCAGGGTACCGAGAGTGGTGTATACGTACATACACGCTACCTTCATGCTTGCCGTTCTCTCCTTCATCGTATCGTTTTCTTTCCTTCTCCCTGTGTGTCCCTTCTGGCCGGCTATCGGTCGTTGTGTTTTTTTGCTCTCCTCAGGAGGTACTCGGCGAGTAGCGAGAATTAATGTCGAGTGCGCAAGGGATTTCGAAGCAGTAGCTATTTCCGCTATTGTCGCTCCGCCTGGTACATACGTACTCTGTCCCCCTCTTGTCGGTTCTTCCGTGTGTCGTTCTGTGTGTCTCGAACGCGATTTTTACAGGGAGATACATCGGGAACAATACCAGTTGGGGCGGCGGTTGATATCCAAGTATGCAATTATACGGGGATAGAGATTAATAGACCGAACGGTCTGGGAACCGCAGACGAACAAAAACACCGAAGGGAAATCCGGTCGGGGTGAAAGATATGTCGATGGATGTGTGTGGTACGGCGAACACTCTCGCGTCCCTACGGGAAAGTCTTACTCTAATTTCAGCGAGGTGCGGCCTCCTGCGTCGTCTATCTCGTCTCGTCACGTATTCGCGGTGTTCGCCGCATCTCTTCAATGGGAGGAACGCTCGCAAAGAGAGAACACCGTGCAGCCGGTGTCTGTGTAACCGTCTAAATGGAAAGGGGCACAAGACGAAACATAGACGAATCGCTTGTCCTCTAGCCACGTTTCCTTTCTTGCAGGCCCGTCGAGGAATAATTGCACAAGAGAGATGAAGGGGGCTAGAAAAAAAAAAACAATTCTCTCTTTGCATCTTCTTAGAGAACTTCCAAAGGGTATCGCAACCAGACGTCTTGGAATTAGACTTGGTTACATTCCCCTTCGCGACCAACGTTTCCTGGAAGGTCTCAAAATTATAAACTAGATAATAAAACTAAGTATACGATATCTCGAAGCTCTGTAGTTCGACTCAATAGGTCGCCACATGAGTGGTTAAGGTTTAGACACGGTAAACGCGTGGCCGTTTAACCAGACGCTCGGTGTCCTTTTGCTCTCTCGTGACTGGACTCTATTACACATAAAACAATATTAGTTTGGTCGTGTCAATGGTACCGGTGTTTATAAATAATTACCGTCACCGAGAGGACCGAGGGTGCAGGATAACCAAACGGTGGGTCAGGCTTGGGCGGAAGCGAGAGACGAAGCTCGAATAACATTCATCGGGGGTGGGAGGAGGGGGTCACAGGTAGACGAGGGAAGGGAGGGAACGAACCGAGAGGGACGGGGCGAATTAGATGACGAGAGAGGGTGGCTGGGAAGTTTCATTTTGAACGAGGAGTATTCTCTGCGCTCGTCCGGCTCGATCTAAACGGGCAATATTAGCTATTGACTTTGGCTCCATGGGGTTTGTCGATGGTCGGCTAAGTGATGGCGTTGGTACGAACTGTTCGAGGTACAGGGAATTTCGATCCCGTCTCGGTCGCGCGATCGGTCGTTACGAGCGGGCGAAACTCAGCTAATTTCCCGGTAAATAAAACCGGCACACGATCACCGACGAGAATTCACCTCTATCTCTCTTTGACCGTCGCGTTACTTTTGCCCCCTCTGAGATTCGATTTGCCATTACGATCGTCGGTACAGCTGTCGACCTGTCTCAGGGTTCACGATCCGTGCGCCGCTCGACGATGTTCGTGACCTATCCACAAAGCTTCCCGTTGGGGTTCACGGACGCTCGTAAAACTTGGCGTCGTTGGTAGGTGCGCGTGTATATGCGTTTTCATGCTCTTGCTCCCAGCAGTTTGTCTCTTTCGAATGGCATCTGGTATAAATGGAAGTTTCCTTCCGAACGTACTTTTGTCCTGGAGTTTCGTATTCATCGAGCGTGTCTCGGCTCCCCTCCCGGCGATAGCCGCGCCGCAGCGTTCCACAGAAAAGATTTCGATAAAATCTTCGGCATACACTTTTATTTATTTACACGGAGGACGCTTGGCGTGACGGAGGGCTAAAACTGTGGGCGAACGGCGAGATTTGATTGTTATCCGATGCCAGAGAGAACTACTTCTCTCTTTTATTGTTCCATTACGAGCACTTTTAAACACAGGCTATATAGAGGGAAATGTTCGAGGAACTCGATAAAACGACGAGATCGCCCGTCTCTTCCAGTCGTAGAAACCTTAAGGCACTAATCCAAAATGTGTCCTTTGAACATCGTGGATGAGGGTACGTTGCATTGACTCTCCCACAGTGGACCCATATTTAACGTAGGTTCGAATGTACAGCAGGTCTACGGAAATTGATCGAAGCCCCCATAAAAGATCCAATTTTCCATGAGCTATGTTCAGTGCATACGTTGTTCACTCGGTGAAGGATAGCTCGAGTGTAAATGTAATCCCTGAACACTTGGCCGTGCAACGAGCCGTGAAAAAGCATTCCATTTCACAAAGGAGTTATTGACAAACGGATGGAACGGAAGGCGATATCGTTTATGTGCTTCCCGAAAAACTGAACGGACAGAGAACGAATTCCAGGGTGATCGTTCAATTTCACGTTTAAGCCTGCGGAGCATCGCTTCAATATGGCATGGGGGTTGTAGACGGCTCTGTGTCTCTTGTATTTCCGGGCCAAATAATTATTCATTTTCCTGTGCCTAATTTAGCTTAATTTAATTGAAAACGATGGTTCGTCCGATGCGTTTGCGGAGACCTCCGGGTGTCCCCTCGTGTCGGTTTATCTCCGACGGTAATAACCCTTTATGGATACCGCAGACTAGCTTAACGCAAACTGCGATTTAATTGCCGGACGGTTCGATAAATCATGCATCCGCGATAAATTTCGAAGGGAAACCTTCGTTACGAAGTCGCATAACGATTGAAAGTAATTCGAATCTTATCGATAAAAATCCCCGGACAACGATGCGCGGGTCCAGCAGCCGTGACACGCGATTCGGAACGTTTTGTCCCATTATCCCGCGGCAATATAAATCTACGTAGAAACAACGCTGCGAATTTTCGAAAAGCAACGGTTCGTACCGAGTCGCACGATTTGGCGCGTCATCCTGATGCCGCGGCTAAAATTGCGCCCGGTAATCGTTGATTCAATTCCAAATCCTTGGCTCCCACGAATCCCACGATTATTCAGCACCGGCTGTAATTATCGAGTCACGTACGCCTCTCTCGCGTCATTAAATTCATCCGGCGCTATCGATAACTTTGCTCCAGATACACACGCCGTTGTTCGTGCCACTGTCAAGATTAATTTCGATTTCCAGCCACGGATTTCTCCGTGTTTCAGCCCCTATGCACATACATCTGACGGGTTTCCTTCGCTTGAACACTCTTTTCTGTGTACCGTTTCGTGTTCCTCGGTGAACAAACGAGAGCATTTCGCGAACGATATAAGCGAGCATTTAGTTGATGGAAAGTGGTAACTAGAGGGAAATAGGCGCCGAGGAGAAAACAGAGAGGGGTAAAAGAGGAGGGGTAGGATCATCATGAATTCTAGAGCCTAGCCGAAGGCATAGGGACCGCCGCGGAATATTGGCTGCTGGGTGCGCTCGATCGAGCGTCGTCGAGAGGAATTTCTTCCTTCGAATCTCAACGAACGCGCGCGCGCTGTCGGGTCATCGACCTCTAGCTACTTTGCGAATCATCGATTCGCGGTTTGGAAAAAAAAGCCTGCGGGAGTAGGCTCGTTGCTAATTACGAAGGCATGTGCTGGTTTACGCGGGACTAACTTGCTCTCTCTGGCAATGGTTGTCGGCGCTACCACCGTTTCGTCGGGCGTCGAGTCGCGTTGAACATCGAGTGTGTGGTGTCGCGACCGTCAATGTCAATAATTACGTATGATTCTTGTCTGTTGTTCAGTTACCGTGGAAAGGAAAAATTCTGTCCCGTTGGAAAACCCTGTAAATCTTCTTAGTGCGTGGCTCGGTTTCGGGGGTAGTTGTGCGCGCTCGGTGACTTGGTCCCGGTAACGGACGATTAGAGACAGATGCGCGCGTTTCCTTATTGTTGCACTCGATTCGCGAGACGGAATAACACTCGCGCTTGGATAAAAGAGGCGGAACTCGAACGAATCGACACCATCTGGTGTACCTGAGTGGCTGCTGCATTACCCTTGAAAGCTCACCGTTCTCGAGTGACGCGGCTCTCCTATGCCGTGGGTTCATTCATCGCGTAATTAACGTCTCGTAATTATGGCCACGGAGGAGAAGAGTAGAGTAAGAGCGCGGGAACGAGAGAGAAAAGTCTGGACGTCTCGTGATCGCGCGGGCGCAAGCGTTCTCTCGTTGCTTCTGGATATTATGAGCTTTCATGGGGAGGGGCGGGGGGGGGGCACGGAGGAAGGGGGGCACCACGTGAATAAGGCGCTTGGCGTTTCTGAAGAGGGTGTTACGTGCATTATGGACCTCTCGACGATGGACCAAGTGTTGGTCAACGAGCCGTTCATCGCTCGTTCAAGGTGCAACGCGTCTTGGCATCTCTTTGACGACCGGTCTCTCTCTCTTTCTCCTCCCGTCTCTCCACTCTATTTTTCCCCTCGCGCCTGGGGTCTCTCTCACTTTTCGCTTCGCCCCCGGGACCTAAATCCGTGTATCGCCTTCTCGTCCTCCGTTTCGCGCCTTTATGTCTCTCCTCGATTCACCGGCCCCCACGGTTGTTCGTAACCGTCGTGCCACGTCCATGCTCGCGCGGCGCGACCTTTTCCACTAGGAATCCCGTGAAGTCTCGCTGCCGGCGAGAGAGACCGTTCACGGCCAGAAAACCAATGGCGACGCGCGAGCAAGCGAGATCCTTTTTGCTCGGGGGGGGCTCTCACTCACGACGAATGGAAGCGTGCGCGACCTCTCCGTTTCTCGGTAGGTGCCTTAAGAGCCACTTTCCGCTCGCCAGCCGCCAATGAAACTCCGTGGCGATTCTTTTTCCTGAAAGGGTTGCTAGCCAACGATCTCCCTTTGCCCTCGTCGTCTCTGCGTGTATCGACGCCGGGAACCATACGAGTGAGGAGTCGATTCGAGCGATTTATCTCCCTACCTAAGAAACATTCTTCGGGAGGGGGATTGGGGGTAGCGTAAAATCGAACGTACATTTGTCTTCGGTTTAATTCCATCGAAACGTAGGGGGAAAAAAACTGGCCCGGACTCGGGAACTCTCGTGGAACCCAACCATGCGACGTGGTTCCACATTCCGGGATTAACATTAGTTTCTCGTAGTATCGAATCACGTCGTCTATAGGGAGTCACATTTATTCGACGGTCGAGTATAAAAACAGGCATGGCGGATCGCTAAGAGAAAGGGTAGGGGGATAATAATGGCACGGGGATACACAGAGTCTCGTGGCCGGTAACACTGCGCGAATAATGTCGAAAGTTTTAGTCCGAGACCGCGCGACGTCGACGGTTATGCACGGCGCTCACCTCTGACCTTGCGGTCGGACGGGCGAACGGAAGTTATGCGTCTGGATCGTTTCGCGGAACATGCAGGAAATGCAGGCCGGGGGCCCGATGGTCTTCACCGTTACGAGCCGCGAGGGAATCATTACCACTCGTTGCATCGTGTACGACGGTCTAGCCCTGTGGACACCGATTTCTATACCATCCCCGAGGACATCGTCTGATCGTCAACCCTCGGTAACCGAGGACGTGTTGTCGGTTGCATCCTCGGCGAGAGCATGATATAGTTCAGCATCGGATGAAGAAAAAAAGAAAATTCAATAACACGGATCAAACCGGCCAGAGGTCTCGGTACAGGAAGGGTCAGGCTCCCTGATTTAAATTTAAATTGCTACTAAATTACCGTTGCCGCTTCCATTCCTTTGATCTCGTTTGATTTACCCAAAGAATAACATAATTCGGATTTTTCCTACCCCCCACTCTACTCATCCCCTGTGGGGGGACTTTGGTGAACGTGCACGAACGACACACGCACGCCGGAAACCAGCGATTCTTCTGAATGAAATGTGATTGCGCGCGCGCGAACTCTTCCGCGCTCTTGTTCCTTCGCCTCGCTAATTGCACCGAATGTCGGGGCCGGCTAACAAAACACGCTTCACCTTTGTGTGGGACCTCCTACGGACAGAGGGAAGGCACGAGCCTCTCTATTCGATCGTAAAATTGGTCACGTGGCTGGGGAAAATGTTTTTGAGCGCGTGTACACTAGCGAGACGCTTGGCGGATGGAAGGGTCGAGGAGCCAGCTCTGTGGCCGGGTCGAAGAGCTCGATTTCTTACGCGATGCGAATGGACCACGGGGCCCCGGTTTTACGGCGCTCTCTCGTTTGTCACGCTACTGAAATCCTCGTCACGTACTCGGAGAGAAACAAGAACCGAGCAGACGATGGGCAAATTCATTATCCCGGTAAAGAGTTTCGAATAACGAATAAAAGAAACTTCGTCATTTTTAAACGATTAAACGTGGAAATTCGAATTTTTATAATAATAGGTACTACGGAATAAATAATTTTGTTATATGTATGTTTATTTTTTAAATACTGAACTGATATTTATAAAATGGGTAAAAAGCCGATACAAAACCGAAATATAACCCATATAAAAATGAATACTATTATAACCGTAACTGTAATCAGTACAAAACCAAAATAGAATCGATATAGAACTGATATCAGAAACGAAAAAATAACGCTGCTAGAACCGATATAAGAACCGTAACCGAAATAGATGTAGATAGAAATTTCAGTTCTGTATAACTGTTATAGAAAATAACGGTTCTTTGGGACTGTTTTAAGAACCGAAATTGATATAATAACCATTTTCAACTCCTGATTATTTGAATAAAATTATGTCCCATTCTGGAACCGAGTTAGACACAATTTCAACTCTGAAGAACTTCCCGCGTTAGCGCGTATCACGCTGATGCATGAATTTTCTAAGTATCAACGTCGAACATTTGCCTCGACACGTTCGATGTCGCGATTACGTTGGACATGAATGAAAGATTGCGGAATCTGGTGGCTCTTGACCGACCTCTTATTACTTATTTCCGTTGTCGGACGATACAGCAGAATTTAATAGCGAGTCGCAAGCAATATTTGAAAACTTGGTCGTGCTGGTAGAATCGCAGAGATGGGATGAAACGAACGCCGGATCCTGGTTGCCCCGGATACGATATCAATTGCTGGAAAATATTGTCAGTCGTCCGGCCATTTCATCCCGGTCGGATCGCTTGTATTCGAAGAGCCGCCGCAGAAGCTGTTTCCGATATTATGCGATTCCGGGGTCGAGGAGGCGAACGAGAAGCGGGAAAAGGATCTCGATGATCGTTGGATCGTTGGGGCGAGCAATAAATTATTGGTCAATCACGAAGGTGTAACAGCTTGCAAACGAATCGTTTCGATATTGCAGTCGGGATTGCATTTCGATGTGAAACGCGCAAAGAAGGCGAAGGAGAACCTCTTTGGTCTTCGTTTAATAAAGGGAGAAAGGGGTTACCCCGTTCGGCGAGCGAACTTTTCTTGTCTTCGTGGAGCGTCTTGGTAAATAATAAACGGCTCCCGGCAACAGGGGACCCGAATATCGAGCGACAGGTCCAATCTTTTGCGGAACGGTCCTATTGCTTCCGGATGATCGCGGGATTTTATCGGGAATTAAAAGTTCTGCATCCTGGACTGTAACTTGACCAGCCGGGCTGGCCGGTCGGTCGGCGAATGAATAAAACATCGTTCCGCGTGGGCGAGTCTCATTATTTACGCTGTTACGTGCTCACCTGCGCAATCCAAAATCAATGTAGCCCCGCACGCGTCACGTAAATATCAACTATGGCTCGTCTGGCGAGCTTTATACGACTTTATACGTGGCGCTTCGCCCTTTTTGCGCCCGTTGACATCCAGCCGAAAAATCAATACCTTTCGCCGATCTGGAATTCTGCGATTTACGTTTTCGTCTATCTGGCCAAAATCGATCGTTCACGCGGAAAACGAAGATGAGAACGACGCGTTTAGTACCGAGGAGCCTTTGAACACTCATCGAGTATTAACTGTATATGGCTCTTATTCTGACAATGTACGACCACCACTGGTATATGCTTTCTCTGGTGATTTTGCTCGAATCAATGGACAGTTTTTCAAGGTCAACGGAGCCCTTTTACCTCGAGGATCCATTCGGAGACGTAGACTGCGTTCTGGAGCATGTCGAGGGGTTGGCCAGCATTCCCCGTTCGAATTTCATTCGCACGCGTTATGACGTGCCACGTGGCGATGTTCGATCAGTTCTTTGGGGGACACGGTGCCCGACGTTTCGTTCTCGCCAAGCCGTCACACGGCCTGTAAATTCGTGCTGAGAATCATTTCACGGAACCGAGGAGAGAGATTGATGTCGACAGGCGCTTCCAACCAGTCACCTACTATCTCCCTGCTCGTGCGAATTCCACGCGACTTTGGATTAGGAGGGGCGATCGATGATTCGTTCCGCCCATTAAATCTCGGTCTAACACGATCAAACGATCTCTCCTGGCGCTTAGCCGGATGTCTGGAGCGAAGGGGAAACGGTGGTCCTCGTGCGTGAACATCAAAGGAAAGAAATCCCTTTTCGAAGGCACATCGGGAAATGTGTTTTTTACCGTTTCGAATGATCATTCGAAACCCAGATCGGGAAATAATATCGTAAATAAAGGGTCATTGGGTACCGTGAGAGGTAATTTGTTTCCAATCGAAACGTTGGTGGTAGCGTACACGCAGCTTCAACCCGTTCCTATTCGTTTAAGTATACACTCACGGTGCACGTCTGAAAATATCATTGCATTTGAAGGAAAAGTATGATTTAATTCAAATGATTTATAATGTTCGAATGAAAGGGGAATTTATTAGCCGAATAAAGAGAGAGGCGGAGTTCGTTATGGTGTTTTTTCGATGGGGCGTATCGAATTGAACGAAATCGGAGTTTAGATAGGATAATGGAGGGTTCGGTTACCGGATCGAGAGAGAGAGGGACAGAGACAGAACGGGCGGGAGAAGGAAAGAGTGAAGTAATTATACGCTAAACCGATGAACGCCTGTTGCCGTAATGACGCTTTTGTGCCAGCCCTCCATTCAGAACCGATTCGTGTATTTGCACGCTGTCGTTCGATACTTTCGTTAATAATCGAATAGAAACGATGCCAATTTTGATGATCTCCCCAGTGCATACGCGGGCAAGACGATATTCATGTAAATATATCTACATACGTACAATGTATACCTACACGTAACCGGTCGTCGTCTGTGGGCCGAAGCATTTACCCGGTCAATATTGAATATCTTTCGAAATTCCATTTCGTCGTATGCAGGATCATGAGCGAGCGCATTACAGCTTAATGAATTTTCAATGGAACAACAGAAATTCGAAGCTGAAGGTGCATCGTCGTCGGGGGGAGAAAAAAGAGTGTTTCCGTACGTACGCGTTGTCCCTGCGATTTCCTTAAAAGGGCACGGGAGGAAAGAGATAATCTCTATCACTCTTTCTCTGGGGTAGGGAGGCACCGGTGAATAGACCTCGCGTTCGTTACCACAGACTCTGCCCTTTATGGCCGCGTCTACGGCATACTTGCGACTACATCGAGGGAGAATTTGCACTTGGTCTGGCCCTGCTGGTGTACTTCGTGTAGACAATGCCTAATTATACGGGATCACCGTGCGAGAGGTTTACAAACTTCGGTTTAGCCCGTGATCTCAGAATAAATTCATCCCGCGGAGAATGGCCTGGGTAGATCGACGGGGAAGAGGTTGAGTAAGGGAGGGGGGGAAAAAAAAAAGAAGAGGATGGTACGGTGGAAGAGAGAGACGAGATTCGGGAATTCGCTTCGGAGTTTCCTACTTTCTATACCGTGACGAGGTGAATAAGACAGTCGTCCCATTCAGGAATTGAAACGAACGCGCGTGTGCTCGAGGGCGTGCGCGGGGTTTTTTTTTTTAACATCGGCAATGATTCTCTCGTCATCGTTATTCTCATCGTAAGTAAACAGTCCATGCTATTTGTACAGTCTGTGATGATTGAATATCTCCTTCACTGTTCCTCTCATTCTTAATTCCTGCGTATTTTATGCTTGAGTTAACATGGCAACTCTCCCGACGCATCACTATGGGATTTCCGTAACTTTAACCTCTCTGTAAATTTATATTTCACGCTAAAGGAAGATGATTTCGGATTCTTCTTTCGTTGTACAAGTTGTTCGCGTACGGAGATGGGCAAATTCATTATCTAAAAGTTTCGAATAACGAAAGAAAGATAAAAAAAGTACTTTGCCATTTCTAATTGATTAAACGTGGAAATTTCAATTATTACAATAAAATAATAGTTCTTCTCGAATAAGTAGACATTTGGCAAACAATTATCTGTCTCAGTAATTATTTAAGGGTCTGGATTACGATCTTGGATACCATCAGTTTTATTATGTATTACTCATGAATTCGTCTTGAAACGTACTATCAAATGATCTACAAAAAAATATATAATTCCATTTGCAAACTTGACCTACATATCTTTTAAAATAATAATTTAAAAAAAAAATCGCCATGGCCGGTTAATTAGCCCCCTCGTGCCATTCAATTTTATGCAAACAGTTTTCTCGTATTTCAAATAGTTCAGGAAATAACGGATTGTATACCGTTCGGGCGATCACCCTGTATGTATGCTCGTGGAATCGTTAAGGAGGTACAATTTCTTTTCCTCTCTACCACGGCCCTTCCACTATTCTCTCATGCTTCCTTCCTCCATTTTCTCCCGAGCGTTTTCCGTGGAATACGAAAAGGAAAAACATCCGCGCGCATATGTACGAACCGTGGGGGAACCGCGACCGCTGTTTACTCAGGACCTTGTATCACGGTTTTTATTATGTACTCATCTGCATTCCGATTTTACGACCCTTAAATATTGATCCGTGGCCACCGACAGAAACGATACCGCACCGTTCCTCCGTCGTCTACGGCCGCCCTTAAACGTTGAGTACAAATAGGATTGTAGTGTCGCGGTCTCGCTCGACGGCTGGTGGTTGTCTGGGGATAGTGATTAGGCTGAGAGTCTTTGCTGGTTCTGTTCGAGCCGAGTTTCCTCGCAATCGTCAGGATTATTAAGTGTCCTCGGCTTTGGCACGCGAACAGACCAGGCATCGTCTGTTGTTTTTTTTTACATTTTCCATTTTTTTGGCGGATCTCGAGAAGTGCACATCGATCGCGGCCGGATTTGTTCCCCCCGACGATAACAGTTTCGGTCCAAGATGAAACACCGTGGTCGTAACCGACGATTAACGGCCACGTTTCAATGTAATGAATCAAACACGCGCGATCGTGTTGTGTTCTGATTATTAATTCGCCATTCACCGGCATATGAAATTAGTTTTCGCCGAGTGGTGTGTTCTCTCGGTTGGCGGTGAGTTTCCAATCCAAGTGATAACAGACGGGACATACAGACGTCTCTCGATTATTGTCCCGAATTCGGGTCCGCGCCGGGACAATAATTTTATAGGGAGAAATGCTTCAGACCATTGAAAATTCGTTTTTTTTTTCAAAGCCCGAGCCTTGGTAACAAAGTATGCGCTTAACAGGTTTCACTCCCACCCCAGTGGTGGAGATAACACCTGGATAATAATCGTGTAGAATAAGCCAGACGATAATCGAGAGGAGTCTGTATATGAATCTCGCCTGCGACGATATTCAATCGACAGAAGCCGGTGGAAAGTGTCTGTGGCGGTGCATGGCGCCAAGGAGGCGAATGAAAAAAAGAAAACACGTTAAGCAGCCAAGGGCAGTGTAGTAGGTATGTACTATAATAACGCCCGTGGAATTTATACGTTGGTACGCCGGGCGCGCAACCGATATCATCGTCGATCGAAGGAATATATATTCATTGAGGGGATCTATGGAGGTCCTCTCGACACGACGTCGAAAGCCACTCTGGATACTCCGAGCAGCCAATATACACCGATACATATCCGTTTTCCCTGGGAAAACCAACCTAGTCGAAAGGACTTGCTTTATTGAAAGCGGAGAAGGTCGTGGCTGGGGGCTGAAGCTCGCTAAGAGAGGGTTTATTGAAGCCACGTACACCATCGTATTTATGATTCGAGCACCGTCTCCCGATAACGTTCAACTACCGCCAGGATAGCCAACTATCGGGGCGTGTACACGCGTGTGTACGTGTGCTCGGTGATTTATTTAATAAATAGCGCGACGCTGGCATTCATATTAGATGCAGCGGGTAGACACGGGAGGGATGGTGGTAAACGTGCGTAGAAGGGGAGCGATTTCGCGAAGGGGGAGGGGGGAGAGAAACAGAGAGAGGAAAGGGAGTAAAATGGATTGGAATACTCTCGCGTGGATGCCCAAATTGCTCGGAAAGAATTGCCCATTTTTTCGATGACACATTCTTTGATCGTGGAATGTGCAGTAATGTAGGGTCGCCGATGGAACAAAACCCTGCACGTCCTTGCTCCCTCTTCTTTTCCTTTATTAGTTCCTTTATTAGTCGCTTTTATTAACTTCTCGGTTACACAGAGATTACGGTTGTTTGAAAGCTGCTGCCAAAATCGCTGTCTTCATTCGGAAACGTTCTGAGAGCCTCTGACCCGGTAGGCAATAAAGACCAGCCTCTCAATCTAAACATCCTGTCTGCGTGCCTTCGTGTTTCCATTCTCACGACGTCGGGATATACATCACAACCCCACCGAGAACGTCGTCTATAACGAAAACCTTGCTTCTCATTTCACCGCGGGTTCTTGCACACACCCGATGCTCGAAATCTCCTGCGTCGTGCGCCCGCACTATATCGTTTTGTTCTACGAATATCAACGGTTGAAGCTCTCTCTCTCGTGCCGATTCTACAGAATGGGTGGCATTGTTTTGCCGCGCTGCGAACAATGGTTCTTCTTATATTAATTATTACATCGTGATCGCGATAATTAAATCACGCTTAATTGGCCACGGTAATAGAACGCGTGCTGGGGGGGATATCATCCAATTACGCCCTGCATTTGATTACTTTTAGTTGATTAAATTGTACTATCCAATCAAATTGGTTTATTCGATAGAAGGTAACATGCGGCGGTTACTGCGGCGGGTACACCTAGGTATCCCCCTTCTCAAATATCATCATCGTTTGCAGCCTAAAAGCGCAGTTCTATTACAATTCGGTGATTAATTTCCCCTGCCCCTTTTCCGACAATGCGGGCTATTAACGCGAACGTGAGGACCATCTGGTCTGTAAAAAAATAAAAATAAAACGGGAGTTTTTTTTCCTAACTGCACCGGCGTTCCACTACTTCTAGAGTTTTTTTAAAGAGTATATGTAATCTGACTACAGGTTTTTTCTTCCAGTGAAGAACCTAAAAGTAATTTCGTTCGTTTGTCTGAATAGTCACCCGAACGCAACGGATTTTTCAACGCGACTGCGTGTACCGATTATTACTTTTGTACGAACGCGCGCGAATGGGTGTATTGTCGGAGGAGCCTGCGAGTCCACCTCATTAACGGAAGGGAAGTGAAAGGGCGTGCAACGTAACAGCCCTCTTTCGTTCTTTCATGGATAACACTTCGCTGTTTCGTCCCCCGTCTGGCATACTGGCCCTCATCTTCCAAAGCTTCAGTTTAAACACGGAAATCGATGTGGCGGCTGCAACAAAGCCTAGCTATCTCCGCTTGGGAACTTGGGTATACATCAGGGCTGAAATTCTTTTCGTTGTCCGGTCCCGTTCGTAAAACCGAGACACATACATACACACACGCAACATGTCTAGCGCATACACCGTAGTCTGACGAACTTTCACGTTAATTGTAGCAAAGCGCACCGCGGCTAGGATTAACGTTTCATCCTAATTAGGGGGAGGGTCACCACGAAGAACGTTTGAATTCCGTTTTATTGGCTTTCATTAGCGCCGCGGTTCAGTCGATCAAATATTTACCTTGTCTGCGAAGTTTTTCTTGAAATCCGGAAATGCTCTTAAATTAACGAGGTGCATCGGAACTTTTTCACCGTAGGGGGGGTGGCCACGGGAATTTTTTTCGCGAATCCACGATAGTCGAAAAGTACCACCCACGGGCGGATGTGGTTAAAGTAATCGCGATTAATGTCCGTTGTATGTGGCCGGAATAATATATAAAAATCTCTCGCTCGGCGGAACTTTTTTTTTTACGGTCGTTACCGGCCCCCGTTTTTTGGCTTTCGACCGACCATTAACTAATACCTCGGTGAAATTCGCCGTCTGACAAGCCACGAGCGAAAAATTCCGGATTATTTGCCCCGGAAGCTTTGCTGCCAGCTGACCGAACGCGAATTTGTTAATCCTCCGACACGCCTGAATTTCGAACTCCAATAATCGCGTGGATTACGAACGTTTCACGGATGTTACGGTAATTCCGTGGTAAACCAACAGAATTCACGTCAAGTAGTTGTAAGTTGTTCTATCAAAAGTGTTTTGTCGATCGAGACCTGATACGAAACCAACGAACTTGCTCCGACCGGCTTCGTGGCATCAGAGACTCTTTCATAGACATCAGAGGTCAGTCGGGGATATCAGCGTCGCATAGATTGTAACGTGAGACCGTATAAAGTTCAGTCACTCCATTCGATTCGACGAAGCAGATGGAAATTAGTTCCAGAGTGATATCCTGGCTAGGAGGATCTGGTTCGTTAGCCTAGTAAACACTGACGACGCTGAGATGCCTATTACTCGGATAAAATTCTCGACTACTACCTCACTTTGTCTCCAATCATTTCGAATAACCTATTCGATGATAGTTTTTCACTAATCAGAGATTTTTTATTTGCGAGGAATTTTTTTTAACAGTGCATAAGTAAAATGAGTTTATTCTAAAGTTAGACAGAGTATAGATTGTTCGATCTTTATTGAATTGCAATGTTAACAAAACGTTGAGACAATTTTTCGATATCCACTAGAGTTTGAAACTGTCCAAAGCAATGGTGAATATCGCGATAACAAACGGCCAGCATAGATCACCTGTTCACCGCAAGTTGTAAATGCGCCTGGTGTTGAAACGCTCGTCCATTTAGAACGGACGCCACGAACGAAAGGATTAATACCACGCGCGTGCGTGTTTCGTTCGTATTCACAAACAGTCCCAGCCGACAATCGCCGGCGCCGAAGTCGAAGAAGAGAGCGTTTCCGATAAGATACGAGCAATAAATGACTCGCATTGCGACGATATATGTCCCCGGGACGATTCACCATGGGTTTCCCACCTGCAAGAGGGGTCAGTTGTATCGCCCGCGATATCCATCCGCGTAAAGAGGAGGGATATATTCGATCGAAGGAAGGAAGGACGGTATTTTGCGTACATGCGTCCCCGGGAATTTACGTCGATCGATGGGCGACGGTGTTGGCCGTTAATCGACCAACAAGAATAATTCGCACGAGACAAAGCCTCGGCCATTATGTTTTTTTTCGGTTCTTTTTGTTTTCTTTTTCGAAGGGACCACAGTACTCCGATCGACGCCTTGTATTTCCCGTACTTTATTACACGATATTACTCTCGAGGATCGTCTGACCGGGTCGGCCCGTGGGCGAGAGCCTTTTACGAGGTAACCATTCCGCGGGGGCCCGCTAAAACGGCTTCCCCGGGGTCGGGGGAACGACGAGGAGGCAAAAGACGATGACGAAGACGAGAGGCCGGGAAATGAGGAACAGGGAGAAGATAAACGCGCGTGGCAGCGGCGGTGGTGGTTTCGGGATGGGCCACGAAAACAAGGAGGAAAACAAAGAGCCGAAGACCAGAGAAAATACGGGAGAAGGAGCACGACCATCGCGGGTCGGCGAACAAAAAGTATGCGAGGAGGTATGCCCGAGGTACAGGCGGTGCCTCGCCTCCGACGTCGGAAAAGATGAAAAATCTGTTGAACTGACGTTCATTGGGAAATTGCAACCAGCCGCCTTTGGGACAGGATGATTAATGAGCGCTAGACGAGCCTCCGTTGCCCTATATGCATCCACTGTGTCTATATGTATATACATGCTGCAAGTTTCGGCAAGCTTTCCTTCCCCACCGATTCGACTTGCCCAGCAAACTTTTCCTTGGGTAATCTTCGAAGTGGAGAGAGACCCTTACTTCTCGAACCTTATCGGCTCCGAGACCGTCTTTGCTACTCGGCGTACCGGCGAACGCTTATGCTTCTGTTATCGGAGAAAGTCGGTTCGCGTCTTCCACGGTATCGAATCGTGTTCGAGAGGAAAAGTTCCGCGATCGCCTGAGGGTGTGCAACCGTTTCCCCATCGCTGCCGTTGCGCGGCATTGGGTAGGATGAATGGTTTGTGTTGTTTTTTCATTAAGTTCGCCAGTGAGGCGTGGCGGGTGATGCGACACCGCTGGTCGACTGAGCACCGCTGTTAAATGGCACGATTATCTGTCTCGTGCTTTATTTGCTGCCGGTCGTTCGCTCGTTCGCGTTCTACTTCGCTCTCCCCGTCTCTGTTCTTCTTCCGTTTTCCGTTCTACTCTTGCCTCGACTGGAGCATTGACTCGAGAGGGTTTTTGCACGGTGAAGAGGTCGGCAACTCGTGCACCACGGCAGGGCGCGAGGAGGAATGGCAGGGTGGAGGGGAAGGTCCTTAAAAACAGATCCATTAAAGTTTTTCCGGCGCTTTTCGAGGTGGTAGTAGTTACTCGGTGAGAGTACCCCCGGTAAGATTGCGCATTTATACTATTCACGTGCACGCGCATAAACGTCGCGAGCATCGAACGGGCCCCAACGAGTACGACGCAGCAGCAGCAACCACTCGCCACCGGATACAGGAGAGAACTCTCGACGGGGCCCTTTTCACTTGTTCACGGTTCTTCTGGCGAAACAGTTCCTGTCTATTCTTCCCACTTAGATTTCTTCGATCGTAGAAATAATTTTTCGCCCTCCAGTCCACCACCCCTTGGTCGCGCTCGGTGTTCTTCCAGCGTTAGATAACCAGACAATTGACCTAGATTATAATAAACATTCATTTTCATTCAGTTGATGCTCCCTATTGTTTCGTCGTAATTAGAGTTAATTAACGGGGCTGGTGATTGTCACCAGCGGAGAACCTGTTATGCTCGAACAGTCGATGGAATTACGTCGATTCTCGATTCGTCGTCGAGACTGTTCCCTTTCTCGTCCCGGCAGCGGCGTACTTTGCATCGGCCGATATCGAAAAGTCGTGTGACCGAACGACGAAGTTTGAAAAGCGAATTTCGTCTCGGCATACAAGCACACCACGCTCCTAGAGCCGAGTGAAAAGTTTACCGTCTCGTGGAAATTCAGGGAATGCGGCGAACCAGACCTTTCCTTCGCATATCCCATCGTTCGCCTCCACCCTTCTTTCCGTTACCACCTTTCCTCAGCATGCAGGTGATGCGTCAGGGTCCTTTCTAATTTAACATTCCGCGCTTCCCGCCTCAGGAAATCCGATTTGGCCGCGACGCCTAGATAAACTCGTCTCCGTACAGCGAGGGACCAGGGTAGTTTCAGCGCCTCTGAAGTGTCGGAAAATGAAATGACTGTCTACGAGGAATAAGGTTAGACGCGTGTATGCGAAGAAAACAATCTTTTTCTTAAACCTCGATTATGTACATTTCTCCCGATATTGTAGAGAATTCTGAATTCACAATGGTTCCTCAAGAAAATAGTTGTTTCACAGTATATTGTTAGGGCGGTGTGATCCGCTGCACGATATTTTATTATTTATTCAGTCACAATTGTAACTCAACAGACAAAGTATTTGTTAACAGAACTTTGTACAACGTATTTATATAAGATATACAAGATGTGTCAGCTGTCCAAGATTATCTCTATCGGAGACTTTCTGTCGATTTCGTTTAAACAAAAACCCACTCAACAATCGATAGATTAATGGGGGGGTTGTTTCACTTCAATGCAGGGTGACTTTTCACGTCGCAATAATATTATTGAAAGAGCGACTATCTCGAGGATCGAGTATTTTCTGCTTGGAAGATTTGCATTCTATCATGAAATGTCGAAAGCACGTTCGTGAGATTTGTCCCAACAGCACGTCGAAATGGAATAATCCTGAAGATTCCCAATATCGAACGATGTCTCTCGAGACGAATATAGAGAACTCGAGTTGTTCTTTGAAGTTATTGGAAATTATTGGAAAGATTGTGGGAGAAGGTGAAAACCTTTGAGTCTTAAGTCGAAAACGAGGGTTCGCATAAACCGATATTAACGAAGAATCTGGCGCGGTTGGCCGCCTCTTTTGAGCCCGCAGTAAAAGCGTTTGCTCGCCGAGTAATGCCCCACAAAGCCCAGCGCAGCAACGTTCCTTCTCATCTATCCCCACCTCCTGACAGGTGACAGAAAGATTTTCGCGGTTCAAATCCCATCCACACGCGTGTCCGGATCACGAAACGATGGAATCATTTGCGAGCGGACCTGCATCAAATGGGAGACTGGCTGGGCCGTTGTCGTCTAACGGTCCGAGTCCATAACGAGTCTTTTACGTTGGTAACGAGAAGACGGTTCACCGATTTCTCTGAGAGGGAAAACGAGCACCGAAGAAAAGGGTATTTCTCTCCCGACGAACGTTCCTCTCGATTCTCCCTGGTGCTCTGGTTAACAACCCAGGAGAAACGATTCGGCTGGCGACTGGAAACCGCCTGAATGTTTCTTGGCTCGGTTGTGTGTTGCTCTTCCCTGCTTTCATCGGGAATTATTGTTTCCAGGGGAGCCCTGGAGAAATTTTTTGGCCGGCGACGTTGACATAGGTCGTCTAGACGCGCGTCTTAGTAGCTCTCGCGCATTGCGCCGAGAAATCGGAACGGATAGCACACTGGGAGGGTGAAATCCACTGTGATGTTGCCTTGGGATCGGGGAAGGAAATCGTATTCTTTCCTGTAAATTGCGCATCCACGCTCTCTATCTCTCGAGCGACGTGAAAACCTGGTTAGGATCTTCGGTAAATTGGGTTACAGCTCCATCGAGCAGGAACGAACAGATTCTTTGAGCGATTTCGTCGCAGACACTCGCGGCAAGGTCTCCCTTTAAACGAGCCGACGAACGATTCAAAGCGTTTGATCCTCGGGGTTTAGAAATCGATCGCGCGTGCGGAAGCTGTTTGCTCGTCGTTGGAATTCCTCGGTGTCTATTTCGTGAAATTTGTTCGATGGGGTGGTCGATTTAACGGGCCAGTTACACGTGGAAATTCAACCCGTGGAGGATGATGACGGGTTTGGGAAGACCAAGAAACGTCCATCGACGTCGACGACGGTTAGGTGTATTACCACGGGACACACGAAATCCTCTCGAGGTGTGGCCATTAACGATGACGAGATGGTCGCCACGGACAGGCAGAAAGTCTTAGACGACAGGGGGTTTAAAACTAAAAGCATTCCGCGCGATTATTGACAAGGGTAACCGTCCCGCCATTACGTGTTTCCGAGGATCTAATCCCTTTCTGTCCTTCCTTCCCAGGGCCCAGCCCGGTCGTCCAGTTAAAAGCATTCTCGTGAATTATTCACGCCGCGCTAAGATCCTGATGCGCCGGGAATTTAATTATTTTCTTCCCGCGTCTCATAACGCGGAACGTAAACGATAAACGGCCCGAGACGGGGGAATCCTTTGCGTTGCGTTTCCGCATTTAATTCGGTCTACTCGAAATATGGATCTTTATTTCGTGATGTCAGTGTCCTTTACTCCTCGACGATCAGGGATTAACATACGGGCTAAACTATATCTTCATTCAGTCGTGACTATAACGAGATAATGCAAAAATTCAACATAAATTAACTTGAAACCAGAAGAGGTATACGGGACCTCTATTTTCTACAGAAAATTATTAATGATCGAATCAATAATTTCGAAATTTTTTATTTGGTTAAAGAAGATTTTGTGGACGACGCTGCGGCGGATTCGGTCGGAGACTGTGCGTGAAAACTGCTCACGCGACGCGCCTCGTCTATGGAAATAAATCCTTTAGGGCGGACTGGCTTCGCGCGCGACGCTGGTCTCACATGCAGGAAATCCCGAATAAATCCAAACAAACGCGGGCAGAGGAGGAGGAGGATCGGGGGCCACCTCGCCACCTACGATTTCGAAAGGGACGACGAGGTTTTATTTATAGGTGCTTTGGTGGCCGGCACATGGCGTGGCACGCGCGGAATCACGCGTGTTTTCGTGCCCGCGCTAGGTGCACAAGCTCGGGACGGGGAGTAAATTATTTGGACAAGTCGATCCCGTGGCTTTCGCCGACGGTTCCTCGAACCACCGTCCCTGGACGTGTTTCGTTAACTGCCTTCGAGGAACAGTTTTTTGCCCGGTATAGATTTGCAATCGATGGCTGCGATTCATTGAGACGGAGTGTTAAGCTTACGATAGATCCTGCTTCAGATTTTTATTCAACCCTATAGGTGGACCACGAATCGTGATCAGCTTAGATTATTCTACTGCTTATTCTACTGTGATATGATTCAAGGAGGGCTTTAAGATGATTGTACCGAATTTTTTGTCGACCCTTTTTTCCCAGTGTTTTCAAGGTAACCTTCAATTTTTTTGTAGGTAAACGTATAGTTCGTGAATGAAAAACTATTTCTTCTTCTAAACCAAAGAAATATTAAGAAAATATAAGGTCCGATCATGATCAATCTAAATTTAGACTATATCTCTTTCATTGGATTACATGTGAGCGATAAAGACTGCTGACTGATTTGTCGTAATCTTACCTCGTCGTGACCGCTATTGTGAATCTGGCTTAAAGATTGATAATTTTAGGGTGGTTTTATAGTTATGCCGAACAATGTACAAAAGACAAAATTTCTTTGGAAAAATCGATGTGAAACGAATCGGTAGCTTTCACGCTATTTTTTCTTCATAAGATCAAACAGTGGGATAGCCGGTGTCGCATGATTTATCGTTCGCGTACGCATTCGAAAGTTCTCGAACCGTGTTCACGGCCTTCTAAAAGAGAAATCGAACCCGTTGCGACGTTCGTGGTGTTTAAACTACGCGGGGCGGATTTGCTTTTTTTTTCTCTTCCTTTTCGTCTCCCCGTGCCCAGTCCGCGGTGCTTTCGATGGCTCATTCGTTTAATGGCCAGCTAAATATTGACTCCCGGCTATTCAGTTTGCCTGTGTGACCAGGTCACCGGAGTGTTTCGTTGTCCGTAAACCTGTCTGCCTAGCTGGGATAGGTAGAAAACTGTATGCACGGGTGTACACACACCCACAGGGAGGGGGCTGGAGATCACTTAACGGTGAAGCGACCGCGGGGATAGACTCCCTGAACCAGCTTCCCTGGATTGTATGTAGATTCTAGATTTTCTATGCACATTCCAATTGTAGGAGATTCGAGTTAAAACGCCCCATAGACCATGATGCAAGGATATGAGGTGTGCTCGTGCACAGACTTCCAGGGTAGTCAATAACGTGCCCTTCCTGAGACCCTTGACAGATTTAAACAAAGGAACCATGCACCAGAAATATTCTTTATTAACAATAACAATTTAATATACACTACATTAAAAAATACAATAAACCAACTTGTATTGTTTATGGACGTTTTTAAGGCTCCATTCTAGCTCCCTTCATCATCCCGTTTATCGTTCATCGTATGGAGCCTATCCTGACACACTGTTTAGTAAATCGTCTTTTCACACTTTTCCTATGTACATTTTGCATTATTCTCTTCCCCACATAATCATACCTACCATCCCGCAGAAACAACACCAAGATTTTACTGATCAAACTTTAGCATTCACGACCACGTCGACAACTTTTCCCCGATCGGAAAGCAACGCGTGATAAATCTATAAATTCGGTAACTGCGGAAAAAGCGAGTGTAACGGTCCATCGAACGATCGACCGTATGCGGTGTCCCGCGGGAGGACATATTCGGTTCGTGATCATTCGAGGGAGAGCAGCTCGCCTGGTGAGCGATCGGCGTCGAAGCGTTATCGTAACGAGCACCGCGACGCCTGTTTCGTCTCTTTTTCAAAGCCCACCCCATCGTGTCAGCTGGCTGGCCGGTGGGTCGGCCAAATAAAACCAACACATTTTTAATGGACCGCGGACAAACGCGCGCGTGCACCGCGTTCTGTGTGCACGGCTCCCACCCCAGTAGGTAGGTACTTACGGGCACGAAACATACGCGTGTTTTCTATGTGCGCAACCGCGCGGGCTCAACGATTCGAATGGTCGCGGAGGCGTCTAGGGATCGAGAACGAAAATATATCGGGGACTGTGGGTAGGGAGTTGGTGGTGTTGTATTTGGAGCCGATGCTCGGCCACGAAATTGCGATTTACTATCGGCAAATAGGCATTGCTCGATTTTCGGTTCGTAATTTTTTGTAGGAACTTTCGAACTCCTGCGTCGTTTTTCGACGCATTAACCCCTTCGTACCGATGGACCAGATATCTCGCTGATAATCTCGCTTTGGGCGATCTCGTGAAAGCATATCATGAACGAAATAACGTGGCGAGATATCTCGTCCACCGGTGCGAAGGGGTTAATTCAGCCCTATGCATGGGTAATGCAATATTTAATAATTGCAATATTTAATATTGCAGTATAATTTGAAACACGACCAACAGCCTCCTCTATTAACAAAACGCATACATTTTCAACGATTTATGACTTTAAAAACAAAATAAAGTGTGTCTGGCTACGCACAGCTTTTTTCACTGGGGCAGTCGATGTGTTAATATTTTTGCGCCTCCCTGACTAATAATTTGGCCAAGCCTATGGTCCCGTGGAGTAATGTAATAGTAAACGTGGCTAGAATCAGAATGATGTATTATTCTATCTGATAATTAAAAGTTCGCGTTATGTAAGTTTCATTTCTTTTCCATACTTTAGTACATTAATCCATTGCGTACTGGTTTTGAGATATTTTGTACACTGATAGAAACAATTTGAGAATCTTGCATCGCAGTAGGGATGTCCGATGCCAATTGGATTCGTCAGAACATCGATTCCCTTGAGTAACACGTCACTGCTATGTATAGCACGTACACTGACGGTGAAAAGTATGGGACCAGGTCTGATGATTGAAGAAAGAGAAACAATATTATTCTACAAAGATTTGATAAAAGCAATGTGCTAAAACTGATTGGAAACGACATTTGTATATGTACCGATTCTGTAACTTTTATTATATCGTAACCGAATAATGAATTATAGTTCCATCAATCATAGATTCTGGTCTCATACTTTTGACTGTTAATATACATATGTACATCGTTTGCTCAACTCTACACAAAAGATAGATGTAGGGATTATAGTTTCTCGAATGTTGATAAATCAGAGAAGCGAAAGATTCAGTGTTCGAATTCCAGAATCAACTACATACCGTGAACGTTCGCGAGTATCAGAATTGATTCGAACGCACGCATCCATTGCTGCCTATCGCCCGTACCTGAATCGATACTCTCTCGTTTTCGGTATCGAGAAAACCAGAAACGAACCGTCGAACGAAGGCAAAGAATGAATCGAAACCAAATTAGCCAGATGCACTTCGTGGTCTGCACAGATTGCCACAAAACTCGGTTCAATTTCCGGTCGATCAGCGCCGGTGTCTCGTGTGCGTAGGATCCGTCACGGAAGAGAAATCGTCGGGACGTTGAATCCGTCGCGACGTCTGTAGTATCTATCCTAGATTCCTAGCAACAAGTGATGCCCCTGCCTCGAAGATATTCTTCTTTTCCAGCGTCCCGTTTTTCCAGCTATTCCTCGAATATCAGCAGCGTTCACCATTTTCGTCCGAACGCATCGTCGAGGCGTTCTTCCTTTGTGCTTCCGCGGCAACGTGTATTCCAGCTTTGCTGGCCTTGCGTTTCATTTTATAACGAACCACCAGTCGTTCGTTCCCGTTGACGAACGATCAAACCCTTTCCGGCGCTACGTGCGCATGGATTCAAAGAGCTTCCTCGTGATACCAGGACTTAATCGATATCTTCTTCTTCCTCCTTCTCTCTGTCTCTTTCGATCTCTGTCCCTCTGTCCGTCGTTTCATCGTTAATTCGCGGGTCCGCCTTCGTCTGACGGTAATTCGTGCGTTTCGACGAGTTCGTCTGTGCACACTTTGTTCCACGCGATCGTGGAGGAAACGCGTGGACGAGATGGAGGAGGGACCTGGCGATGAGATAGGGACGGAGATACGGAGAGGGAGGACAAGGAGAGGACTTAAACCGATGCGACGTCGCGTGCAAAGCGAGAAGGAGAGGAGTTAATGGATCCTGCGGGATGCTAATGGGCTACACTCGTGCGCTCGCGCTCTGTTTACAGGCAAAGCCAATTACAGCTAATTCGACGGCTATTTATTAGCCGATTAGTCGGATGTATTCCGGGAGACCACCCTTCACGGACGTCTTTATGAACGATCCTAGGGACGACGATAACCAAGGAAACTAACGCCGATTATACTCCGCGAGGCCCCGCGGGGACTTGCTCGTTTCTGTTTCACCGTACTAATGGCGAGATCTCTGCGGCCCCTAAGACAACACTGTGTTACTTTCGCAATACGTCTAACGTTTTGGAATCGTCGATAAGATATTAATAATAGATAACATCTAGGAGGGAAAGAATCGACCGGTCAGGTGGGTATCTGGCCAGAAATCGAACCCAGGTCTTTCATTTTTCTTTTCCTATCGAAATACTTTTGTAAATGAGTCTTGTTCTTAAGAACTCGGGCCCTTTTACCAGAGAGACTTGACGTTTTTGGTCGGTGTTACCTACATGAACTAGAAGAAAAAATATTAAATTAATAATTTTCAAGAAAACTTATGCATGAACAGTGCACACTAGTATAAGGTTGAGGAAACGATAGAGGCTTGTCTGACGTCGTATGATAGCGGGAACCTGAGTTTGATCTTATAGGGTATTTTGTTTATGTCATAGAGTCCAGTCTGTCTAACCAGGGACTTAATAGATTAGAAATCTGTATATTATCACCTAACAAGACTCTCATTAAAATCAAAGGTGGACTTGGGTCCTTCCCGTGTGAACTACCCAGGCCATCGGCGATTCTTCGTCTTCAAATTCATAGAGGGTACACAAATATAGCTACCGCCGTATTCTATAGCTTACAGACAAAAAAATGTGGGACATAAATTGCGAGGATCAGCAAAAGTTCGCTGTTTTTAGCAGTTATTGTCACGATCGGAGAGGACGTTAAGAACCGTTCCGGCCGCCCAGAGCGACCCCTCGCTGTCGGTCCCGGGTTAATTCCGCCGGTAAATTCAGTCACGATCGCGAGAGTCGTGCTCGATGTATTGTTTTCGCGGTTCGTTCTTAGAAAAGAGCATCTAATTAAACGGAGTGGTCGAAACACGGTCGAGAAGAGGGAAGGAGAAGGCTTTTTGCCTCCCTCCCCAACGTCGTCGCGTAATAAATGCTCGTGGAGGACGGTTCTCGAGGTGAACTTTGAAGTCGAACCGGTTCTGAAAATAATTTCGCCCGATCCGGTGTCGCTTTGAGTCGTTCGCGCCCCCCCCCCTTGCCTGTATAAATGCCCGCCTAATAGGTTTCAAGACTTTCGGAACACTCGGAAGGAAAGGAATCGGGAGAGGAGGGGGCGGAACCTTGACGGGCTATTTACCTGTCCTCTGTTTTATATTTCTGTTACGCGAGTCCCGCCTCGTCTGCGGTCACCGCAGAACGAAACAATGCAATTAGTCGAACGATTATTGCTTTCGTACCCGTTCGAATCGATAACGCGCGTCCCGTTTGAGTTGGCTGCGGAAGCATGGGTTGATTGTCGTTTTTTTCGGTTCCTTTAAGCACATTGTTGCATTTTCATGAATTTCATTTCGCGAACGTTTGAAGTTCTCTCCCTTTCGTTTGCTGCTTAATCGGTTCCGGTGTGTTCTCTTTTCGTTCATTCCCCCCTCTCCTACTCATAGGGGGGGGGGGGTTCTGTCCTCTCAATTAACATTTAAAAGCCACAGTGAAACGGCAAACGTCGGTCGGATCCGTGGCTCTGAGAACCACTGTTCGTTGCCCCCGAGCTTCAATTAGACAGGGTGATTGCATTCTTGGAATCGTCGGACGTGGTCTCTTTATTCCTGATTTTTCTTTCGTAGTTCTTCTATCTTGCCGGCTTCTCTTCGATCCTCTCGGTGCCCCTGGGAGCGTACAGGAAAAGGGCTGGAACTGCGAGAGAAACGAGAAAAAAAAACAAAAACTGGGAACATACCAAGCTCTCTTCGATCCCAATACGATTCAATGCCACCGGTCGTCGAATCAGTACTTTGAGCACTTATCGCCTTATCCCTCGTTAATTCGGAAAATCCTCGATTGTCCAGGGGGGCAGAGAAATAAATTGGAAACACGGTTTGCGCGTTGCCTGTTCTCCGATTAACAGGGCCAGACGTTTGTTTTCTTCGAGAGATAAATTGCTCATATTTGAATCGTGTTTTCAATTGGTGCCGATGCTATAATATCCAGTAATTATAACATGATTTACCAGAATTAAACAAAGAATTCGAAAAAAACATCGATGGTTAAAAGTTGAACCAGCGGGCGAGCGCGAAATCCAGCAACGGAACGACCACGAAGGGTGGTTCGTTGGCCCGGAAAAAATTGGCCTTTATTGTTTTCGTTAGGTTTCCCTTTTTCGTGACCACTCTGCCATCTTTTCCTTCCATTTCGGGGACTCCTCTCTGTCCGTTCTTTTTTGCAAGGCTTTTCGCCCGGCAGAGAGGAACAAGGCGGAGAGGATGAGTGAGAATATAGAGAGAGGCAACAAGAAAAACCGAGAGTGGTGGTAATGGGTGTTGAATAATAAAGAGGACCATCCCCCTCCCCGGCGAGAATCGTTCGTTCCTCCTTATATCTACTCAAGCCGGTCGGCCCTGAGAGAAAATTAAAAAAAAAAAAAATTCCGCGTTTCATTACGACGTTTCGTTGATGCGGTTCGTCGACACTGCGATATTTTCGTTTATAATGTCTCATGATCACGGACTGCGTTTCACGAATAAATTGTTTTTAACGGGACGACAATCAACTCGACGGAGAATTGTTTCCACGCGATCATGTATCATTTTTACGGAATACATATCTAGTTAAACGAGTTTACGGTACGGTTACAAATTCTTCAAACGTACGATACAGTAACGGAGGGACACGCGTGTAGCGTTAGAATTTAATCAAACTCGGGGAGGGGTGGGGGTGGGTTTGGATATGTCGTAAAATTGTTCCTGTCGGGATTAATCGGGAATCGGACGGAAGAATAGAAGTTCACGAACGTTTGCATATATCGATCGGCAATATATTTTCTCTAATCGTAAATCGATGACCGGTTAGGACCCAGCGCCTCTGGTGTACCCTTATGTTATGGATCTTGTAACGCAAAGCACATAGAGACGAGAGAGCACACGACACCCCTCCGAGCGAGCATAAAGGGACCAAAACTATCCCCCCGTCGAGGTGTTTGCAGAGGCCAGCTGTTGACGGCTTGCCCGAGGCCGCAAAAGCTTCAAGCATCAATCCCCATCAGCTTTGGGTTCAGCATTCTTTGCTGAAATTGAAAAACATGAAAAAAGATATACGCGATCTTCTTTGGATCTGTTCTATCATCCTCTGAAGCTAGACCAACGTGTCGACTGGTGAGGTCCAGTCGGTTCACTTTCAATCAATCGAAAATTAATCCTGGGAATTGGGAATTGCACCGAGTAACGATTCATCGTCCTGTTTCCTTGTTGTTCGTTCAACAGCACTCCGGAGAATTCCAAAGATCGAGAGGTCGAACGGATCCGTACGGTGGTAACAGGGTTGAAATTTTTCCTACACACGCGCTTACATTTCTCACCGTGGTCTCTGAACACGCAGAGTGCACAAGCGACGCAAAGAACAATGGAGAAGATAATCGAGCGTGGCAGTGTAAAATCGAACGATCCTCGACGCGACGAACAGATCACTTCCCTATCTAATTAGCCACACGTGCACAGGTATGCGAGGATGTGCGCGTTCGATGGGTGCTCGTGTGCGCGCGCACTTAACAATGGGTAATCCGTGCTTTCACAGCGCTCTGCGGCCGTTCGAGAGCGGATTCCCTGGTGTCCGTGTATGTGTGTACGTGCACCGATTGGTACCCCCATGGAAATCCTGTGGAGGGGTGCACACGGCGGGTACACAGGTACTTGTGTGTACCCCATAGTTTCTCGCGGATAAAGGAACCGAGCAGCCATATGGCGCCACATCGAGGTCCTTACTCGCCCTTTCGGGTGCGTGCCTACCAAGCAAACCTTTCCCTTCAGCCCCCAGTTTCCCTTTCGCTTCGATACATGTGACTTGATTCTCTAATGGCATGCGCTGATTATGCCCGGCTACTTCTAACCGTGTTGTGCGCCACGTGGGTGGACAACACGCGCGTGATGTAATCGGGAAGAGCCGATATTAATCGGCACCCTGGGCGGTTCGGGGATCTGAAGGACCACTCTCCTCGGATGGAGACCAGCGGATCAGCGTTTCTCAAACTATCCACAGGAGACTGATATACCCCGGTTATAAACTGACGTTCTGTCGACCACCAGGGTCCTTATAAATTCGATGATCGTAGGCCATCGTTGTAGCCTTCGTTAGAAGCGCTCAGGAAAGCAGTTGGATAGTTGAAGCATAGACATAGAAATATAGACTACGCGTCAGGCTGGGCTGGCGTCCTAACTTTAGAAAGAGACGGATTACTTTTGCAGGAGTTGCTATCTCTTTCTAATATAGCTGAGTCAATTATTTAAAACGCAGATCCGTAGAACCTCACACCGCTCACTACTTACAAGGGAAGGCACGTAAGTGTCGTCCTCCGATTTTTAAGAAACTTCGTATGTCTGTTAAGCAGGCAAAAATAAAAGACTGTAAGGGGTGAAACCACCCCTCGAAGTTTCGATCCTAATTCTGTCGTCAGGATATAATGAAATATTTCCTACCGGTCGAAATGATCTTGGACGATCAACGAGATACGACAGATATTATTTTCGCGAAACTGCTGGCTCGTTGAGATATCAGAGACAGAGGACTGTATAAAGATACGGCCAAGGTTCTCGCAGAGATTAGAGATGAAAGTGCATCAGAGTAATGGACACGGTCGGTACAACCGTAATTTCTCTGTGGCACACAGTCGTCGTTCCGGCACACACACACAGGCAAGGAAACGACCGGGAGCCCAGACACGGTTATCCCATGACTGCGTTTTGTCTTTTCAAACGCGAGGAACTTCCGTTCACCGACGGGCTTCCTATTCTGTAGCCTCGTCTTGCGTCTAATCCGGAAACTTTCAGTCGGAGCCGCCACCGATGACAATGGACCGCCGTTGAAAGTTTTATTATTCTAAAACCTCGCGCGTATTACTGCGGCGCAGATCATTGGAACAGAAAGAAAAACAGAACAAAAAGGGACGAATCGAGATGTACGGTTCTGTTCCCCGAGAAATTTGTTAATCCTGCTGTGTAATTCAATTAACGATTGATGCACGCGACTGTACGCGTACCAATCGAACGTTATATGGCAGAAATCAATGTCTCGTAATTCCATTATCGAGTCTCTATTTCTGCCCGCGAAACGTGTCGCGCGAACGAGGGGAGCGCGTTACTTTAGCCTGCGCACAGTCGTGTACGCACAGACACACACGAATACACGTTTGGATTCGCGATAGAGAAATAAAGCGTGTCGGAGCCTATTATTATTCACATACCGATCAACCGAGCGAGACAACATTGCGGATGTTTCGCGAATAACAATTAGCCGAGGGGATGGCGCACGCTCAAGACGACTCGACGACTTGAAAACAGCTTAACGATTCACCAGCGACACCTCTACCGTGAAGTTTTTCAACCGTTTCCGTCTCACTCAATTAGTACCGTGCTCCCCGTTCCCGTCGACGTGGTCTCGCCTGGTCGTCGTCGTCGCAGTCGCGGTCGTTGGTGGCGACGGCAGCGTCGTTATTTTTCATTTTTCCTCCTCGATAGACGCCTTAACGAGTCCCTCTACGATCGAGAGAAAATCAGTCCCGACCAACAGAGTGGCCGAAATACTTTGAGAATTGGGTTGAAACAATCGGCGTTAGCGCCGTCGACAGCAGCGCATGCAGTTTTATTCGCGGTCCCTGAAAAAAAGTCGATTTCGTTTTAAGTCTCGGTATCTACTTGCGGAACGCAGACGTGGCGGGGGATTTCGAATTGTAATCGCAAATGAAACCATCGTAGATAAAATCTAGTTTTTTCTTTATTATCGATGGATCTTCAATTGTTGAAATTTGAGAAATAATTTTAAAAAATCAATATGACAGTTACTGCCGAAATATTTTGTTTTTCTTTCGTTTACAGATATCTTTAAATTACGTATCTACACTGACGAGAAAACTCGGTTTCCTCTAGGGCAGGGGAAAAAGGAATGTAAGGGTAAGGACCTCTTATGGCTTCATAAATTTATTTCAAATACTGAAATAAACATTAAACCGAGCGTTGATTTGGCATAAATTTCAGTAATTCCGTGACCAAGTGGCAGGAGGTCTTTTCCTTACATCACTTTTTCCCCTAGCGGATGCCGAGCTTGCTCGTGAGGGTACATAAGTGTTATACCAGTTTAAGCTTCAGACTGCAAATCACTCGGAAGATGAAAGCTCGCTGTATACGATGTTACAATGTTCGCTGTTAATAATTTGAAAAGCTTCTAACCGTTTTTATAAATTTTATAGAATGTAGTTATCATAGAAGAAGCGTATGATGGATACAAAGCAACGATAGCTTAAAAAATGGTCATTTCAGAATTACTTGCTACAGTAAATCTTCGATTAACGCTCTAACTTGGTAAAATTGATAAAAAGTGTAAAGGGCCATATAGAACCCCAGGTAGATACGATACCAAACGTGGAAGCTACCTTAAGAGACGTAAAAATCCCCCAGAGAAGCATCTTACTCGCACACATTAAGTTTTCGAGGAACTAAAATACCTTCCAGCCACGAGTCGATCGAATCCAAAATTCCCTTCGTCCCTTCGAATACACAACACGAACTACCCGGGATTCCAGGGACTCCGATACACGACTTGTCCGAAACCGCAATTGGAGAACGAGTCACGCCGGGTGAAATAATGGCGCGTCGTTAGTTCGATTGAGAATCGTATCGGCCGCACGGAGAGATCCGTCCAATCGATGCTCGTGAACCGACGACCGATCGATCCGGATTCTTCTCTTTTTTTTCCCCGTTCCGCGAATCATTCCGGCCGCGAATCCAAAACATTTCGATGAATTTGAAATTCGATCACGTTCGTCGCGCCAGCGGGCACACGGTCTGTGCAGAGCGAACGAGCGCGTGGTTCGTCGGGACGTTATCGCGCGCGTAACCGACGATGGTCGCGCGGCGGGAATACGATCGTGACGGGTATAACGGGTGCATATTTATGCGACGATACGTCGAAGTCGTCATTGGCAACAAATGAACGGGGTGAGACAGCTACGGGGTTGCCTGTCGCGTCGCTCGTAACGGCGATCATCAATATTTCATATTCATTCGTCGCCTGGTACCAAGGAAGTCCCCGGAGGAGGGTGGGGACGTCGCTTTGTCAGTGATCGCGGTCGTGGGGATCGGAAATGGCCCGCCCAAAGGTCCTTCTCCGGGGTCCCTTTCTCCGTGCACCCTTAAATCGTCGAATTTTCCAAACGGAACCCAGCTCCCCCAGAGCCCCCTAAGTTCCTTATTTTATTACCGCCACACGAAATCCGTCTGACGATGATTCATCGCCGTTCAAGTTCATTTCGAATTTCCCGCTAGAACATCAAGAGAAGAAGATAGCCCTGAAGCATCGAGGCTCGTAAATTATACACGGTTGGACGTCGCGTTGCGAAGATAGGCACGAGCGACCGTATTCGTGCGCGACAGCCGATACCGAAGAATTTATTGGGCCATAAGACCGAGGAGGACGCGCGGTACCATCGCGCGATTTTAGTGGCAATAAAGCCTACTTTGAACCTGGTATTGATACTCGACCGACGGGGTTTTAATCGTACTGATACGCCTGTCGGTCTCTCAGAATTTTGAGGATGAACAGCAGAGCGGAGGGTGTTTTTTTTTCGTTCGATTCTAACTCACAGGACTTAAGTACATGGGATCGAATCAGTGCGAAGGTGTTGTTTTACGTGCGGTTATCGAAACGACGACGGGTAGTAGATTCGTGTACAGTAAATCATCGATGAGTGTTCGAACACTCAATGATTTACTATATTGTTCGTGAAAACGAGTGGACTCTATCCACTGTTTAAGTTCACACACCAATCGACCACAGGAATAATTTTTGTTCACCTTATCACTTCTCTTGACGAACACGTGTTTCCGTTAACATTCCCCGTTTCGCTGCTTCCACCGTTTCCGCGGGCCGTTACCGGCACGATTTAACGAGGCATGAGTTAATGCCGTGCGTTTATAAACCTATGGTGCGTAGGAACGTTAGCTAGCACGGGTCTCCGTGGTGACGATCGTGCGCGTACACCAACAGGTATAACCAGGCGCACACCACGTAGGATATCAGGTAGATAAAGTGAACGCGTTCAAGATCGTGTTGTACGCGCGAATGTTATACATACCTCCGTCAAACCGCCGTAATTTCAGCGCGCGGGGGCCGTAGGAGCCTGTTGCTTGACAACGCCCAAGGATTTAACGTTTGATATACAGTTTCCCGTGGCTGACCAGCGCCTTGACAAGTGTCTCGTTGATTCGGCGCGCGTTCCCTTTTGTAAAGCAGTAATTTATCGCTGATCCACCGTAGAAATATTTGACTGTAAATATAGAAAGAGTCCCGGATAATTTCGATTCCTGACACGAGAAAAAACACAACTGCTAGGATAACGGAAATGAGACATAATCGGTGGTTCGCAAGCTGACGAAGGTCTTACTTCCGTCGAGTATACCAGGCAGATCCTCGGTTTTATTCGTGCCACTAAACTGGAGAATCGTTCGTGACTGACTACCAGCGATTTTTTAAGTCCCCTTTAAACATGTCCTGGGATCCAACCCTGTGCGTTTATTTTTTCCTCGACAGCGACTCTCGCGGAATTCGCGGTTTTTCTCCAAGAACGTAGACGATGTCTGGGGAAATCAACGATGAACGTGATAGAACCTTGAAATTTAATATTAATAAGTTGGATCTCAGGAGCACGGTTATGTACCTGGATCGATGGAAGGGTGGTGTGGGTCTTCTCTGGGCGCATTCTTGGAATTTATCTTTCGTAGTTTGTATTCGTTACGCTCGAAGTTTTCCGCCCACCAGCGTCAGCCTTCTCGTACCTTTTTTCCCTCTCATTTTCTCGTTATTCACTGTGCGTAGCTACCCTTCTACACTCCTCTTAAATTTCCCGCATCTCTACTTTATCGTTACTCGTTCGTTTCTTCTTTGCGAATATCTCCCGTCCCACCGCCTCGAAGCAAGATCCGAGAAGACGCTTGCTTCTTCGGCTTTGATCAGTCGGCGCCACGGTTGGCTCTCGCGGAGATATTTCAAGTCGCGGAAACGAGAGGTATCGTCGTTCCTTTGCCCGTCTGCGACAAGGTACATCTTTCCCCGTACTTTCGGCCAATTAAAAGGTCGCGAAAGTTAAACGCCCGACGTATTACCGAACGGTTTGTTTTTCCCAAGCTTGTGCCCCACCCCCTTCTGTTCACCGTCGTTTCACGATTTTCCCTCGTTACTCCGGTCTTTTTGCTAATGACCGTCCCGCGACTAACACGGCGCCAAACAAGATTTCATTTAGAAACACTCGGGACGAGCGGGAAACCGTGAAACGCGCCGCATGAAATCCAACCCTTGAACCGGAGAAGTGAGTTCCTTTCTGCCCTGGGAACCTCGAAATCCAGGTTCCACGGAGAAACCTCGCGTGTTTCCTCCGGGAGTTCCTCCACATTCTATTCGTTCTTTTTCTGTTTTTTTTTTTATTTTCTCTGTTCCCAAGGGATTTACACGTTCTTGTCCACGCGACGGAGGTCCGTCGCCTCGCGGTTTCCGGCTCTCGGAGTCCACGTTTTCGCCTAAAACGTTAACTCGAGCATGGCTCGCGAAGTAGAATTGTGGAGCATACAGTCCAAAGATGAGAATGCACTAGAACGAAAGGAGAGATGTGAAAGAAAAAAGAGGTGCGGAAGAACTCTCGTGACAGTTACGTAGCGTCTCAAGGGTGTGCTTGAATTGCGTCGAATGAGGGTTGGGGGGAGCTTCTGTGCAAGCGTACGAGCTAGGATGACATCGTCGACGACGGCGTTGACTGTATAACAACGTGGATAAGAGGGTGGTGGGGGCAGGGTGGTCTCTGAATGACGAGTCATCGGCGTAGTCGGTTCAGGTTAATGTTTAGTGACCGGCAGACGAGAGCTGAGACACACGGCTGTGGCCGCCAGAGGTGGGCACACGAGACACTCTGTCACAAATTCCAGCCGCGCGTACCAGTTCAACCCTTCGTTTCAACGGTCTCCGCCCATTGTCTAGTGATTGCTTGCTTTGATCTCTGTAATCATCAGCCCTACTCCCTTCTCCTCCTCCTCTCCTTCCCCTGGCCACGGCATCGTTCGACTTAAGTTCTCGTCACCTTGTTCGGCATCCACTTCATCCTTTCCAGCCTGATCATCATCCTATGTGCACGTCCGAAACGCTCTTCTTGCCAGACGACGAGGGCCATGATAACGCTTCACGGTGTACGCGGCGCCCGATAATCAAACCCTTTCACCGTTTACTCGAATATATCAACGGCGTAACTCCGGAACGGTCAATATTTCGAACAATCGTGATTTTTTTATTCGAGCAATTTCAACTGGGTTACCGAGTGCCGCGCGTTCGCTTTGGGGGGGAAAAAAGAAATGAAACGCGGAGTAATTCAATCTCTATTTATTCGGTTTGAAAAGAGAGACTGTCTCATTTAGTTTCAACAATCACGGTTCAAGCCGGTGCGGGCTTCAGAACTTTGCAACGGTCCATTTCTACCAACCCCGCTTCTGCACGATGAATTTCATTTATGCTGAAGAGTCTCGAGCGAAATGGATGTAGGCCAGGAATAGATGTCGTCAAAACTCGTCTCGTTGCCGCGGAAACGATTCATATCTATTAATTTAGTTCCTTTGTCCGGTCGGGTTACCTCTTCCGACTCTCGAAGACGCACTCGAGTATAACAATCGTTGATATTTCTTTCATCCCAGATCGACAGGGAAATAGAAAGGGAGAGAGAGTCAGTCGAAGCGAGGTGAATCCAGCAACAGTTTTCATCGTTAATCGCTCGGTGACTCGGTTCGAAGCATGCGAAATTTTCGGTTCCACGAATACGTCTGAAATCGTCGCCGGACACCTCCCCTTAATTCACACGCGTACATTGTCGTCGTTTTCGGGCAGAGCCTCGATTAATTATCCAGTTTCATTCGTTCATTAAACCAACCACAGGATTATGCATATCAGAGATTAACTTTTTTGTCGTTAATTCACGACAGTCTCCCACGGTCGATTTCCTTCCCGAAATTACGGTTTCTCAGGCTCTTCCTGCTTGTTTGTTTTCTAATGTAACACTTATGGCCCCGTACTTTGTTGGAACATAATTAATTAACCGTACGATCGGCTCTCGTGCGCGCGGCGCCGAGTTAAAAGTGAGCCGCGAATAAATGAATAGTTAATTAAGCCCAAGGAAATGGGCAGGATATCGAAGGTAAATGGGGTAGGTTTACGGAGTCCCGGGAAAAGGGGCTGAAACGACAACAAAACGGTCGAACTCGCGGGGGTGGGTTCGAAAACATGGCAACGTATATATACACCGCCCGCGAATCGGCATACGGGAGCCAATTTAAATGCAGATCGAGGTTTAAACGCGAGACCAACGTTCGAACACATGAGTCTACGAACACCCTCGAAACCTCCTGTTCCTCTCTTTCCGTTTTCCCGCCGGTTAATGCTACCGCTGGGATTTTAATCGTGAATTTCCACCCGGCGACGACTCGTTCGCTCCCTGTTACCATGCGGTGATCCCGGCAACCCTGTTTTTTTTTCCTCGCCCCCCCCCCTCTCTCTCTCTCTCGATGGTAATTGCAACATCGTCAGCTTCCTTCGCGTCTAATTCACCGCCACGATTTTATGAAACTCAGCCCGCTCACACTCTCGCGAAGTGTCGGGTTACCAGGTGTCTACAGAACGGCTTAACGGAATGAAGAATACATTTATTATATTACTGTGACCCTTGTCTTGAGTCGATTTTATCGTCAGTCATCAGGAAATACGTATAATGAAGTACCATTCAACAAATTATTTTTCTTGCTTGGATTCAGTAGAAGACTTTACTGTTGGATGATCAACCTCCTGACTGGGTAAAGACCCGAACTGATTAACGCGATGAAGCTATTCCGTCCAGAAATTAATGAATCAATAAAGACGATTCACTCACGCCAATAATTTATAAATAATGTTTACTGAGTTAATTACGTGGTGGGTAATATTTAACGGGGGAAAAATTTAATAAAACACCAATTATTGCAGAATTTCTGGAAAGTAACATAGAATTTCCTAAAGGTGAACTCATAACTTGTCATAATCTTTGTCGTACAAAAATCAATATCAATGATTTAACGTTTTTTTTACATTATTAGGTAAGTGTCACCTCTGTAAGAGAATTGACGTTACCCAGTTAGTTTCTTTCGTGTAAAATCAAATTTTACTTGTGCATATTATAACAATTTTAAAAAATCCGAATAATTTATATGAATTATAAAATGATATCGCAGATAAACGGTGTTCACGTGATAGCAAAATTTTCGTACGTGCCATAGGTTCGCCATGTCTGACCTAGTAAATTATAATACCGACAAATCTGCAATCGCAAGCAATAGTACTCAGAGTCGTTCTTCAGTATCACGCCCACGTCAGTTCGCGAAATAGTCGTTCACACTTGTTATCCCCGTTTGGTAATACAGTTTGTTAATTGAAAGTTTCACGCGAGTATTTCCCCTTCACTCGCAGATTTCCAACACATTATCTTAACGGTAATTTTTTCATTATTTTTTTCCGTGCAATTGCCCCCCAACATTTTCACCATTCACTCTCGCGCGGCGAAAGAGCGAAGTTTTAAAAATTACACGTCCATTAGAAGCGAGCGCTTGCCTGAGAGCGCCGACACTCCTTTGCGAATCCTTTCAATCGGCCCGACAAATTGAAAGGACCGACGGACGGGGCATTGATTACGCGAGGGACGCGTAGGGGTGTGTCGAGGTGTTGCTTATGAATATTCAGAAATCGTGCGTGTCGTCGCTACGTGACGCATATATATTCGCCCCGTGCAGCTGACACTGGTTACGGTTTGAGAGGCGAAAGAAACAGGGAGGGGGGTTGGAGAAGGACGTAGAATGGGGGCGGGAAGGGAGGCGATGATAGGAGATAAGGCTCGCGTCTTCCTATCGGTAGTCTCGCGTTACAGGAAGAGTGGGGCGGTTAGGGGCCGTCGATAATCCGCTTAGACTCGACAGAGAGATAAACTGTTTATTATTACTCTGGTTCGTGAACGCGTGCATCGGTCCTCGAAACGATCGATAGGGATGTTCGATATCAGTCAGTCAGTCAACGAGTCAGCCGTTCTTACCCATTCCCCGATTCCTACCCCTCGGGCACACCACATAAAATCCATTTTCCCGCGTCCTGGAAGGGACGAGATTCGGCTCACGAAGGGCTCCGAGGATTCGCCGAGTAATCCAGTTTTATTACTTTTCAGTCAGCGCCCCGTGGAATAGAAGAGATATTTCCCACTTATCCCGGATTATTTCGGAGTTAATATCTAACGAAGGAAAATAATCGTGGTACACTCGTCCGGTTTCACCGATCATTGGTCGTAACTCATAGACCTTTCACGGTTGCATTCGTTTACCTCCACGAGATAATCCGCACCACCGTCGTAACCAGAGTTATCCATTCGCCTCGCGTGTACGGACGTTATTCGCTAGTTCTTCGAAGTCTAGCTTCCGATTTTTTTAGCCTCTATTGAGCTTCGCAGAGGGCAGCTGCATCCGCAGGAATTACCACCGCTAGACGGATCGAGGGAGAAAGGGGAGGGTGGATCGGGGGTTTGTAGTGTCGGTGAGCGTCCGCGCCTGTATATATCGCTTCTGCCTCCGTTATTGGTTAATCAAATAGTAGATCCTCTTGATTAGCCCCAGGATGCTCTTGGCATCTATCTAATAATACCTGCCAGATGGCCGGACAGATTTCTGTCAGACTGCATCGGGATCTCCTGGAGCGTGTCTAATTCCGGAACAATGTTACCCAGGATACGGGAATATCGCTGATCGCTCGAATGCTCTTTGCGAATAGTTTACGATGCTCGAGATGTTTGTGAAAAAAAGTAACATAGAAGAGCTGCTGTTGGTTCATCTTCGAGGCCAACGTTTTTTAACTCAATTCGTCCTCGTAATTTTAGCACTTAGAGCGTACGATCTTAAGTTAAACCTCGAAGCCAGCAAAGTATTAAGGGATATTTCGTATCGATAAACCACTACCAATGCAACCGTCATTTTGGTTAACGTGAACGGAAGTAGCCCGACACGTTCCAGATGAAACGTTCGACGAGCGAAACGTTCGCGGGATACTGTAAATCATCGGCCGTTTTCCAACGGAAGAAATATATCCCGAGTAACGTGCAAGTGAATCGCAGCCACGACGCGGAACGGTCGCAATTAAATTATCTTCAATTTATCTTTTAATAAACACACCCCGGGCCTACGAGAACGCTTTCTTTGACGCCGTGAAGACGGTGAGAGCTTGGGGGAGGGATGTCTCGAGACTTGCTTCACTGGCGATCGCAGACGTTAAGCCGGAACGCGTCTCATTTAAATTTATGCGACCGGGACTGTGGAAGGGCAATGGGCTTGCGAGATACGCGGCGGCAACACCCAGCAGAGAGAGAGAGAGAGAGAGCGTGCACGCGTACCCGACGATAGAGTCATAATGCGATGAGGTAATGGACGACATCGTGATTAAATGCAACGTGGCCTCCCGTGGCAGTCCTGATCTCCATAGACAGGACTGTGCCCACAGGAGACTCAATATCCCTGAATCGATCGTTACCTGTAACCAATGTACACTCGAGAACTCGTGATCACGACGACACGAACATGAGGTGTAAAACCACGAAACAATTAAACGGAGATAATAAACTGCTGTACCTTGTCGGACCGAAGGAAACAAGAATTCGTACCCCATTTCGCGGGATTGAGCTGTTTAGTCCACCGAAAGAGTCCATCCGTTGGAGTTCACAGTACCAGAGAACGATCGTCGTATAGAGGCGTTCGCCGGTTATCATCTACTTTACGAGCATTCTAAAAGGCACCGAACGACCGGTAAAGTAAACACGTAAGTTAGTTCCGTTTGATAGAGCAATTACGGGACACATGATACCGTAGAAGACGAGGTGCAGCCACATCGGACTTCGCGCCTGATTCACGGCCGAAGATAAAGAAAGTAACCGTGCAAGGGGCAAACGAGTTGAGCCGGCAATACAACGGCCGAACGAGAAGAAGGTATAGGGGTGAGGATGGGGGAAAGGGGAACTCTTTCGTTTAATGATCGTGGGGGCTGACAGAAATGCGATTAGATGTTCTCGACGCGAAGATGCGCATGATCTGGCTGGAACCTGTTGAGAGCATTCAGAGACCCGTTCTTCCTTTTTATTCCTTGTCTCGTCTTCTCCTTTTCGACCGGACGCGGGCTTTCTTCGCAAGGGCTGACAAGCGAGAAATCACAGAAATTGGTGTACATATATCTCGTTTCCTGATCGATTCATTATTCTTCGCCGAATTATGCGGCGGAAGTTTCTGAGTTCATTAGGACGCTACAGTTTTTCGCACGTAAATAGCGGAAATCTTAGAGGGAGGCGTTACACGGGATAGGCCATCGTAGGGGAGATCGGGGCTGGTAGGCCAGTTTTTCATTGTCTGTTTTTTAACAAATTATGTAGGCGAAATATTTTTATAACAGTCATTGTATGAGGTAAGACATATATTTGGCTATTTCATTAAATGATTAAAGTTTGACTTAATGTAGATAACAAGTAAGATATTTTATTGTTTTTCTAACACCTTTCGTGCTGGTCAAGCAGCTTGCAAAAGGTACCGTTACGCGTGCACATTCGAATCAAGTCGTTCGTTTGACACGACCGGCGAATCGGTGAGAAGCGAAACGGCGAAACGAGCATCAATGATTCTTCGCCTGGCCTGCAAAGACAACCAAGCGACACGTGAGTTGGGAAAAACGACACCGTTGGCTGGCATTTCGCAAGCGGTGTAGACGACGAAATATTATAAAGAGGTAGACGAAACGGAAAAAGAAACAGTACCGTGTGCCTCCTTTTCAGGCTAGATAAACTCCGAGCTAGCCGAGTGGCAAACGGACCGATGCAAATGCGAGACGGCGGTTCTTGCAAGACGGACGTAAGCGCGAATGCTGCACGAAGCGAACGAAAGGAGACGTGGATGGTAAAGAGGAGAAGAGAAATGGGGGGGGGGATGGGGACGGCGGTGGTGTCTGTTGCGTGCTTTGAGTTAAGTGGTACTGTTTATTGTTTGAGCTTTAGAACGCGTGGGGTCTTCATTAGCAAGAATTGCAGACGAGAGAGACTCCTCCGAGGCCGAGGCGGCAGCGACGAATATAACATAGAAGAAGCTGAAGAAGAAACCTGCCTACTTCCGGCATCTCGTTAATTAATTAAATTAAGAATCCTCTCTGTTGCCGTGCCATCGCTTTGCTGGGCTCTACGTGACTTCTAAATGGCACAGGCGAGTACACACCGTCGTTTCCCCTACTGATGAATGCATGATTAATTGCGCGATCCCTAGACAGACACACACGTCGGTTAATCGGGCAACGAGAAAACTGATGAAAGAGACACGGTTGGCGACGCTGGTGTTTTTCTTCGTGATTGAAAAGGCTTGCTCTCGTGAAATAGACGAAATAACGAACAATCCACGATCGGACCGTGAAAGGGCGCAAATGATATTTCCATCGGGTTGCCCCGGTGCGCCATTTTCCATTATTTGTGCCAATGCCCCACGGGCAACCAGGGGGAGGGGGCGCCCCGCCCGTGCGATTAGCAATTCTTCCTCCGATCGAACCGGAGAGATGCCTCCTCGCTTTTGTGCCCCAGCCCACCCCCGTTATACTCTCTATTTTTCGCACCCCCGTGGACTTCCCGAACCGGCTGTGAGTCAGAAGTCATACACCCGTGTACACACGGGTGGAGGACGGGGAGGGCGATGGTTTCGCGCGGAGAGTGTGCTGGCTGATTTCAGGCGGTGTTGTTACGCGCCCCATCAGCTGAGTTATGGCATCCATAACTAGCACCTACGTCTTTCATTAACCCCGCCATTGTCGCGTGTACTGCGACCGCGTCGTTAAACTAGGGGTGGAAACAGGACCGAAAGATCGTACGGCCGCTGGGGAAGAGGAGACACCTATTTGTTTTTGCTTCGCTCGTATTTGCCTGCCATATGTCCCACTTATCGTATCTTCGTACAGCGAACAGCCTGTCGCGGACGTTCGACGATCGATCCCGCTCCTTTTGTCTCTCGATCCTCGACAGATAGAATCCGAGGATTAAACGGGGTAGTCGCCACCCTTATTTTTACGACAAACAACATCAATCATGATCGGTATTAGATACTCGGCGACATTTTGGCTAATGGGTTAGGAACGAACGTGGATATATACGATTCGAAAGAGCATCGATGGAAAGAGGAACCGAATCCTGATCGATTGATTAAGGATCACAGGACGATTCCGTGCCAGTTGGATACTGTTGTATCAGCGTGCGAACATCTGCACACGAGATTCGCGTTGCGCGTCCGTGCAACGGTCCATCGTTGCTGTCCGAGCTTCAAGCTCGTTCTGTTCTCGTTCTCTCGCTTCTTTTCGGGACAGGCGTAAAATATATCGCGTCCGTAGGAGGGTCGGAATTAATCGCGGCGGACGAGCTTCGTAACCGATGCGAGCGAAAAGAAGAAAGAAAAAAAAAGAAAGTCCCTCCACCTGGGTGCTCGTCACGCGCGATATCGAGATAGTTGGTGCAATTCCAGTGACGTATCCGCTCTTCTATTTTCCCTTCACCCGATAGCCGACAGGCCGGTCGCGAGCGTTTATTAAAATGTTTATTCGACGACGCTGAAATCTCTACCCTCCTCTATTTTTCAGTTCTCGTCCGGACCACCCCGACCCTGCAACCACCCGGCGCGCCAACATTTCGGTATTTCGGCCGCAGCTCCACGCGACAGGGATCGCCCGGAGACCATTTAAAAGAAAATTTCGCCGGTTGAATAATACCGAAAAAAAATGAAAAAAAAAAAAATGTACGAGCGACACAGGCTTGGTAACTTTTCTCGTTTGCCCGGCAAATTACTTCCTTGCTTTGCTTTTTCTATCGTTAGTGCGTACGTTTTTCCGTCGATACCACCGGACGCGCGTTCTAGGGCAAACAAACGCCTCCCGTGCGTCGACGCAGCGGAGTATTTTTCTGTAAAAACAAAAAAATCCGGTGGAACTCTATTTCAAAATTCATCGTGCTGGCACCGGGGCGCACGTAACTTTATCGAAAATTAATCGAAGGACGGTATTGTTGGACACGGAAACAAAAAAATATCGGTCCAGTCCCTCAACCCCTGGCGGCGACAGAACAGACGTTTCTGCGACACGCCACGAATTTATATATGACAGTCGTTGAAATTTCGGTCCGCGGGTTTAGCCGAGCCGGTGATTTTAAAAACGTGGACAGCAGAGGAAGCAGAATCGGGCGCGAGGGTGTCCCGCGATGAGAAACGGTTTGTATTTTTAGCGCAACCTTTCGCGTCTGGGTGGGCTCCCCCGGTCGCTTTTTACTGTCTACTAAACACCGCCCGAAGATAAACTAATTTGTCCCGAATTTATAAAGTTCCGTCAACGCCGCCCTTTTCTCGCCGTGAAAATGATACACGGGATCGTTTATACATTCAAATAAACATCGATCAAGCCGCGAACGTTTGTGGTTCGTGTATGTGTGTCGGTGGTGTTTTTTGTAGGATTACGATCAAAGGAAATTATTACTCCGAGTTTTATAAAATGAAGGTAAATCGCGGTTACGTAGGATCTGGAAGAATAGTCTGAGCTGATTCTATTATATCTAGTAACCAAGAAAGTTTGTGCCGTTTTAATTAAGGGAAGGTTTCTGGAAACCTCGAAACTCCTCGGAACCTATGAAAGTCTCGAGTTTCGAGAATTCCAAACTTTCCACTTTTTCTGTGATTCGAAATTCTCGAAAGCCAGGCAAGAAAAAATATAAAATCGATTAATTAAGAATCGTTCGCAGCGAGCCCCAAGATCGTTCGATTCATATCTACATATTCGGTTCGAGATGCTTCATGAATGCTCGGTGATTGGTTATTGTTTTCAGGGATATAAATTATTATATTAATGTTAGATTAAAATATCAATATTAGGAATATGGGAGAAGTCCGAATAATTGACTTTGACACAGTTATACTGAGGTCACTTTTTCAAAACATCAAACCACCTTATGTATTATACGTTTAAAGAAATAATTTTATTCTATAATTTTTAATTCTTTTATCATTGTTGTTCATTGTGAACTATCGTATTCGTAAGAAAACGATAATATAAAGAACCAGAGGGTCGTAAGTGGGCTTGCCACAAGTCGAAATTGCTACGAGAAACTAACGCGAATGGTCACATGTGCCGATTACGTCGCGAGATGAGAAACTCCCGGCATGGATTTCGTTCGAACACGGAGCACAGAGGCCGCGTGCTGGTGATTAATTGAAATCGACGGATCGACGCCGTTGGAATGGCACGAAATATCGTCGATAAATTTTCGGCGGGGCTACGTAACGGGCTCGCGGACAAGGAGATATTTTCTTGCCGGACGATATCTTTCTGTCCCCTCCTGCAACGCGCGTGTGTGTTCGCCGTACGGCGTATTGTAACAAATGGCGCGAACAGCCTGATACGAGCGTGACACGGATTGCTTCGTTACCGTTCCATTGAAAGACATTAATCGATGGATCCTTCCCCGTTGCACTCTGTAATTTGTTCCCGGAGGTGCCCGTCGGGATCCTGGCGAAAGGCAAGAAGTTTAACTTATGGTGTTTGCGAAATGATATTTTGGAAAGAGGGACACGGAATTACGGTTCGCCCATTGAATTCTCATCGACGGGAGTCTGTGAAGTGTTTAAAGTTTTTATTTGGCCTGCGATCTAGACGACAATATCATTTTGATCTATTAAGCTACAGCGATTCGCAACTTCTTAAGACATTATCTAACGATTGCTATTTAATAGGTTTAATAGAGTCCAACGATCAACAGCCAAGGGACTATTATTAACCCTTTAATGTATTATTTCATTTTGAAAACGTGAACTTGAGTGCTTAATTATTTTTAAGCTACAGCGCGTATACTCGAAAACACAGTAGAAAAGCAGAGTAAATGCATTTGCTGCAAAATTGAAATAAATTCTAATAAAATGACAAAATTGTTGCAATTTGAGCGCCATCTATTGTCAGAAAAAAATGACTGCCTTATCAAACAGCTCTCGTATCTACATATTACATGCATGAAAAATAGCAAGAAGTCGGATAGAGCCATCAATTTTCTCAACAACGTCGATTTTCGAAGTAATAAAGATGAACTTTATTTTGTTACGCGAGAAACGTTTTGAAATACGACGAAACATCGGCAATAAAATAAATTCTTTAAGGCACGGGAGTACTATTACAAAAGAATAACACGACGAATTGTAGTCTATCGCGAAATCCACGCTAACAAAACGTCGGCCTCGAGCACAGCCGTGAAAGCCCCGGGGGGAAAAATATTTGCTTCGCAGGGAAAATATTTACCCCTGCTAGTATCTCACCCAACCATAAATCTGTATCGGGCCGATTTTCTCCCGGGCCTGGAGGAGAGGAAGCTGCGTATACATCGAGCGGAAGCGCGAAAGGATGAATACACACGCGCAAACCGTGCGCGGCCGCGTGATTTCCATAATTTCAAACGATGGGTAAGTTTCGAGCGGCGGCTTAAATATACCGTAAAAATAATTACCGCCGCGGAAGGAAATGGATTCGAGTGCGATCGCGCGCTATTCGAGCCTGGGAAGAAAAGCAAATGGTAGGGAGAGGTATACCGTGTCGTCGGCGAAGGTCGAAGAGGGTGACAAAGACATCGCGGGCGTCGTCGTCGCCGAGGGAACGGCGAAAAGGGGTGATAAGGTGTGGCGTGTCACGTGCGACGGATGCACGAGCACGAATTTTTCGTAGCCTTCGTACAGGCGATACACATTGTTTCCAACGGTACACCGGCTGGAATGCGTCTCTTCATTTTTCTCTCCCTTCCCCCTCCCTTCCGTCTCAGCCCGTGTCTGCACAAGTGTATTTTCCCTTATCCCTTTCCAGAGGAGAGGCGGTTCTGGCCCTCTCCTCACCTCGGGTGCACGCGTTTGTCGGACCCCTCGAGTAGGTGTTATTCCGTTATACACGGGATAAAACGAGTTTTCGCGATACACCCACGCTCAGGACGTGCGCGTAGTATCGCCTGGGCAAACGTGATTATTTTTCGCAATTTGCTAAGCAGATGGGACCCCATTGTGCGCGGGGCAATGCCGCAGCAGGAGTTTGTTTTCGCCACCCTTCCGCGCTGGCTTCCTTTTCCTCTGACCTCCCTCAATCGAGCCCTCGTCGCGTCGCGACGCGACCAGCGACAGGATTCTTTTTTCTTTTCTTCTCTCTCTCGTTTTCACCTGTGTGTACACATCGTCGTGTGCACGCGTTTATTTGCGAGCGCAACAACGTACCCCATCCGCGATCTCTTCTCCCTCGATCTCTCCCACCAACCCCTCCAGCGTCCTCTCTCCACCAGGAAACGCGCGTTCGTTGATACACGTAGACACACAAAACGCGCGCGAATCCACGCACGCCGCCGCCGCGGGGGCTGCATATTTTAACCAACTTGCCCATGCTGCATTGTCTTCTGAGCGTGTCCCCGTCTTTCTCTGTCGCCTGTCCGGGTATACGACGAGAAATAATGATCGTATCCAACAGCATCATCCTGCTCCTACGGTCTATTCTTCGCGGGAAGAACGAAAGCATCCGTGACAACAATGTTGCACCACGCTCGAGAGATTGCGTGAACCGTGTCCTTTTCTTCGCTTCGATTGTGTCCCGCCCCCTCCGCCCCACCCTCGTCACGAGGGGTGAGATCGCTGCGAGGCTTCTTTCGCGGGGGTAGTATCCCGTTTCTACTTACCCCGAAATACTCTACGTCGTCGAGCACACGCGACCACCTGGGGGGAAGGGGAGTTCTCGTTTCTTTCGGTGGCTCGTCCGGTGGTCGCGATCAACGGACGAAACGCTGGGGATCCATCGACGCCAGCCAGATGTACGATGATTAAAACCGATAATTTTCGAGTTGTTCGAGATTGATTTTTCGATCGTGAGGACCTGATACAAGGTAGACGAACGTGATCTCCTCGAACTTCGATTCGTCGCGAGTCTTTCTCTCTTTCTCTTCGGCTCGTGTGTTTTGTTTAACCCTTTCACTGTGGAGTTTTTTAGATTCAAATGGCCTCTGTCGACGGAATACTTTCTCGCGTATGTACCATGAATCCTATAGGGGTACCGTTCAAAAAAGAGAGTAAATAGAGTTTTAAAAAAAGAAATATGATCTTTTTATCGACGTTGTTAAGGTAAGAATAATTCTATTGGCAACTATGTGGTTTAAAAAAATGCGTTAAGCGTAACAAATTGTACCCATCCATATCGTAAAACGTTTTTTGCTACAACTAACTAATGAGTTATTTTAGATAACAGTTTTTATTGGTCACCCTGCATGTCTGCATACTCCACGTGGACAACTTTCGTCAGACACATACCCATTCGTCCGTAGCACTCTAAGGGTTAAGGAGGACCACGTCGAGAATCTCGGCCGGCCCCCAGGGCTCGAAGACGAGCGAACGAGATTTCGCATCGATTGGCCTATATAATTGAATTGCATTCAGCCTTAATGAGCTCATTGTACGCGGGCCGGGTACAGTTCATCGAAGCGTGTCGGAGGCGTCGCTCGTCCGAGCCTCTGCTGATTCAACTGACGTGACAGTTGAATTGCGGCTATCGCGAGTCGATACTCGAATTGTTCCAGTGTCAGAGTCGACGAGTACAGAGGTCCCGGGATGAATACGCACACCTGTTCAGGTTCCTTATTTTCGAGTGTCTTGCACTGACACGAGTCGAATCGATTTTTCACGCGTCGATCGGGACAAGGTGAATGAAATTCGAAACGCTTATGGTCTGTCATCTTTTTGTACACGTGAATTACCGTTGACGAATTGAATATCCAGTTGCGCGCACGCCTTGGTGTTGCAACCAGGAAGTGAACTTCCTTTCGCTCGCCAACTACCGCTGCCGTGACACTAATTCGAGGGAACAAGATTTGTCGCCCGTTAATTCAAAGTTCATCGCTATGCAATTGACGGTAATTGGAGGCGGAACAAGGCGACAATCTACCTTCGACATTCATCGAGTTCTCGTTTACAGGAAATCTTCGATGAGTGTTCGAAGGTTCCTCGACACTGACAAGGAGAAGTCCCCAGGTGTAACGCTAACTTTTTAATGATGCTTAGCGAAGCGATAGACCTTGAAATTCTGAATCCAATGATATTTGTTTCAGCCGCATATGTTTATGAAATATTTAAGGTTCAGGCGCCTTCGAACATTCATCGTTGATTTGTTGTATAGATCTTGGATCGCAGGTATTAATCTCGGACTGCCATTGTTTCATAGAGACGAACAATCGATATTGTCCTTTGTTTATATTTTTTACAAAGTTCAAGCCACCAGCGTGTTTTCTTCTGCCTTCTTAATTTCACGCATCGTTCCGCGAACCCCCTCGCGGAAACTTTCGCGAGGCATCCACTTCTTCCGGTAGAGCGACCGGCTCGCGAATCCGACGAATTCCGAAGAATAATGGATCCCTCGAGAGGGCACAAGTATCCGTCACGCCGCTTGCTTCCTGAAGGAGTTGCTCCTTCCGACTCTGCCCTTCGTCCCGGATTCCCCGGAACCGAGGTTCGTGATACACGTTGTTTCGTCGAACGCGTGCACGTCTTTTTTTTTTTTGCACCGGAGGAGGGGCTCCGAAAGCGCGACGTTAACCCTGTTCTCGGTCGTCTTCTGCCACTCGAGGATCCTTTGAAGCCACGCGATTTCGATTCACGGCCCAGGAGCTTCGCGAGTACTGCTGACATGGCCGGGCTGGTTAAACAGAAGTTGGAAAGAAGAAGGGTTTAAGCAATAAGTGTATTTAAAGTGTCATGGGAGGGGAAATTTATTCCACTCGTAATTATCCTTTGCATCGGTGTTGTCGTTCGTTCTGCACAGATACACTATTTTTTGTATTTCTTTGGGACTTAATTGCTACAATTGGAGAGACAAGCGTACAATTGACGGGCACGATATTGTGTACTTATAAAAGTATCAAGTTGTAGCTTCGAGCATTTTCAGGACCGTGCAATGTCAATTCGAAATGGGTTACTTGCAGGTTAATTTTTGTCAATATAGTAATTACTATTAAGTAGGAGGATGCAGAGACTAAATACCATGTAGGGGAAAATAAGGTAAAACCGGGTACTCAATGTTTTTCCCCTGCTGGTAAAAAATCTGATGGCAAAGAAAACTTTGGACGTCGCTACTGAACATTACAGAATCAAAAAATGGTGGTCCTTCTTCGACAAAATTATTTGGCTGACAGGGAAACAAGATTTACCGAAGGTATCCAATACGTGGATACCCCATAAGTGGAGGTAAAATCGGGTACCTATTAATAAACGCACAAAATGTATTATAATTATAAAACTTTTATTTCTATTGTTTCAAAACTAGTATAGAAAGATATTTGTAATGATTTCAACAAATATTATTTATAAAAATGTTATTTAATAACCTGAGATAAAGGCTGCAAATCTACAGGTGCGTTCAGTCCTTGGTACGGTTACACGAATAGACACAATAATGTGCCCATCGATTAAATGTTCCATATGCCAAGGACATCGAGTTCACTTTGATCTGCCTACAAACCAGATTTGAACATTGTAGCTCACATTTAACTATCGGTGACACTGTCAATCTCACAATGGGCTAAAAAGTCTGAAACAAAGGAGGGGGGTAACGTTACATCTAACGTGGAAAATCGCGGAAAACCGAGAACGAGAATGACCGAAGAAGCAAAAAGGGAAAAGGTGGCCGCAAGCGTCACTTTGGTGGCAACATGCTCTGAAAGGCGCCCATTGAAATGACTCGCAGCGGTCTGACGTACGCGGATCATTAATTGAAATTCCGTTACGCAAATGCTAGGTTACGGGGTACACGCACGCGTGGGTCACACGCACATGTTGGTCGCGAGCGCTTGGTAGCACACGCTCTCGGACTAGATTCTATCGTTTTTATCGCGGTAAATGAGCGGAGTGCATGCGCTTAATTAGGAACACAGGCTCTCGCGACCATCGTGTTTCGTTTAGCCGCCACGACTGTATTTTTCCTTGTTTTTTTTTATATTCGGCAGCGATGAAAATAATTGGACAAGGCGTGTGTGTGAGAGAGAGGGAGGCACATTGTGTTGCCCCTGTGTCTGGTGGATGGGAAACGGGAGTCGACGTCGAAATAGCGGAGAATTAACGATATATTTCGAACAAAGCGACGATTATGAAAAACAAAAATAGCCTTTCACCAGGCCCGGTTAAATGTACCACGGTGCTTGTAACTTGTAACCGCCGTGCAATTATCGGCGACACTTAACCCGGGTAAACAATTAAAACGTTCAACTATCGAAAATGGCATTTTACAAAGCGGTCGTGTAAACAAAGTAGCCGCCGGTGGGAGAAGCGAGAGGGATATTTCAGTTTCGTCTACCTCGACGATTTTTCCCCTCTGTTTCTTCGTAGCACATGGTATTCCCTCTGTGCGTTCTTTTTCGCGATGTTGTACGTACGCGACTTTCGGTATCGCTCTTTCGAAGTTCACCGGCGAAGCCCCCTGTGATGTCTGCCTGGCCTGCGCGAGCACAAGAGAAAATGGCACTTTTATGTCCCCACCGGTTACTAATGCGTCTCGTAATAATTTCGTTTTTTTTGTCGACTACCTTTTAAGCGACTGGTTTCCTCGTCGCTGTTTCTAGATCGTTCGTTCCTCCTCTCGCGCGCGTATACGCGGTCGACGAAGTCAGTGATAAAGAGTAACGAGAGAAAGGATCCTAGGGGAGTTTATATATATACCTGGGGTAACTAACAACAGGACATTTTGGATTATTTGCAGAAACAACATGGACGTACGGACAGAGAGACCTCGAACGGCTGGCCGGATAGCGCCGACCGGACGCGTTACTCCGACCATACATCAAACAGGTGGAGGAAGACGAAGAGCGATACCGGTACCGCCGCCGAGGGTGCCAACCCCTATGCCAACCGCCAACAATAATCAACAAAAGTAAGTAAATTATGTCGTCGATATCATTCATGCTTCTTTACCTCGATGTAAAAATAGGATCGGTATAAAACCTCGATAAGTCCGGTTATACCAGCGGTAGTTTCAGCCAAAAAAGAGGATATATGTACTCGAAACAAGGGTCGGTGGTCCAGTGGCTCTCGACTCGAAATACACACGATGTTTTAATAGCCGGAGGGGTCGATGTAACCGGGGCATGGAACCCAAGCATTCGGTTACCATCGCAACGTTTTAGTTGATGATGTAGCGTTCGAATACGAGTATCCACGTCGAATGTAAGGGGACAGACGCCATTAAGTAAGTGGGATTACGCGGACGGGCGGCCGCGTGGAGTTTGGTCTCGACTGATCAAAGTTTACCGAGGTATACCGGTCACTTCGTACTTTGCCGACCAATTCCAAGATGTTCTTGGCTCTGGGTATAGACTCTGTGTATCGCGTAGATCCCAACGCCCGGAATAGCCGGTAATTTCCCATCCAGTTTAATTACATTAGACGGTGCCTATTGTGCAAACATTAGATCATCCTTAGTGGATTGTCCACCTGGAAACAAGTTCCACGAGGTTTTCCATAGAACTTGAATATAGAACCGACTGACTAGGTATTCTTTTCGGTGATGAATGGACATGGCTACGTAGACAATCTTTTTGTTTCACAAAAAGGAAACACGATTGTTCATCGATCCTTGTCGGTGGAATGAGCACGCACAACTTTATAGGTTGCGGTTACGGGGGGTTATTTTGCGCGGATTTCCGGTTCTATCGGGCAACTAGAGAGGATAGGCTCCATTAAGTACTGCCACGTTGCCGGAACACGGGAAGGTCGCTTCGTCTGATTAAAGTTCACGAAACACGAGACCACCACCGGCCACTTTGCTGATCTCTTCGGCCAATCTGCTCCCGACCACACGTTGGATCCCGTCGGTATATACACGGATTTGCGGAGCTCTCTTTACCGCCTTGACGCCGCCGTCGCGTCGTTTTAAATCCCCTGTACATAAACATTCGTCGTGTCGTTCGTTTCTGTTCCTCGATCGTTGGTCATAGCCATGAAATATCAGTAATATCACCCATTATGGATTCCGTAGTCCTTTTAAGTCTGGCCTCTCAGAATGTCGTTCACTAATACGGATTATTAAAGGCATGACAGTTCCTCCGTTTCAGGGTGCAGGGAAGATAAGACACGAGGGAATTGGCCCCTGTTCAATCGGATTCGTTATTCCGAGAGATTCTCGGCTGACCGCGCATAGTGCTCGATTATTCTAAAAAATGAGACAAAAATCAATGTTACTTGGAAACTTACTTTATTGGCAAATAATAGAATTGAACATACCTCTTACTCTTTGTAGATAGATGTATCATTCCCATCAAGTAATAGTCTTGTTTTTTTTTTAATGAAAATCCCATGAGGCATATTGTCACGGGGTTCGATGTAATACAAAACATATGAATCAGGTTTTCTAAGGTTTGTTGAGGAGATGACCCTGTGCTGAGGTGTGTTTAAGAAACCCTGGTAGTGGCCAAATGGTCGCGAATCATTCCGAAGGCTCGCAGGCATTTAAGCTGATGTACAAATTTCAGTATATAAAACTGAGCAAACCGCAAGAAGCCGCAGATATTTTTAGATTTTGCAATTGCAGTAGTGAATATTTTATTATATGCAAGAAGAAACAATCCATTCCAACATATTCCAAAGAAGTTACATAGGTACTCATATTCGTGTTACAGGTTATAGCACAATTTGCACCTGTCATCTAAGTAATTCATTGATTATTATCATACTTTGAAGTCTGATGTCCAGTTCTTTTAAACAATTTGGAATATGCTCATTTTGGTGGAATAGAAAAATGATTATTAAATAACTTCGAATTATTTCAATTTTCTAAGTCATAAATATGATGAAACAGAAAAAATAACTTGTCTACAAATAACTACACAGGAATTTTCAATTTACAAAACAATTTTTTTCTTTTTGTCCCATTTTTTAGAAGAATCGACCCCGGTGCAATATACGCGATACAGCCGTAAAATATATCGTGAACCACTTAACCGTGCAACTTCTGTTTCGTCGAGCATTCGAGCCACGTAGAAGGTTTACCGGAGTGCCGTACCCACGGGGCTACATCAGCGAATTCATTTCCCAAACGTCCCGTATTCCGCGACGAGAGAAGACCGCCTTCGCGCCCGCATGCGTTTCTACGCCGACTTCGAAACTGTCTCCTCGCGGAAACTCGCGTGTATATGCTCGTCGACTGGGTACTATTGGCTCGTTTAACGATCACGATAACTACGATGTCGCGTAAATTGGCTCGATTATTATGGCACGAGCGACAGTCTGGATTCGAGGGCGATTTGAAATTCGTGGTCCACGAATCGCAGACGTCGTTTACAAGCGTCCCCCTCCCCCTCGACAGGTGAAAGTGATAGTTCAACGGCTCAGACGGTTTTTCGATAAATGTCGGCGTATTTTTCTTTTTTCGTGTACACATGCATTTGTATTTTATCGCAGCAGAAGAAAGGGTTCGTTGTACTCGCCCGCGGGCGCGCTAGTGAACAGTTCTTTCGGAGCACGAATTATATGAGAGAAGCGCGCGTAGCCGTGGTAGAAAATAAAATCCTGTAATTCACTTCCGTATCGCAGGGCGTGTTGGCGATCGATGGTCGGCTGGTTGTTCAAATTTTTAACGAGTCTAGCAGCACCGCGAAATTAATTACTTAACGGCTGGAGGTTTTTTTTTTTTTTCACGGGTTGGAAATGAAACCTCGCGGGCGCAAACCGCGTGTTCAGCGGCGGGTTCATTCTCCTCTATTTCGCGACGGTTACGCACGCATCGACAGCAGCGCTCTTTTGTGTCTCCGGCGATACATATACGGATACATCATTAAAAACACGATAAGTGTCGCTACTTGTCGAACACCGTACCCGGCTAAATGATTTTCTTCCACTCTCTTTTCCGCGACGCTACTCGGCGGTAAACCCCCCCTTTCCAACGGTGTCGCTGGTTGGAGATCCTCTCCGCCGTATTATGTCTTTGGTACTGAGCTACCGAGTATACTCGTATTGTGATCGATAGATCATAACGTGGAAGTTACCATATGGTGGATACGACGAAGAAGATTAATTATATTTCAGACAGAGGTCAAGATAAGATATCTTGAGGCAACAATGAAGTTTTAACAATGTACAATGACACACTCGGTCACAGATTTCTGAAATAACAATTATGTGTCAAGACTTTTCTGCAATTTCTATTTATATATTCTTCTTATTCTTGTTTTTATGTATCATCCGTTTGTGATAAATGTTTCTTAATTTTAAAGTAAAATTCGCATTTCGGCGAATAATTTGATCGAGTAGAAGTGACAGGCTTTCGTGAACAAACTCGTCAGTAACTGTATATCTAGATGAAGCTAAAACTTAAATATACGATAATCTCTTCTAAATCGGATAAAATTTAAAATAATTATCTGTGAGAAACTAGAATGCTATAAAGCAGAGATTTATAATTCTCTGGTCAGATTCGAGCAGTCTGATAATCAGGAAGCTGTAATATCCAGCAACGAGCACCATTATTTAACGACATGGAAGTGGTATTTCCTGGACGTAATCTCTCCTGTGACTTCAATCGTAGACCTCAGGAGAGAGTCGATTCGACCGAGAACACGCCGTTCGATCCTCGTACGAATATTCGACAAACGCTCGGACGGCGAGGGGGTCCTTAATCCGTGGACTAACGAGTGAAAGAGAGATAGTAAGGGTTAGGGGCGTAAGGGGTGAGGAAACGCACGGGCGGATCGAGGCGAAAGAGAAGGACCAAAGTAGGGAGATTAGAGATCTACAACTTATCTCGAAAAGTGGTTTTCGTCGTTGTACAAGTGGTCGTAAGCGGCTTAAAGTCCGCGTCCGTTCACGTGATTTCGGTGCGTGTCTCGCAGGGCTTTAACTCTCGCGGATAAATCTGCATTCTATTAATTAGGTAGCCGGTCGAGTCGTCGTGCCCTTGTCGGCGCAACGTCTTTGCCCTCCGCGACGAGCAAAAAAAGAAAAAGTTCATCGAGGGTTTGGAGTAAGAGCTGGGCAGAATTTTATTCGAATAATACATAGTGAAACGCAGCAGTATCTACGAGGGTGAATCGACAAATAAGTTGCATAGCCCCCGTAAAACAAATACGAACGAATATAAAAAATCTTTTACATTACCAGTGTACAACATGGGTATATTAATTACGCGTGTGTTTAGATACGCAATGAAATGGAGGTCTCTATTGAAAACCCACCTTACCAATCAAGGGTTAACACTAGAACTACCAGCATTGGAATGTTTGCTAAGTTAAATTGTGCAATATATTACTACGTCTGATATATAATGCAATATAGCTTAGTATACTTAAACAGTCAACGAGATTAAATGATTGTTCGCCAAGTGTCTATCCATTTAGGAAGAAATATTATTTCATTAATTAAAACTTGGAATTTTCACGTTTAATCAATGGCAAATAATGGATTACTTTCTTTTTCATCTTTTATTCGTTAACTCATTATCCAGATAATATATTTGCTCATTCCTGGAATGAATAAGTGTAGTCCTACGCGTAGTTTACCGGAACAGGTGCAACGGTAGGAGCCCGTTCCACGGTAGCCGAGTAAAAACTCGCAGACGCGTCGGATTAACATCGTTTTAATTTCACTCGGTCGGCCTAATTACCTGTTCGACCGATCGAGCCAGCCCCAGGAATTTCCACGTGCGCGCTCGGGTTTCCTTCGTGTCTTCGGGGGCTCTCTGTTCCCGGGGAAATACCATCAGCCCTTCGGGGCATTCGATTCCTCGTTTTTTTATCCGGTGAGTCTCGGCTCGATCGGACTCTGAATGCCTGGTCGGACCACGCGAAAACGCGGTCTCCCTTCCGCGGCTGCCCCGTGTTCGCACGAAAAACTTTGGACCGTATAACGTTCCGCGAAATCCGGCCAATTATCCAAAATAACCGGGCACGAGACCATGCGAATTCTTACTGACCCCCCGTAGGATTTTAATTAATTAACGTGGACGCCCGAAGGGGTGGGGCTTGGTTCTCGATCCTTTGGCTGGGGCTAAAGGTTCATTAGATCTTTGCACAGACTGAAATTCTGTCGACCACAGGGCAAATAGTTGATCCGCGCTTTCTGTACAGCACACAGAGAGAGATAGACTGCCTTTGTGTCAAAGAGCTGCCCGTATGTATTCATTACCCGGTATTTAGCATAGTTTCAATGAGCAATACCCCGTGCTCGGACGTACGTACTCGCGTATCATCGTGATGTATAAAGCGTACGCAAAGAATTGCTCGACAAAGAGTCGTTGCGACAGAATCGTGGTACAAGTAATGCGACCAGGCCTAGATTAAGACTTTGGGTACCGTAGCTATCGAAACTTCAAGGGACCCAGTTGGTTGAAAAACGGAGGGGTGGAAAATTATGCGCTTGGCATGTTGCACGGCCTCCTCTCCCAAGTGGTGGGTAGAAGTAGAAACTCTCACAAGGATCTTTTCATCCAATTCTCATGGAGTCCACATGAATCTTCAAAAATTGAAATTTATTCTGAGTAAAATTAAACAACGTTTAATCATAACGAACGATGCTTCGTTATATTTCGACAACTTTTATCTGATTTATTTCTACATTTAGTGCAATGTCTAATTGTTTCCAAACGGAAACTGTAAACAACATTTCATTCAATTATTTTTTTACATGGACGGCTTAGATCAGGACCTGGAAAGTGGGGCCCCGGGTTACAGCCCCCTTTAGCCCCCCACCCCTTAATCCGATGCTGAGCGCGACCAAAACAGTCGTTTAATTATTCCGATCCGCCTTCGTTATAAGGCTAACGTAACCTAGTGCCGTGCAGACGAGGTTCCTCCCGTGTTTGCGATACGGTTGAAAATTTCACGGAGATAACCCGAGAAACGTCGTCGTCTCGAATCCACGGGAGGAAATTTCACTGAACGGGATAAGGATTTTTTCTCCGTCGTCCGGTTGCCTGTCCCGGTAAGGAAAATTAGTGGGTTCCCGAGATTCATCCAATCCACGGAAGGATCGAACGGTGATCCTCGTCGCTAATTAACGAATATCGATAACATCGATTCCGCATTAGTCCGAAAGGACCAGTTCTAAATGGAACCGAGGACAGAGACGAATGGTGCCCATCCGCGGAACTTGGTCGTTTTCGTCTACGGGAACTGCAAACTGGGGCACAGAGTTTTTCGTGGGGGGTTGTACAGCTTTCGACCGCGATGGGATGGGATTGGAGATGGTACCCTCGATCGTCTTCGATCGGAAACGACGTTCGAGTGGAAAAAGTTTGCCGGTTCGATGGTTCGATTGATGAATCGATAGCGGTGGAGTATGGAACGGCCTTTTATTACTGTTCACTGCGACAAACCGTATACACCAGAACCTAAACCCGGTCTCTTGCGAACCGCAACGTTCCTCTTCCGTCAAAGGATCAAAGCGGTCTCGCGCGTCGCTGTCCGAGGATCGCGAGCGAGCGAACGCGGCGGATAGCTGGTAGGTATTCATTTTTTCGAGTGCACTCGTCTGTTCGGACGCGCCGCGGCTTGGACGTAAGCCGGCTAGAGGCGAAGAGAGATAAAGAGAAATGGCTCGAGAGAGGCGCATACAGGCACACGCGTCCGCGACTAGAATCAAAACGACAGGTGTGTATCCGGTGTGTATCGATCTACAGTCGGAACGCTCGGAAACTACCGCAGCTTACCGTTCGTTATGTAAGGTTAATCTCGAAAAGAGTCTCTTTATTTCCATTCGATCTTTGTCCGTTTCTGGATAACTCTCCACCGCCCCTTTCTCTCCCTTCAGTTGTATACAGGGTGCCCCATCTAACACGAGCACCTTCAGCATCTCACTTTTGAGGATACAACAAAATATGGGAGAAAAGTATTATTTGGGTAGAAGGAGCAAGTACTACGATGAGCAAAATATTTTCTCAAGGCTATACTTTGAATTTTCAAAATCGTTGGTGTTTCTTCTTAAAGAGGACTACATATTTTTATCAGCGTGGTGTTATGGAGTGAAATCAAGACTAATCCAATAGTGTGACCTTTATGTAACCTTGAGTATAATAAATAATAGAACAACTACGATAGGGGGATTTGTGGCAAAATGTATCAAAGTTGATGGACATGACATTGAGCAATTATTAAAAAAATTGTTCTGCAAGTAAAAAGCGAAGATACCAGAGATGTTCACGTTAGGTGGGACACCCTGTATACCCTTCCCTCCTTCCCCCCTCCGTTCATCCCGGCGACGATGGTAGACGTGTTTCATCTTTTCAGTGTTCTCCTGGCCGGTATACCCGGGCTGGCTGGTGTCTAACAGACCTCCACTTTCTCTGCTTACTTTTAACGAGATTTGTTTCTCACAGGCCCCGATACTCCGTAATTGTATCAACGATTTACTTGTTTCCATCGAGTGGCTCACGGTCTCATTAGCGGCGATAAAGCGCAACGTCGAAGGTCCGCTTTGTAAATAATCCGTTCTAGCAGGAAACGAGTCCATTTGAATAATTCACCTCTTGGCCACCCACTCGTTCCCCGTTGCCTCGGATAAAATATTTTTTCCCGATCGTGGCGCATCGAAAATACATAGTAATGGATTCCAGGATCGTATCACTCCTCCCATCCCCCCGTCGTTCCACGGATAGTTCAGAATTTCACCGGAAAATCATCCCCTAATCTGTTTACACTTAATATATTCATTATCACGCGGAGGGGACGACAGCGGCTCGAGGATTTGATTTCTTGACGTGCGTGCAAATGCATTGGGATACGATAGAGGGGGGAATGAGACACAGCGCAGTGGAGGGTAGCCTTTGGATGGCTGGGCTGTAAGCGCGTGCGAACGCGCCATCTCGAAATACGTCAAGCGATTTAATGAGCCGGATTTCACGGGATCGGCGTTGAATACGGGGTGGGAACGATGGAATCTTCCTATGGGAACTCAGCGGTGTATGAGCCGATCGTTCGGGTATTGGGGAACGAAATGCACGCACGAAAATTGCGAGAGAAAGCGAGACAGAGATAGAGAAAGAGAGGGGTTGTTCGTAGGTGGTTTGTACGCGGAAAACCGGGGTCAAAAGCCCGCAGAAATTTTCAACAAAGGCCGCTCATTGTGTTCGCGGGAGCGACGAAAGGGGTGGCAAGTCGCGTAAATAATGTTCGCGAGCGAGCGTCGTCTCGCTTCCTCTCTTTTCCCCGCGTTTACGCACCGGTTGCGTGCGTACCTGTCGTAAAAATAGCATTCGCAGGCTGAACCACTTCGCGCCATTTTCGCTCGCTCGCTGGCGCCTCTTTCTGTATTTTTCCGGTCCCGATCTGGCTGCCATGCGTGTGTGTGGTTTGTCGTTCGATTGTCATCCGCCAGCGGTTCGACTTTGATAGAAACCGCCACCTGTCCCCTCCCTCCGCTGGCATTTGCGATCGTGAACAACATTGGGCTCTTGTTCCGCTCGACTAATTTGACACGCGTAATATTTGGCGGTGTTCGTTGGAACTCGCGTGCCGATCCGACCCGCTGAACAATAATTGCCGCTACGGGAAGCGTAAAATTCCAGGAGATCGTGTAATTCCCTCAGTTTTTTAGTTATTCTTCCTTCGTGTAGTTGCGAGGCGTAGAAAAATTAAAAAAAAAACGGGGTGGCGAGGAACGACAGGGGATGATCGTGACACCTTTGACAGCACGACTTTTCGAAAGACACCGTTCGACGAACCTGTTCGTGATCCTCGTTACCAGGCTTCAATCACTACGTATCGACAGGGGCCGCCGATTTCATCCCTCTTCGCGCGGTTTTTTTCATTCCTCCTCCCGTGTCCCGTCGTTCCCCGTCATCGTCCTGTGTCACCCTTCTCTATCCGCGCTTTTTGGGCCTTTAGAAAGCTGTGAACGCGTGATAATCGAGGAGGTCGCTTCGATTGGCGCGATCCCGCGCCTTTGTCGACTGTCGAACCGTTATGCTATAACGAGTCAGCGACAGTTAAGTTGGTTAAAGTGCCTGCTGGTTAAAGGGATCGCCTATCTTCCTCATACTCGACGTATATCCTCGGATAGGATCCATCCACTTGCCGTTCCGTGGCTTCTCGTCGGAGCACCAGGGTGCCCGGAAGGGGCTGGGGGGCTCTCTCTTCTTTCCCCAGACGAAATAATATCAATGGCACTTTACACCTGCGTAGTTTCTCTCCCCCTCTGTCTCTGTACTTCTGCCGTGTCTCTTGCCCCCCTGCGATTTGTCACGCGACATTCACGACGGCAGGAATTTCGATGTACGCAGGGGTACTGATTCCCATGAAACTAGTCCCTCGTTCGTTATCGGTGAACACGATCGATCGTGTTGAAAAACCCGAATGATTTATTCGCGACCACCGTTCCCGTATTGAGATCTCCGGGGTATCGCGATGTTGTGCAACTCATTTAAACGTGATTAGCATAATTGAATCGATCGAAGATTTATGGCCGGATCAACGGCCGCGGCCCTGTTTTATCGGCGCGCGATTATGTACCGTGTGTCGCGTTACGAAACGATGTCGTATCTCGATCTGGCGGCGGTTCCGTGAACCATGGACGTCGGGACGCCTGCTGGTTCCAGGCGTCTCCGTTGGTGGGCACCACGATACGGTCACGGGGGTGCGCTCAGGGGATCGTTTCAACCCTCCCCTGGTGCTCCGCGATGAACTCTTGTTCACTCTGCGCGTGACGTTCGCGGAAGCTGGTTCTACTTATGCGTTGTTGGTTCGGTACACTTCGTTTCGTAAATCTATGAGACAATATGCAGGCCAAGGTTCAATAATTATTGCTTTTTTTAACGTGTTTTTAGCAGGTTACGTTGCTGAGCACCCCCTACCGCAGTTTATTACTTAGGAAACCAACGAGTGTAAAACATTTTCAAAATTTGTTTAGAATGATGTTGATCCATTAGACATGAGAATAACGGCAGTATTATTATATTTTAGTACGAAGACGTCAGTTCACTGGAAGAAGTTAGCTGATAATTTCTGTGGACCCATCTCAGCGTAGATTCTTAAGGTACGTGTTCACGTGACAGTAAAAGTCATTACTTTCGTTGTCGTGACACGGTATGTAAACTAATGTCACGACAACGAGAAATCTAGTTTTCACGACGACAAAAGTCATTTAGTCTTTAGTGTCATGACCGTAAAAGTCATGATGTACTGTCACGTGAAAACGTACGTTTAGTCCCTTAAGAACTATCATAGCTAGCCGAGCTATTTATTCAATTCTCTTATCCTGAAGCTACTGTTCTACTAATTGTCATTGCCCTTGACACTCGTGTTTTCCTTAACTTTCCACAAAATGCATGGGGAATTAGGAAATTCCAAGTGCAATGGATTAAAATTCATCGATTTAATCGCGCGTGACTGCAGCCAGTCCACTCGATGCTAAACAACGAGTGGCTCGTCTACGCATCGATGGACGCCGTTCCTCGCGCAACGGCGAATTTATGACTCTCGATCTCCCAGGCACGGTAGTCGGTTTCGCGAAACGTATATAGACGCGATTCGAAGTGCGCGGAATCGCGTCGCAATTATCCGCCCGGTGAATAGTTTATCAGCCGTGGGTCGTTAACCTAATGGAAACGGCGTTAAGGCGAGGGATCGATATGGTGCACTTCGTCGTCGACATCCTTGGCGGGGCCAATCGCGAGAAAACGGGGGGAGGTTGAGCCAGGAGGGTGTGGGAGGCGGTGGAGGCGAGAAAATCCGCGGCGGGTCTAATAGCGCGTGAATACATTTAATGGAGCCATTTGAATTATAATGGCCGATCGAGGCACCGATTGGCAGTTGCCATCCGAGAGAGAGATATCACGGCTTGTTTCTCGTTGCCTAATCTTTTACCGAGATTAGAAACCGGTATATCGCGCGACCTGATCCCGTTACTGTGAGACCCATTACTGGCTTTTAGAGTAATGCCCCCCCCCCTTACGCGATTACGATCGGGTGCCATGGTAATGCGTGCGCGGTGTTTTCTGATCGTCGAGAAAGGGACGCGAATGTACTTATATTTTTTTCTTCGTTCGGTCGCGAATCGATGGATGTGACGCACGGTGTCGTTGTCGTCCCGCGCGCCCGGTGGATTATGATAATTCGTCTTATACGGATACACGGGGAACGGTGAATCGATATGTGCTCGAGCGACTTTCACGCAACCGTCTCCCGGAGATACGGGGGAAACGTCTTTTATACTGTCGGCGGACGTTATAAAACGAGGACCCCGATGGTTCTTTATCGATGTTAATTCCACCGAACCGCCCAGAGGTGGACAGCTTCACGACCGAGATCCGTTGCTTCCGTCTAATTCGAGATTACCAGCTCGTAAACACAACGCACGATAATCCGATTTCGCAGCGAAGTAAACGATGCTCGTTAGCCGCGATCAGACGCAGTGATTTTGTTCCCGGATACAGAGATACGCGCCGAACCAGAATACATATCGACGGTCTAGTTCTTAATTGTTCTATCTCCTCTAGTCTGTAAACTGAGAAAACTGAGTTTCATGTTTATCAAGTTTTACATTATAGAAGCAGGAAGGAAAGTAGTGAAATAATTAAACAGATTATAATATCATCTACTGAATTATTTATTACAATATTTAACAAAATTTTATCTTATTACTGATATAAATTTTTAACTGTTGTTAGTATTTGGAGATACAACTATTAAGAAAAAGAAAACTTTCAATATTTTGGAGTTAGTATCTTCTTATTTTTTCTTTTGTATTCATTTTTGGAGGGAGTAGGTGCTTGAATTTCTTGATTTCCAGATATCACATGACGCCTTGAAGACGGCTTAAAAGCGCCTAAGGGTTGTGAAAATTCTCGAGTCACGAGATACTTTCGGGAACCCGACTCGATCCCGAAAAAAATTCTCTACCTGATCCGACCCGAATTTTTTCGGGTTCTCCTGCATCTCTGATATTTCCAAATCTTTTCTCCGTAGTCCAGACGTGTCGGTTCGGCGTTACAATCGATACAACGTAAATGTGTTCCGGCGCGGAGTAATCGCCTAGGATGGTCGTTAACGCCGCCGAACATAATTATTTATAATTTATTTAATATCCATGTTTTAACGATGTTAATTACACGGTAGTTGGGCGAGCCCGGCCTTGTCGCCCTGCCCGTAATCACCCCTCGGGACTACCCTCGAATCTCCGGCGACGACCTTTAAAACGGCAGCGCGCGGCCGACCACCCACTCCCCACTTCTACTCGTGTCTTGATAATGACTTCGTTCCACTTCGACACCGTGACAATTGTTGCCGGTTAGCGCTTTCGTTGCTTAGCGCGACACCGAAGACGGGCGCCTCTTTTTCTCTCTTCGTCCTTTATCCGAATCATTACGCATCGACGAGTTAAGGTCGAATTAAATTATTCACATAAACACGGAACGTATCTGGTCAACACCAGTCATACAAATATTCTCTAATGCATTTTCCTATTCTATACTTTGACTTTTAAGCCAAAACGACAGCACCTTTTTTTTAACTTTCTCTGCATTTAGTAATGTAGTCATTCCAGTCTCTGAATTCATTACATATCAAATTTTGCACAGTTAAGTTTGAAAACATTGTCACGTGTTATGTGTCTTTACAAAACTCTTTCTATTTTCTGACTGATCGAATGTCACGGTCCAATTAACGAATAATATAAATATGTATAGTGATTCCTCGGTGAATGCGACACAATCCACAGCGTTAACCCCACGTCTGGGGGGTCCCCTTTTGGAATCAATCAAAACAGAGTAAACAGAGGCTAAGTAGAGGCTCGCCTGCGGGTAAAAATTAAATTTATAATGGTCCGAAAACCATTCCGTCTTGCCATGAATGCTCCGAAGTGCACCCGAGTACGTCGCACTCATCGAGTCAATACAAAACCGTTCCGTGTCGGAGAAGGATAATAAATATCCACCTTTAAACATTTCTCACACGAGATAGAACGATAGTCTTCGATAACCAACATTTTCCACCTAAGATCGCGTGTTTGTTCCGACCTGCGCGTAACGAGACGGCCAAGAGGAGAGGTTCACACGAACCTGCGTGGACCATTGACGCGCACACCGCCTGCGCCAGCTCGTCTTTTAGTTATCTATAATGACGGTGAATTACCGCATCCCTATCCGCGACCGTGATCCTCGTGACTGCGTTGAGGAACGACGGGAAACACGGCCGCGTGGGTGGCTGAGGATACATGGTAACGGTGGGTCCATCTGGGTGTATATTCGACCGCAAACGGGACGGTCTCCGGTGCAAGGGTCACGTACGGACCCACATACACACGCACCGTGCCGTGTCACATGTGTCCGGTAAATCGGCGAGTTAGCCGTGTCGTTACAACGATGATATCCCCACTACACCCCGTATGAATAATCGACACCGCGTTCACCCGCGTTTACTTAGCTCGGTGGGTGTACAGGTGGGTGGCGGACGTGGATCATGGGATTATCCTGTCCCGCGGTGGACGTTCCGTTTCGAGGATCGTCGCGGGCATTGTCTCTCGACCGTGAGACGTTACGACGACGGGCATGGGAAAAAATTTCGAGGTTCGTGTGACTTTGTTCCCCCTGTGATTTGTACCTTAACCTATTCGATGATCTCGTGTTACTACACGCGGAAATTTACGAGCATTTACACGTCGAGGATTTCAAGAATGTTTCTCGTGGCAATCTGAAGATTATTCGTCTTCTCATCTGTTACGAATCTTCCGTGAACTATGAGAGAATCACCGTATTACGAGGAGTAACATACGATTTGTTAGTAGGAGTGGGTTGGAATTTTATTTTTAAATTCTCGGAACTCGAATTCTCTTGAAACTTGAGGCGCTGATTTTATTTAAAATATTGTATCTGTATTGACCATCGTTAAACATCACATGAACACGATAGTTCAGCAGTTCCTATTTCTTATTACTACTAAATAATACTATAATAAGTAATTGAACAATAAAATTTGAAAAAACTGCGTCAATATCTCGCGAATCACATGCTCTCGATCCGCAGTTTTTCGATCACGATAGGACTACGGATTATGTGCTGGGTTTCGAGAATTTCGAATCACGAAACAAGTGCAAAGTTTCGAATTCTCTAAAATCGGTATTTTCTTGGGTTTCGAGGGGTTTTCAGGTTTCGAAGTTTCGAGAAACCCATCCCCAATGCTCAGCGTTTCATGGAACATTAAAAAGGGGGGATGTTAAAGTTTCATAGGATTGTCAGCGACTCTACAGTGTCGTTTTAGGATTAAGCATCAAGATTATGGAAAGAAGAGGGAGTCCTGTTGTCCAAGATTCCTTATAGTTTCTTTTGGTCTGGATTTACAAAGATCGCGATCGAGAAGACGGTTGGAGTCGCAACGGTTTCCATGATAACCTTCCCGGCCCCGTACCCAACGCGTTCCGCGACTGGTTGCACAAGACGTATTGTAAAATTCCGTGATTTATCTGTCGGTGAGCATCGACTTTCCCGCCGCCGTCGATCGAAATAAATTCCGTGCGACGGGATTCGTTACGGTCCCGTATCGGCGGGATCGGCGGGCACGGTTGCGCGCGCCAGAGATCGGCTTTCGCTGTATTTATTGCTCGCGATCCCCCTCCCCTCTGTTCTCCGTTCGGTTTCTCGGTTTCCGCGCGAAAACTGGATCAACGATACACGTGGATATCACCCAGATATCCTAACGAGCGACGCCGCGGCTCCGTTAAGGGAGGAGCAAATCGAGGCGCACGAGCTTATCCGCCGCGAATCGTTCCGATCCGCGGGAGAGTGGCCGGTTCGTTATCGGTCGCAACGCACGGTTACATCTTTTAACGAGTCCGCGACGTATGTTTTGAGTGATACGGAAGATAGCGAAGCTAATGAAATTGTTGGAAACAGAGAGGATACACGCTGGCACGGTTAATTATGAATCGGTCGTGCAACCTTCGTGATTTCGTTTTAAGGTCGGGTATCTTCTCGAGTTTTATTAGCTGAACTTCTCTACCGTCGTCGATAATCTGTACAGCTGCGAACCAGTTTCTTTGAAATTAATAGAGCAAGTGATTTTCAGGATTGGACCAGGACTGTATTAACCATTAACCCTTCGAGTTAATGGTTAATGAGGACGAGGCGTATGGTGCCGATCATTTCTGACTCACATCGATAGGTTACTGACACAAAGTTACGGTGGTTCGATTTCGAGGTAGGGTGGAATATAGGCGAGGCTATGTCAAACATAACATAGATGGTAGTTAGAGATACTCCAGGAAAGAATGGAGGAAAACTTGTTCTGTATTTGAAAATACCATTTTCTATAATTATTTTAATATTGAAAGTATTTGAATAAATATTTCTTAATTATTAGTATAAACAACATTGTTTTGTGTTGGAAATAATTACAATATCAAATGTTGCTGGGCCGATACGTATCATTTTAAAAGTATATACATAATACAAATAAACTTTTGATACACCCACATTGAGGATACATTGCTTCTTCACATTTAGTAAAAGTAACTTGTTCTCCTGTTTCTAACAAATACGGGCCTGACGAAAGTTATGACAAAAGACATGGTGCTATTAAAGTTTGACAGGAAACATTGGGCAGCTATTGAATGTGTATGAGGAAATCAAAATCTCTCAAGTGCTTAGAGCTGTTAAAGGTTTAAATCCGATTCTGGAATGGTCTATGTATTTCTACGCGATTCAAAGTAATTCGATTCAATTTTCATTTAAAGCGATTCGAATTTCCATACGCTGTTTAACCAGATATCCGTCGATTTGGACGAATCTCTCTCTCCCCGGTCCGATAACGTCTCTTTACGAAACATTATACCGCGAGTCGACAGCATTTCCATATTTAAGCGGGCAACCGAGCAGCACCTTCCGAACCGCGAGGACCGTGTGGACCATGGATAATATATCGATCTGCCAGGTGCAACGTCGTGTCGCGCGAGATATCCTCGCCAGATATACAATAGCCATATTTTCTCGATATTGTCTTTACCGTTTCCGCGTGGCGAGAAATAATCGCGCGCACGTGAGGGACACTATTGCGTATAGTTTATTCGACGAGATAATGCACACTTTTGAGCATTCCCTCAACGGTAAATTATTCTTATCTCGGGTCGCAACTCGGTTTCGACCCGCGAACGGCTGTCCCGGCGATGACAAACGCGCGTTTGTTCATTATTTTATCGGCGTCAAACGGCGTGCGCGCGCCGTTTCGAAATGTCTTCGATCCACCACCGTCACATTGTTTCGCTCTCCGATTCTTATTTTTTTTTCTTTCTCTCCACAGAGAAGGCCTCACGGTGTGGTCGACCTTCCACGGCGATGTGGGAACGACGCACACCGTCTCTCGATCGGCAACAATATAAAACCAGCTTATGCTTCTTTACCTGGATGTTTATCGTCGAAAGATTACGGGCCGGGCTAAATAAACCGTAAATTATCGTAAACGCAGAAACGCGTGGCGCAATCGTTGGATCGCGAAATCGATTTGTAATTTACGTTACAAACGAACCCTTTCTCCACTGTCTCGATAAAAGTTCCATCGAGCCACGTGTTCCTCGGTATCCGCGAATCAAATGGAACGATGACAGCGAAGGTGTCAGGTGGGAGCGTGCACGTTGCAGGGGGCTGGTCCCGGGGAAGAATGAAGGGAAGTGACAAAAAGAGAACCGTGGAATGTAGCACAGAGGCGCGTGCATTGTGTCAGCCTAGCGAGGCATGGTGTATGACACCACTATGGAGGATCGAGGGTCCATGAGACTGTATCCTCATCCGTGTATACGTGGCGTACATCGGAGAAAAGTGGAAAGTGCAGAAAGGGTGAGTCTGCCGAGTCTCCTTACGCGCGAGCGATCCTTCGAGAGTGGCGTGCACAAACAATCGGATGGGTTAATTTTTACCTTGATAGAAGACCTCTTTCGTCCATAAGACGACTTCGTTCCCTCGTCGCACGCTGCAGCGTTGAACGCAGCGAGGTGTCGATCGAACGATGATTGATGACGAAGTCTGGTAGACTAGAATCTTAAGAATTTTCTTTAAACCGTTACTCTGGATGCTACTCTCGTTGTATCTCGGAGAAAGTCACCAAGTTTGTTCGTGGACCAGGCAAGCCGACGGGAGATAGAAAAGAACGGTCTGGTCGGAAGAAAAATCGTCGGGGTTGTTAAGAGGTCTCTTTACCGGTCGCGGAGCACACCGTAAATCTTGTTTGACAGTCGTGATCGTCGCTTACGGAGGCGATTCGAACGGGTGTCCACGAGAAGCCATTCCGGGGTTCATTGGTATGGATGTTACGCGAGCGTGAGGATCAATCCGCGTGGAATGCCTGCCTGCGGAGACCGAGTTCCGGGCTGATGTTGATGGATAAGCGGCTCGTAGCCCGACGATGCTCGATTTGTCATCGTACAGTCGCACGCGGGAAGTGTTATGTGTGTAATTTTTATCTGTATCGCTGGGCACCATTTGCGGGACGAGGTGTCGCGCGAAGAATACATTCCAACGCTTTGTCCTGGAAACGGTCACTTGGGGTAGCCTAGGCGGCTGCGGGATCTTAACGCTTTGATGTTGAAAGACGTTGTTGGGTTCCGAGTTGCAGAATCGAGTGCAATACTTTATAGAAAAATCTCGAAGAGGTTTATTCAATTACACGTAATAGAATGTCGTCAGAGTTTACTTTTAAACTAAACGTTTTGGAGTTCTCAAGTCTGTGTCTGAATTATAGACTCCTCTCGATTATTGCCTGATTTGTTCTATTAAATTATTGTCCAGGCGTCATCTTTGTACGCATACTTTGTTGCTCCTCCGCTTTTGTGGATCCATCAAATAGAGGACTTTATGCAATGTTTACTATTTCTACATATTCAGACTTGTTTTAAGTCCATTCAATAGTTCAAAGGTAGCGATTGTTTCTCGTTGAATTGTTACCGAACGGTTCCAAGGTTACAAGGTTTTTACACCTTTGATTCGCTCTCCTCTAAAGTTTACTAAGTGTGAACTCTCGATGATTCATCTTTGCACAAAAGTTAATATCGATCCACTTATTTATACACGGGCAACCTTCAAAGTCGCAGGCCACAGTCGCTGAATACACGAGTCAGCTCTTCGACCTCTTAAAATCCTCAAAATGGCTGCCGCTCATACATTTTATTCACGCTATCTGAACCCGTCGTATCTCATTCACGATCAAAGAAAGGGAGGACTCGCTAGAACACAAAGTACCCATTGATAAATACGCCTCGATAAAATGTAACCCCGACGTTGAAGATCGACCGTGCGCTTTTTATCTCCGGAATCCTCTCCAAGTTTCGCCCGTTTCCTCTGCTACCACCGCGGACGCGTAACCACGATCCATAAAGCTATTCGCGCGACGGCCGTCGGCCGGAATCCAGGCGGCGCGTGTGAAATATCCGAAAATTATGCAGTAATATCCAGCAGCGACACGACACACGCACGCACACGGGACTCCCCGAGGGGTTCCGCGCGGCGGCGTCACCTGCGCGAGAGGAACGAAGGAGGATACGACGACGGGCACCCTCTCGGGGATCCCTCCGGTTCTGCAGCTTTTGCCCGCGGTTCCCTCGCCTCCTGTGGCGAACATTTTCATAAACTCTCCCCTCTGTAAAGCATATTCGTAATTCTCGCGCCGTTTTGCGTCGCCCGGCAAACAGCTGATATTAATTACGTTTCTTGGGTGGCGCGTAGCAATCCGTTTGTTTACACAGGGAGCATTCCCGTGATTGTTGCTCAAACAGCGGGAGAACCGTTGAGCGAAGTTAAAAAGATCTCTCTGAATGTTACCGCCTCGATGACTGAAGACGCTTCGTTCGAACCCGAAGAGGCCGGGAGGCGATGTGAATGTAAACAGTGATCGATAGGAACCGTGTCACGGAATTAATTCGCTCGTGACGGACGAGAAAAACGACGGAACGTCTCTGTCTCCTCTCGTGGACGATTCCGTCGCGTAAGCAGCCGATGAATATGGATGAACGAGACCTTTGTTCTGTTCCCCAATTCGCACGATCACGATCTTCGGATCTGCCTCGGCCGAATGGCGCTGCTTCCTTTCGACGCTGTTGCTGTGACGGAGTACGTATACATATACAGCTCCTGACGATTTATTATTCACCACGGTACACGTTTTGCGGATCGACGACGCTTTGAACGGCGTTGATCTTTAAATGAATACTTCTCGCAATACTTGTCAGAGATTTGTGGCTTCCAGGGACCGTACAATTGCCACTATTGATGCTTTCGAGTGTTTAAACTGTGTCTTGATACTCACAATCAGTTTGAATGTACTTTTCGTAGGGGTTGAAACCGTTCCAAGAAATGAGAACTGAAATCTCTGAATTTTTCTCCTATCTTATTTTTGTAAATCTTTTTGTTTTACATTTTCTATTATATCGTTGAAGACAACCGGTGATATCCGAATCGTATCGTCGAGGTGAACGTGTTCGAGTGGTCGCGCAAAAGTTTCCGCAAGGGGGGGACTTCTTACGATCGTCATCCACCGGCTTTATGGATGCTAGGCGGTTACAGCTAAGAGGGGTGAATTCGTCCGAACGACGTAATGAAATGTCGTGCGCTAAGACGCTATTCGGCGACAAGACAACGCACTTATGGGATCCACGGAGTATGGGAGAAGGCAAAATGTACGCACACTAGTGCGCCCCCGTGGCCAATAGGGCGGCTAAACATGCTCGCACACAATCGCCTGGCTCTGCCTTATACGTCTGCTTACTGCCTTCGCTGTAGCGTCCTTTCTTTTATCGATCTCAGGGACTTTACGAACATTTCGGATTACATTCACCAGGGTATTATTCCAGACGATACCGATGTCGTTTTTCCAGGCCGATTTTCCATTTTTTCGAATGATTTTCGGGAGCTAGTCCACACGTTCAGAATGAAATTGTAATACTGAAAGACTCGTGTCTCGGTACCCAATGCTTTGGCGGATCTTTATCGGACACTTTTCTATCTGCACAGTCCCGTGGACCCGCGAACGAGAATTCTGGGCAACGGGCGGGAAAACGACGAGAAAAGTAGTTGTCGGCCAGCGTTAACGTCTTCTCGGCCAGTGGTCCCGACCGCCCCCTAAGAGGAAACCATTTTCCAGCATCGGGATTCATCTGATCCGGTCGGACAAAAGGGTCCCGACCCGATACCTTCCTTAAACTTTCCGCGTGAAAGGGATCAGAAATCATATCTCGTTCCTGTTCCATGCTTATGAAGCATTACGTAAGCAGAAAAAAAAACGTCTCTGAAGGGTCAGCATCCCGGTGGGATCGTACTACTAAAAATAAAGAAGATAGCTCTGGATCTTTTGTTGGTGAATTTGATAAGGTGAACAGTTTATAAGGCTATTGTCACTAGACTGCGGAAATTTATTTAAATTCACCACTTCCGGTAGCAATATCGAAAAATTCAAACCAAGCAGAATTTCGAATTCTGTACTAAAAGCTTTCCTACGTTAATACTATCAAATAAATAGTATTAAAATTTATTAAAACGTTTACCTTATTACAGTTTCTATGTTAAGAGATGATATAAATGTATGAACATCCGCAGTCCAATTATCACGATACGTTTGCAGCTTGATTCGTTAAATATATCCAAGTAAAAGGACAGGTTCAAATAATAACTCGACTCGAATTTTGGTTCTCACCGCAGACAATCACAGTCATTCGTTGCCAGCGTTACCACGTTACGTCATTCTACTAAGTGATAGCTACCCGTAAAAGGCGGCGGTATCCGCGCTTCCGCGACAATTAACCGAATTGCCGAGCAATTAATCGAGGAATCTCGGCGCTCTCCGAACAACCGCCGGGACGCCCGTCTGTCAGTCGTTCTGGAATCCCTACCACACGCTTTTAACCACTGTCACTCAGCTATTCGCCGTCAATTTCTATCCGTCGTTCCCATCATTTCGAGGCTAAAGTGTCGATCGAATTACATTATGGCTTGTAGGACGTTGAAGACGCGTTCGTTGGCCCCCTCCTTTGCCATCGTTCGCCATCTCTCCTAAGAAAACCCTATTGCATATGAATATAAGTGTATTATCATAATATCGCGCCAAGGGTGGCTTCTCCTTCTGGTTCGCTGCTAGGGGCCCACGAAATCCCGCGTCTCTCGCGATGGGGAGAGATCTTCTCCACCCGCCTTTTACAAGACGCGTATGGATGGAAATCTTCTGATATAGAGGTATCTCCTCTGGAATGCGACGGCTCGCTGTCTCCGAGGAGATTGAGCAAAATAAGTGCCGGTACATGTACAGGGTGTCCTCGTAAAAAAAGCATTACGAGCCGGTGAAATCAATTTTTCGATCGAGGAAACCCATAACAATATAAACCGTATTGTACAATTTTTCTTTCATCCCTCTGCCTCGTATAGAATCGATTCTGTCACGTGTACCATTCGGTTGGGAACATCCCGTGTATTGTCTGAGTCGCGTACTTATCCACGAGGTACGACGGGGCTGGGTATCGTAAAAAAAAAGAAAGAAGAAAGAGAAAATATCGAAAGACCCCGGGACTCGAACGACGTAAAAGGAAACACCGTTACTACATCATGTCCACAGGTATGATAAATGAATCGACGGATAATCAAACAATTTAGATCGGGAGATTGCACGAGAAACGGACGTTGTATTGTTAAGTATAACGAGTGCACCGGATGCCGGAGCAGGAGCCTATCGATTGTACTTACTTTCGTGAATCCTTCCTCTCTTCGTCTTCGCCATCGAGAGACAAAGAGAAAGGCCTAGTCCGACGTGTGTATACGGATCAACAGTCTGCGAAGGATTAATTTAATTTCCACGTCGATACGACAGCAGATATCGCGCGGACGAGTGGAATAGTCGAGAGGGGGGATTGATTATCTTTCTCCCCGGGGAAGCGGTTCTTCGTCAGCCGACAAGTCAGCCGACAATGCGATCCGCGTCTCGATCGGACGTCTATATTTATCCGTAGCTCCCCGGCCTGATTTGTCTGTCAATTAACGGCCGCGCCTTAATTAACGCCGCCTCCGCTAGGCGTCCCGGGCTTCGTTCAGATAAAATGTCAAAGGATGTGCCACTCGATAACGACCGATCCGGGACAGACGGTGGTGGCTCTTTAACTGCTTATACCAGGACTCACAAAACGTAGATTCGAGTAATTCACGGCGAACACCAGGAAAGATCTACAGTGAATCCTCGATGAGTGTTTGAAAACTCTTCGGTACTGAACATGAAATATTTCATTAATTAATGGCCATATACGGTTGAAACAAATATCATTAGCTTCAGAATTCCATGCTCTATCGCTGTGTTAAACCTGATTAAAAAGTCAGCGATACACCTCTCTTTGTCAGTGCCACGGTTCTCTAGGGGAAACCGAGTTTGCTCGTCAGTGGACATCTCCTTCTTACCTTCGATGCACGCACGGGTCAAGCGAGTCAGACTCAGATAACGTCCGCGAATTCTCGAAAATTCACCTCTCCGGATATATGTAGCCAGGCGCGCCTCCCTCCTCGCCGTGGCCATATACGCGGACATCACTGTATCTCATAGCAGCGATCTAACGTTTCGACGTGTATGTCCTGGCAATTGTACGGTGGGTAAGCAGCCCTAGACACACGGGACAATATGCAGATAAAAGAAGGGGATCGTCGGACAGTGCGCTCCGCTAATGGAATAAATAAAACTGAACGTCGAGCTGTTCGCCTTAACTGTTCCATTGTGTTGACTCCGACTTCGTAGGAATCGAGTTAATCGTTTTATTATGTCCACTCGTCTTCAGGCCCGATTCGAAGAGATCGGTAGAAAGAGAGAGAAATAAAGGGGGGAGACTCTGTGGAAAAAAAAATTCTCGTCCGTGGAAGTGTTCGATTCATCGACGGAACTGAACGGACCTTAATTACGGTTAAAAAGGCAACGATAACTGACACTTAATAAAGCGCCGCGTCGAAGATGGTTCATGGATAGCCGGAAGCAACGAGGCGATCTCCGAGTAACGACGGCCGTGATACTTCGGGATGAGACAACGATACGAATGACTCGAAAGTCGCGTCGATTCGCTTCCTGGAAGTAATGGGATCTGTCATCTTGTCTTACGCCACGGTACGAAGGTTCAATAATTACGTTTCTCTTCTTTGTACGTTCATCTTGTACAATTCTGCGAAGAAGCGTTGCAATGGATGAAAAGACTCCCAGCGAAAACAATGATTTAGGGTCGACAGATTTTGCGACGGTTCCAACAAGTGTCTTCGGTTGGCTTCGATCGAGAACTTCCGTAGTGTCGGGAGTTCTACACGGTCGAAGGCGCAAGAACTGTTGCGGCCCAGGGAGAATCCGATGAACGCGGTTCGCAGCCAGCAGCGGGTAAATCAATGGCCATTAGTTCGATAGTCGAGTTTTTAGTAGGATCCTCCCCTCCCGGTTGGCCCTCCCGCAACCCCGGACTCGTTGGTGCCTCGGCTACCGGCTAACGGAGAACAATGGGCCACAAATCACCGGCGGAACCAGCTAAATCTCGTTTCGCGAGCTCGAACGGCCATGTATAAGTCCTAACGATACGCGGAATAAAAGAAGGTCCCGTCGTTTCGTCTGTCGTCCGGGCTCGCACCTTTTTTCTCTCCCATCTCCGGGACCCGAAGGAGAATCAATCCGGACGAATAAATTCCGACGGTTCTTTTGTACGGATCGGGCTCGATTTCTTTTGTACGCTCGTCTCTTGCCTTAGTACCCCGGACTGTGGACCAAAAAAAAAAAAAAAAAAAAAAAAAAAAGAAAAAACGGGACACCTAAAACGACTCTTGGTCGTGTTTCACTTTATCATCGATGATCTGTTCCAGTAACATTTATCGAAGTACCTATTACATTTTCCATCGTGTCCTCCCGTTCCTCTCGCGCTATTTGCTTCCCATCCATAAAAGGGGGTGGTACCTTCCCACGGAAGTAACCCGTCCGAGATCCTTTGATCGGGAATAAACGCCTCGTTGTCGAACTTCACCGACCGTGGCCGGTAAAGTCCTGCACGATAGATCCGTTCTTCGTCGAATAGAAAGACGAACGAGAAAAGGAAGAAACCAGGAGCTGCTCGGAAGTTCCTCCGGGCGGAAGTGACGCGAGTTTCTCCGTTTTCCAAGAATTTCAACGAAGCTAGTTCGCTACGGAGTCTGGGAAGCGGGGAAAAAAGTGTCGCGGGCGAATGACAGAATGGTGGCAGGAGATAAAAGGAAGAATAGAGTATCCGGGACGATTATCGTTATCATCGATGAGCACCGGTGTGCTACCAGCCGCCGGTGGCTTCTCGAGTATCTTCTTCCGACCACGAGGGCCACGATACTCGGATATTACAGATATTTCTTCGATAGAGGGTGGGCGCGCGGTTACGTGCGGCAGACGGAAGGCGGCGAACAGGGAGTAGTTGCGGAAGAAAGAAGGTGGTGGAGAAAAGGGGAGTGGAGAAAGGGTGAAGAGGAAACGAGGCTTAAGAAGACGGCGCAGAAGCCCGGGGGGGCTGCCGGCGTACCGATACGATCTGATAGCCTATTTATCATTCGCCGCGCTTACCTTCTCGCTACACCCTTCGTTTAGTTTTCATGGGGTCTTTACCTGACGGTCTTTACCTCCTTTGCGCGTAACCAACTCCCTCTCTTTCTCTCTTTTTTTTTTCTGAAATCACGTCGACGCAACGTGTACATAAAGGGGGAGTTTCACGGCAGAATCGTGCGAGTTTCGATGCACCGTGTAGGTACACAGGAAGGCGAGCAACCCTGTCGATGACATTGAAAGTCGACTCAAATGTCCCGTTGCTCGTCGAATCGTACAATGGCGTGCACCCTGCTGCATACAGGGTGAGGCACATGAAACAGGCCACCTGAAAACGAACCTGCAGACTCGCGGTCTGATTGGTCAGGGGTTTTTCGTTAATATCTCGTTAATTTTTGCTAAGGAAAAACTTGTTTGAAATCACCTCACGGGTCCCCCATTTTCAGGTCCTTTTTGTTACACCCTGACATTTTTGTTACACCCTGTATGTAAACAGCGTAAGGTACACACCGAGTTGTTCGCGTGTTCGTCGTTCACATGGAACAGCGATCCTAGAATTCGAAGCGATTTCGAGTTATTTCTATCGTGACGTTAGCTCTCTCTCGAGTCGTTGCTGCCCGCGTTCGTGCGATGAATACGCCGCTGATACGGGCGGAAGGATGGGGGCAGACACAGAGTCGAAGGATATATGTTTGACGACTGGACCCGATTGTATCGTACGGGCTCGAGCGCAGCTCTCGTCCCATTGGCAGATCGATATCGCGGATTCTTAACGGATTTACGACCGGTCTTATCTCTCAAAGGCACCGACGACCACGCACCGCGATCGCTCCGGATGCTATCGCTTAACGATTTCGTTCTGGACTTTACCTGTGCTCAATGCCAACGATTGTCCGACCGGCCAGGATGAACGCACGCTGGCGCGCGACTGTTCGCCGTTGAGACGATATCGTTTAGATACTCGATCGCTCCCGGCTGGAATCGTTCGATACGACCTCCTTTGGAACACGGGAAAGGTGGTTTCGATGGGCAGAAGTCGCCTTAGGACGCGTACAGGCCGGGCCAAATCGGTTCGCCGCTCGAAGCCTTTATCTTTACTGCGGCTACGTTTCTGCTCGAACCGATCTTACGTCGGACGAGCCCAACGGCGCACTGTGGGCAGTCTCTGGTGGCCCTTATAGATCAATTCTGCTGTATAGATCGCACTACAAAGGAAACGATCGTTTCAAATTAAAATTTTTCTAGTGAATATTCTGGGTTTATCGCTGATGATCCTGTTGGATGAGCGAACTCTCGACTGAGTAAAGGCTGACTAACTGATTGATGCAACCAAGCTACTCTGTCCAGAAACAGATGGATCATGAGATGGTGTTATGAGACTCAATTGGTAGAAACAGACAATCGATCTTCTTTCTTTTTCTGCCTACTGAGTTTCGTCTGATCTTCTTTGTGACCGTCTCATCGTGTATGACCTGTTTTGTTCACGCAGTGGCGAAGGGCTAATGGCTAAGGTCATCACTTTCCTACCAAATACGCATAGTATGTGTCTGTTACCGGAACATGCTACAATCGAAAAGCAACAGTGCCTACTTCGAGTCGCTCTTCAGTATCACATTTACGTCAATTTACCAAATAGTCTTACATAGGTACTTATCGAACCCGTTTGGAAATGCAACTTTACACTTTGATGTCGAATGACGTAGTAGTACGTCTTCTCAAAAACAAAAGTTGAGATCGGTTGACATAGTAGAATGCATACTAAATTAAATTGTGCAATATTGTAATATAAATAATATATAATATAATTTAGCATAATTCAGTCTAATATAAAATGTATGGTAAATTAAAGGTCAACATAAATTCCGCCAAAAGCACTATTATAATTTCAGTAACCGTAAAATACGAAATCTGCATTGTACCATCGGATTGGTAGTTCTAGTGTTAAATAACAACCAGAATATTAAAAAATAGGAAAAATCTCCTATATATAAGGTTCGACAAATAAAATTAACTTTCTAAAATCTTAGTCGAACACCCAAAATTGTACATCTGCAGACACAAAAAGTCCCCCTCCAGCAAGCTATTAATTTATTAAAAATTTCAATAAACCATACCCCTTACACTTACTCCAACAATCCCTTAAAACCGATGGTGCATATTCTCAAAATTACCCCGACCTCGCGACTCCTCTCCCACGCGGAAGAAAACAGTATCAGACCAGCGAGCCGGCGCTAAGAAGGAAGACGGAGATCGATACGAGGAAGTCGTCTCGTTACCAGGTAATAGCCGGGGCATTCGGGAACGTGCGAACGAGCGAAGAAGACGACGAGTCTTCGTCGCGATCAGCGATCTCCACACGGCGTGCTGCTCGTGCGCGATTACACGCTCAGAGGGAACTTCTGAGCGCGTCTCGAAAGATCGCTCGGGCCCCCACGTGGATACCGATCGTGGCCAGGCCAGAACCTCGCATTATGGCGCATTAAGGGGCGCGCGTATTCGCGCGGTGGCCCGATCGCATAATCGGGTCCGTTTACGTTCGACGTTCCGCCCGCGGGGCCCCGATTAATATACATACTCTCCGCGAATCGGCTCGAAGCTACCAGTGAGGAGGAGGAAGCGATGTTTTGTGCTAGACCCGGGCTGCTTGCACGGCCGTAAAACCGAACGTTCTCTCTCCGCTGGCAATTTACATATCGCGCGCATGTCGTACTTGTCTCGGAGCATTTGCCTGCACGGGGGGCTCGAATTACCGTGAAAACTAAGAAGGGAGGGGAGTGGGTGCCTGGTAGTACGCCGTGAAACACACTACCGTTCTCGATGCTCCGATAACACGCACGCAGGTTAAACGCGTTAGTACGCACCACTGTACGGTACGTATGGTTACACACATGCATCGACTGCCTATCGCGCCGAACCACGGGATTCGTTCTTTCCACGGTTCTGGTTTTTCGTTTGCCCGTGAATATACCGAGAGAACGCCTGGGTGCACGCATCCGAAACCATGGACACGGTTACGACGGGAGGGATGCAAAATTCTGTGCAACCGATCGCAGAGAATCTTCGCGATTTCGCGCCATCGAGCTTCTTCCGTAATGTTTCAGCGAGTCGTCGCGACCTAATAACGTTCTATAGTGTACGACGACGGGTCATCGACGACGTGCTGGTAGATGCTGCTGCTGCTCGGTAATGAAACGGGAAGTGGGGGCTTCGTACAGGGTATAATTCCCTCGTAAAGAACACGCGATATCGAGGGACTGAATAATAACGAAGGTTAGAAGACGCACGGTAGCCGTGGCGTGACACGGAGATCATTGCAAGCCAGGGAAATAGAGCTTTCAGTTTTAATGCTCGTTTACCGGGTCGTCGTTGGATAGACTCGTAAACCTAGGCCTCTAGGTTGTAAACCGTTAACTGGACGTTCGTTCGACGATGATTTTCCCGGGAAACGGTCGGCTAAGCGGATATCTCGAAGGTTACCGCAGCGAGAGATCGAGCAGCCGTCGATCGATTTCACTCCCACTAAATTCACGGATTTACAATTTAGGTACGGTGGGGGGGGGGGATACTCTAACGCGATCGGCGTTTTATCGGTCATGAAAACGGCAAGAATGTTGCTCAGACACTCTCCTTTAGCTTGTCTTTCGACGACACAAAACTGCGACATGAATGGAAATTTCAATTTCGGATTTTGACTTTTTTAACCGTCAATATAATCCTTGGACATACAGGAATAAGGAATTGCGAATGAAAGTTGTTTTGAAGTTGTTTAAAATATGATTGTTCAATGATTTTTGCGTACACTTCTCATGGCGTCTATTCCTTGAATTAAAATATCTAATATCTGAACCGCAACAAATTTTGGCGCCGAAAATAAATCGCGTCATTCGGAAGAAAATTGGATGTTCACAGATTTACTCTTTCCGTCCCACTGTGTCACGGTGCCGGGAAACCAAACGTCGCATACTGACAAGTGAAAAGAAATTTTTCCAACACACCGTTTTCTCGGGCTGTGTTCTTCCTAGGTGTTCAATCCGTGGAATCGCTTCGATAAAACATCGTGATACGGGGGGCATAAATTGGCCGAGAGATAGGCCGTAAACGGGTCACTTTGAACGGTTTCCTCAGCGAAACGATCATTATTCTTTAATTCCCGAACGCTGGAGATCGATCAGCATTTATAGATATTTCGGCCGTTCTCGAGAATCGTCCGTCGACCCGCGTAGCATTCACGGGATTGCTCTCACCTGCTGCGTTAGTGGCTGCCTGTTGCCTTAACGACGCTTTGCGAGGACAGGTAGTGAACGAGAGTAGCCCCGTTAAACTATCGAGTTTATCGTCCAGGCGATCGTAAAATCCGCCCCGAGAATACTCTCGCTTGGGCTCTCCCCTGATTCGCGCCGTGGCCATCGGCAGGATGAATTGCGACTGGGGCCCCGAAATTCGCTCAGGCACTCTGCCCCCTCAACTTTTTTTTTTTTTTATCATTATCCCTCGCGCTTGGAATAAACCGGAGCCCCGAGTTTTATCGAAGCTCCGTCGTTCGCCGGATTTTCTCTTTGACGTATCCTTCGTTTGCCCACGGACGATTTATTCTCTCTTTTTCTCGAGGAGCTTCGTTTTGCTCGGGAACGAGATTTCAGCTCGTCCCAGCCGAAGTCTAGCGTGAATTTCCACGGAAATATTCGTGAGAAAGCCTCGACCGGTATACGTGTAGCACTGGACACCTGCGGGAGCGGTCAACAAGGGAAGAAACCGAACCGTGTCGGGATTTGTCGTGGACACGGATTTTCGAACCTCGAGAAAACGGAGTATTATCTTGTAGAATGGACCGTGCCTCGATCCCCTCGTCTCCGATCCATTGTCCACGTTACGTCTCCTCTTCCCTTAGTTCGAAGATCAATACAGAAAATCCTCGATGAGTGTTCGTAGGCTCCACAGCACTGAACGTTAAATATTTCATAAACTGATGGCCATATGCGGCTGAAACCTCCTTATTATAGACTGCGGATTTTCATGCAAAACGGTATTTTCTAAAGCAATTTTTACAGGGAAGAGCAAATGTAAGAATTTCTTTCTTTTGTTAAGTATCATATTAGCTTCGGAATAAACTAGAAAACTGATTGGATCTGATGAAAGTTTTGTATTTTACAAACTCCTGTAGGCTACAAGTGCATAAACTCCGCAGTCTACTCATTAAAAAGTCATTGTTATAACTAGGTACCTCTCCCTGTTAGTGCCGAGGAGCCTTCAAACGTTCATCGAGGATTTACTGTTCAGTAAGGACTCTATGAAAGTTTTAAATTTGGGTTCGTTTCAAAACTGTCACGGTGCACCGCGAATCGTTTCAACACCTCACAAATTTATTGTTTGCCAAAAAAAAAAAAAAGGAATAAATTATGCATGTCCCGCATTCCCTCTCCAGTCGTGGGGATGAAGTAGAAATTCTCACGAGGAACCTCTTATCCAACTCTCATCGAGTCTTTATATTCTCTCTACGCTGTATTAACTCTATCACGTGTATTTTCTTCGCGTCAGGGTATCAGACAAGACTGTGTCGCGTAATTGTCGCTAAACGTCGTCGAGACGCGTCTGGCGTCCAGGTATACAATTGCACGTACTCGACGGAACGTAATTAGTGCAAGTGCTGGCGGGCACGCGCGAAATGCACAACAGCCAGCGAGTAACAAAGAAAGAATTTGTACACTGGAGTTGCGCGCTGTGGGAGGGGTTGGGGGTGGGAGGCACGAAGATCAAAGCACGTCGTTGAAGTTGTTTGCGTCCCGCCAGGCCCCGCGTTAAAGGGATCCGCACGGGTGAAAGCCTGGCGAATTACTATTTCGTTTTCCCGGTGGAAAGTCAGACAGCTTGTCTCGGGCAGCGTGTCATTCGGCAGGGTTCTATCGAGCGAACGAGACGTAACTTTGTTTCGTTCGAGAGGTCGAACTATGGGGGAAACTGTTATAACGGGGAGTGGGAGTACTTTTACGGGATTTCTGGATGTTCGACACGTTGAACGTCGGTCGACGCCCACTGTGCACGAATGGAATTTCATCGAAAGGCATTGCACTTGTCTTATTCTTGTTTATCCCGTTTTATAGTTCTTTTATATACAACATACATTTCCAACGATCATGATTTTTCGGTTTCACGATCAATATATAACCATCCTCCCTTCGTGTCGTGGAACTGACAGACGCTAGACATGTTACATTACCGCGCTCTAGGCAACGATAGTACGGAAGGATAATGATTCACAGGTCACAGGGAACAAACAGGAAAATAACTGACAGCTAATGAACGATCGCAGAATCGTTACCCACTGCAGTGAATCCTCGATGTGTGTTCGAAGACTCCTCGACATTGACAAGAAGAGGACCTCAGGTGTAACGCTGACGATTTAATGAGATTTAACACAGTGATAGAGCTAAAAATTCAAAAGCCAGTGATATCTGTTTCAGTCGCATATGGCCATTAATTTATAAAATATTTACTGTTCAGTGTCGAGAGGCTTCGAACACTCGTCGAGGATTCACTGTACATTCAATTTCTGAGTTTGTATTACACGTGTACAGTTTCTGCTGCTATCGGAGAGATCTTTTCTTTACTCATCGGGCTGTGTATTTACCTCGTGTTTCACGGGTTCCTATCGGTCAGCGGAAACCATCGGGTTGAGGCCAAACAGGAAATATTCCTGGAGACCTCTCGCTAACCCCGCGTTAATTTGGAGGGAATCGTCGACGATAGGTGAGCGAGAAGAGGGTGGGCGTCTCGAATCACCCCTGAGCGTCGATCCGTGGAACAGCCAATAATTTCCTCGGTTTCTGGGGATCTCGGGGCGTAATTTAACCAAGGGCCTAAAGCGGCGGCAGCTGTGCCACGACATCGACGGCGGACACGGGACCACGGAGTCACGATAAACTCTCATAATTCACTTACGCGATATCATTACGGGTCCGTATAAACCCCCGTCGCTCGAAGTGCCCGCGCGCACGTCGGGAAATTCTCCATTGAATGGAACAAACGCCGGTTTCGTAACATTTGTATACGCGCGTATACGATTATTCATGGCTGACCATTGTACGTGCTCACCGTGGATCTATCATGCGTCCGTAATATCCACCGAGACGGACAACAGATGGAAATTCTGATACGCCTGGCGGAGAGGCAGGAGAGTAATGAGTCGCCGCGCGTCGTATGAAATCCTCGGCGGAAACCTTGAGGTGGGGAACGTGGTTGAGAAAAAGTCGAAGGAAAAGCCGGGAAGTATTATAATACCGGGACAATAAATAGCCAGCCGACGATAAAGCGAGATTACGAGTTTATTGCGCTAATATAGGCACGCCTATATAAAGTCGATGGTATCCAGACATCAGCTTGGATATACGAGAGATTAAGGGGCGTTACGGATATCGAGGAGGTAGCGCAGGGGGGGGAGGGGGTCCAGAGAGGAAGACAGTAAATCTTGTCACCTTTTTATCTAAGACATGTGGAGTAGGATACAGGAAGTATAGAGGATCGACCATTATCGAGTATGTTGCGACAAATAGTATAAGAACGTTATCAGCGATCTCTCTTTAGGGTTCTTAAGCACCATATAGACGATCAGACATGCTTGTCAATCGTGTTCGACAAAGTGTGATTGACTGTAGCTCGTATCCTTCGATCGTGAACCGTGCAATGTCATTCGTGTCGCGAGTGGTATCGTATCGTACGAAATTGTGTCACTGTTAGGCCTACTGTCCACTAAGGCGTTTCGTCATAGAGGCGTCATAGACGTTTGACGCTTGCAGAACGCTCCCATGTAGCGACCAATGTAAAACAATGGACACATACGATTCAGTGTCGAATTTTTGTCGTTGCATACGCTCGCCATGAAGCGTGTTTTCAGCAATGTCTGCCGCTAAGCGTATAGAAGGATGTAAAATATTCATTTGTTCGAAGTGCATTTTAGTGGTGTTGTTTTTGGATTAGCGGAGCTACCAGACGCACTAAATTCGTAAACGTATTTTTATTCATTCTATGGGAAGAATGAAATACTTCTTCATCTTCCATTAATTTCTCGCGCAGCAACAAACATTGTACAATTTATGGTTTTTTTTTTATGCGAGGATGTAACCAATATCTTTTCCGACTTTTATTAAACATTTTTATTGACATTTTTCAACAAGACGTCGTAGTGGACAGTAGGCCTAACAGTCTTTTTTTTTATTAAATTCCTTGAGCTCGTACAACCAATCAAGATGTTCAACGCAGGATTACCAATCGAGATCCCGTAAACCATATCCCTCCTGGCGTAATGATCTCGCTGTTTCGCGGTACGCGTTGTTGTACGGTGTTCCTAATTGCGAGAACTGTTTCAGCGTGTAGTTAGCAGGTATACGTGCAATCTGGGCGACCAGCGCGGCGATGCTCGGTGACGGGGGCAGTGATGGTGTGGCGGTCGGACAATAGATTCGGTTTGATGCATCGCCGTGGCAGAGGAGACCGTTAATTTGGTGCCCTCCTGGACCACGTCGGGCACGGTGGTACCGCGTGCCGATTGCTGTTCTCCGTCAAACGTCGTTCGCGTTAATAACTCATCGAAGTAAATAATAGCGTTTGCGAAGGCAGGCCTGGAGAACGCTGGCGGTCCTCGGTTTGTCACTACCCGGAGATTCGCGGCCGCATCGATCGACTCTCTATCCGTTAATGGATGTCCCGTTTATCTCGTTAATACCGCTTCGGTCATCGATCTATTATGAATTTGTAAGCGGAGAGGCTGGAACCATCGATCATACGTTTATTATGCGCATATATCTGCTAGTCGTGCGGTGATTGCACGGGGCAAGGATTCATGGACAATGAAACAGAGGAGTGTCCCACGAACGTTCTTAACCTCCAGGCGCAACGGGTTGCGAAACGACGGCACGCAAGGTGCATGCTGGGTCAGTTTTCATCCATAGTGTTCCAGAACACACGTCACTTGTTTCATAACTATCCTTTTTTTTTTTTTAAGAATGTCAGTAATTGGATGAATGAAGGGAGTTCTTAATAGGCCACTTCTTGAACTTTTGTGATGAGTATAGGTACTACTTCTTTTACGTTTGACAGTAAGAAATAATATTTTTACCGTGTATTTTGCACCACATGTAGATGTGCACAATATATAAACAAGCTAACTCCATTAAAAAAATTAACCCCTGAACTTTTCACTGGAACTATCCATTTTCCTTTGGATGCGAGATTTAATCCGTGCAACAATTGTTTGTAAAAAATTTCATTAACATGTAATGTACTCATCCCGTTATCTATGCGTCACCTAGAAGGATTTTGCAGCTCGACCTTTCATTCCTAAACAATCAAATGCATCACATCGGACTTTAACCGCTACGTCATCCTTAACCATGGTCAACTGTGTCATCCTTTCCTATTGTTGTCCTATCTTACTATCCCCTCTCCAAGCCCCAGAAATCCTTCACGGACACCCCATTTTCGCAAACATTCTCTCAGTCTCAGTCCCCAGTTACTTACCATTCAGATACAATCCAGATCTACCCACGTTGTAACAGCTAGTTCGAAACCTTCGGATAAAATCTTAGATAGTAAAACTTTTGTTAAACGGTAATTCATTCGTCTTATGTCCATTAGAAACATATAAAAGAATAATACTTGAAACAAAGAATAAATAACTATCTCTCAACTGCCCGATTCCTGTATGCGAGTCCTTGAAGCCATTCGCCTTTCAGCTAGTGTTTAATAATTTATGCTAAAATATAGGTATAGAGTACTCCTCCAAACGATTAAAAGTCGTTAATGGAACAACGTAATCCCAACAGCGATATACAATCGCTTTAAAACATGTGGTAATCGTTGTATAACGGTTCATCGCGTGGATCTCGCGTCTCGAGAGACAAACGTCGTTGTCCCGATCGCTGTCATCGTACGTAATCACGCCCACGGCCTTGTTTGCACGTAACACGGCCGAACACCTTCTCCACAAGAATCGTTTCGATGCTCACGCCCGTTGTTCACGCGTCTGTTTCAGAAACAATGCCAACGTCGACGTCCCGCCGCCCGCAGTCTCGGCGCAGAAGAAAGAGCCGCACGAAAACATCGCCCGGATAGCGAAGCGGTATCTCGACGATAACATGCAGCAGGCGTGGATCAATCCTCGGTTAATATCGATGGTGAGTGAATATAAATTCGACGATTATGTACACTGGTGGGAGCACGTTACACGAGGCTAACGTTTCTCACGTACCTCGTGCGCAATATCAACCTTCCGTAGCCACGTAGAACGTGCTGGTAGCTGTAATTTCAGTCGGACATCAAATTAGTTCGCTCACAAGAAGCTTTACTATGTTCCAAGGAAGGTTTCGTGTTAATTGACCACGTACTGGAAACTATCGGACTGGTCCGGGAATGAAATTACAATACCTTGGCCGGAAATTTTCATCCGTGCTTCCGGTCCATCATTTCGTTCTACCTCTTCCATCATCCCCACGGAGGAATTTCGTTGAATATTCCTTCTAACGAGCAACCCTCTTTCGGACACCTACTCCAGGATTTCGCGTATTAATCCCTTGGCCCTGTTATCTCGCACTTTCATTTCTCTATCTACATAGGTCCCCCCATGCCCGTTAACGCGCCGCTCAAAGCGTCTAAAAGCGTCTAAAACGGCTCGGCGCGGATAGGCAGTTGGAAATAACGAGTATTAGGCGTTCGGTTATATTGCTGGAATAAAACCTCGCCTCGAGCCAGGCACCCAGCCAGGAACAAGATTCTCATTAGAGTCGCGAGCCAGACGTGTTCTCGGGGAGCGGGTTCCTTGGATTAAGACGTGCACTTACCTGAGACGTTTAATCGCTCGCGTGCGCCATGTAAACGGGCGTCCTCGTCCATCCTTCGCCACACGTATCCTCCTTTAGCTCGATTCGATCGAAGCGCGAGGTAGTGGTCATACCGTTCGAAATCGTCTCGGACGACCGTGGTCCGTACAATAAAGACTCGACGAGAGTTGGATAAGAAACTTAAACTTTCGTTATCGAGGGTTAGGGTTCGGGCAAACAATAGATTTATGAGGTGTCGAAACGATATTCGCAGTGCACCGTAAAAGTTTCGAAGTGGCCCCGTGTGTAAAACTCTCATAGAGCCTTTACTGTACATCGAATCCCTCTGTCGATCATCACCGGAACAATATACGGTGCAGAGATTTCATAGCTGTCCGGATGTAATGCGGACAGCAAAGGCAGGAGAAAGGTTTCGATCGGAAAAATTCGATAAAAAATTTAACCCGGGGTACGCTGCTGCTGTTCGCCCACCCGGGTTTCAGCGGTCTCGATGGACGCGTCCGGTCGCCGATGCTGGGTTGTTCGCCGCGTGATAGTTATTGAAATTCCGCCTTGCACGTTCCATTTTGCACGCGGATGTATTCGGATCACGGGGCAGAGAGAGCCATACGCCACGCTCGACGAACCGTGTTATATCGGTGTTCATGGGGCGGGGAGGTTGAGGGGGGAGATTGGCATTCGCGAGGCAGACTCGGGGGGCTGCAGACAGGTAGAACAGGGCCGCGGCAGAGTCATTAAGCGAGCCAATAACAAACTCGTGATCCACATAACCCTTCGTTATGTTCGCGGCCGCTATTAACCCCAGCGCCGAGGCGGCAATCATCTCTCGTTGGCCAGGTAGATACGACGAGAGTCCGTGGTGTTTCGTAACGCGTCGAGACTCAGCCGCGAACTCGTTATTCCCTTTCCTTCTTCCTGGCCTCCCTCCACCTCACCTGGGTCTCGGTGGTTCCCTCCCTTCCTTTGGACTCTCTTTCTTCTCGTTTTCTTCTCGTTCTCTTCTGGACACCACCTCGTGTCCCGCGACCTTACGTAACATCTTCGACATTCGTTTCCCTCCGCGTCGAGACGATAATTCGACCCGCTGCCAGCTCTTGTCGCACACCTGCGTGCATCTCCTCGTACAATGGCGTAATCGAGTGCATCTTCCCCCCCCCCTCCCTATTCAACCGGGACACACGGACAGGATGGTACTTGAGACTGTCTCAGGTAAACGACGAGGCTTGTTGAAGCTTGACTTGGATGTGGACGAGGCTCCTTGGACGGTGAGGAACATGTCGACGGGACACGTTCACTGGTCGGTTGTCCCGATGAATGGATGGCAATCGTTTGATTCGGGACTGTCTTCCTACGGTCTGTAGAAGCTATCCTGGGGGTTTGTTAACCTGTCGAGGATGGAATGCACCGTATCAAGAATACCTTGTTCGATGTAGCTTACGTTTAACTTTCTGGTCTGACATTATGAAGCGGCTTACCACGGTGATATAAGAATCGAGAGATGGAAAGTCAGTCGACGGGGGAATGGTAATATCGTCTCGTCATCGCGAACAAAGTTGCCCGTCGAGGGTGTACACGGGGATACATCGCGTCACTGTCAGCCGACGAGTTACGCGGAAAATAATGAATATCGCACAGTCTACGTGACTGTTCGTTCCGCTGTCGCGTATTTGTCAAATCAGTTGGAACGGTTCTGTCTGTCCCGAAGCGACGAGACCGTAGCCGCGGTTACGCTACTGTCGTTGCACTTGCGCGCGCGCGCGAGCAACCAGCATGTGTTCACCAGCCCCCGACAGGATTTACGATCGTTCCATGTTACTTATAGCTGCCGGCTTTATTAGCATGATCGGTCTCTCGGAGGATAGATTACTCCGTGAAACCGGATCATCCTTCGGCCGGCAATCCGATCGTTCGGCCAGGCTACGTGGCTTCAGAAGGACTCGTTTCGTGCCGTTATACACGACAGTAGTCCTCTTCCGTCAGGACTCGACGATGCCATTTGTAATTTGCTACGAGGGTGCCTCGTTACGACCGGTTCTGAATTCTTACGGTCCGACTGCTGTCCGGCGCGTGTTCGTTCCGCTGATCGATGCGGAGTGATGCCTCTATAGCCGGTCACAATTCGGGTATCGTAGATGGAGGGCTCGGGGTGGCAGATTTTCGACGTGAAACTTTTAAGAGGACGGGATTATTGCTTGAGACCTACAAATTACGGATGGTGTAGAGACAAGACATTTTCGAGTTTCGAGAATTTGCAAGTTTGCATTCATTTTGTGATTCGAGACTTAGGTAAGAAAAAATATAAAATCGATGAATAAAGAATCGGTTGCAGTGTATATTGAATATTCGGTGCGAGATGCCTCGTGAATGCTCCGTGATCGGTTGTTGTTTATAGGATATCAAAAATACGCAGATTGGCAATGGATCATAATTAGACTGCAGAACTTTATGCAAATTAACATTTTTTAAAATACTCTGTAAAGGCAATTGTGAAGATTATGACATGAGTAAGACGGAAAATGTATTAGATATGTTGTTTTCTTTACCATTTATCATATTTCGTATTGTCGTATATGTTATAAATACATATAATTCGCAGTTTTATCGTGATCGAAGAAGTGCAGATCGAGAGCATGTGATTCGTGAGAGCTTGACGCGGTTTTTTCAAATTTTTAAATTCAATATATTATATATATAATATATTAATATATAATTATATATATATAATATATTGAACTAAAAAACATTTTATATATGTGTACATGTATTCTCACGCGGACGATTAATAGCGCGGCGAGGAAAGTTAATTAAGGAACGGGCGAAACACGATTCATTCCCGGTCTCGTCAGGCATTTAATAATCTCGAAAATTCGGACGATTAGGAGACGGTGTGGATACATGCATTCGCTGTACATGTCTACGTGTACACACGTATATACGGAGAGAGAGAGAGGAGCCTGGTCCCGTCTATCCGACGCGATTCCCCGAGTGCCCTGCACTCAGTTTCTCTAATAACAATAATAATAAGAAGGGATGGAGGCCCGTTTTAATCAGAGGGTCTGCCTGTCTGACGTGATTAACTCGAGGAGCCCGGGGAAGACGAGAGCTAGGAGAACGCGTGAAGGGGGTGGGAGGGGAGGTGGAGGTGGAGGAAAAAGGGAGAAAGACGTGGGGTGGATGCTGCTGTCATTTTCGGTGTTTATCATATCAACGAACCGGGAGGGATGGGAGGGATCTTCATTTCGTCGCCTCGGGAGGAAGAAGGGGTGGGGTTAAATCTTGGATTTCACGGCCGATTTGTACCTTCGTTCCCCCTCTCTTTTTCACCGCCCCTCTTTTCCCAGTTGCCCTACCTATATACCAGTCGGCGATCTCTTACCCTTCACCATTACTCAACCGTTCGAGCGTAGAAAATGCACGGAGGTGCTCTGTGCTGCTCCCCCACGCCATCTTTTATTTCCGTCGTGCACGTTTTCCCGCAGAGAGATAGCACGCTCGAGTATTACGTAATGTTAATGTAGGCTCGTTGGTTTTATCGACACGACGATAAATCGGCGCGGGCGCGAGGACGGCGAGATTAATAAGGGAAAAAGCGGATAATTAAGCCCTGTCCGATCGGTAAATTATCGAGACGTTCGATACTATGCGAGCCCTGGTGCGCGGTACGTTCGATATGCAAATTCGTTCTCTTCCCGTTTCGTTCAGGATTCTTCGTTTCCGCGACGAAGCGTCGCAGAGTGGACGATTATTCTAAAAAGTGGGAGAAAAATCGGTATTACTTGAAAACTTACTTTGTTGGCAAATAATAGAATTAAACGTACGTCTTAATTTTCTTCGATAGATGTATCATTCCTGTCAAGTAATGGCTTAACGTCGTGATTAAGAATGATAGCAAGCACTTGAACTAATTTACGACTTTCAACCTGTAGAACTAAGCAAACCGCAAAAAGCTGCAGCTATTTTTCAATTCTGCAATTGCAGTAACGAGTATTCTATTATATGCAACAAAAAACAATTCATTTCAACACGTTCCAAAGAAGTTACATACCAGTATTGATGTCACAGGCTACATCACAAATTGCACCTGTTATCTAAATAATTCGTTAATAATATTTACAATTATACGTATTAGACACTAATAAATCAAATTATTTTTGTGCTATTTTTTATAAGAATAGACCACTGTGCGTGGCGCGCTGCCATAGATCGCGCAGGACTCTATCCGTGCAGGTAATTGTGTAATAACCAGCACGGGAACGTTCATTGTTCAGATATTTTACCGTCGACAATATTGTTTCTTTTAATAAAAAGATGTCCCAGAGATGAATGCCATTATCCGAGCTATTCAAAACGACGACGACGACGACGACAGTTTTGTCGATGGAAGGGTAAGGAGGGATTTTACCTCGAAGACGACGTCGCTCATCCTCCCAGAATTAAAGCCATGTCTATGGGGTCCCGACATTGAGAACATCTCCGGTATTTCTCTTCTCCTGGCCCGTTGCCGTCTCGCGTTTTACTTTGGACGTCTAATTAACAAGGTTTTCCTGAGGGTTTTCAAGGCGTCTTGATATACCGACAACTAACTTACCAAGCGGTAAATACCGTCTCGCAAAGATTCGAGCCGGTCGCTCGCTCACGATGCTCGTTCGTCTCCCTCCCCTCTGAGCCTTGGGCCAGAACTTTTCGATATAGCACCTCTTTCGATATTTCCCTTCGTACGATTCCACGTGGTGGCGGGGTTAGGGAGGCGAAGGGAGCATCGACTTCGATGGCGCGGAAGAAACTGGTTTCTTCCGAGTCAAAAGAATCCGCCGAGTCACCCCGCGAAGAAATTACACCGATACACACGATGACTTCTTAAGTAGTATCGCGCGTCAGTCCTCTTACCATTTCCAACCAGTCACTGGGGGGATCACCGCTTCGTAACGTTCGAAGAAATCACTAAATATCCATCGAATTTCCTCACTCCCGACGTTAACGTCCGTTTTTCACGTTATATTTAACGACGATACATTCCCATGAAATATGAATGCTCCCGCATCGGGAAGCCACCGGCTAACGATCCTAAACGATCTTTCTTGATGATGCCCAGTGGTCCAGAATCAAAGTTTAGCAGCTCAAATGGTGAATAGAAAATTTCTCTTATCTTTTAAGGAACTCACATCGACTTACTATTAACTGACATGCCAACCAAACATGCAAAGTGGCTCGATTATTTAAATACCGTTACAACATTTTTCTATAATATCGCAGTATAATTTAAATAGAAGACCAACACCCTGTATAAACTAAGCGCACCTATCTTCCACGATTTATGACATAAAAAATTAAATCAAATGCGTCTGGCTACGTATGACCTTTTTCACTGTGGCAGTCAATATGTTAACCATGGAAGATTTTTAAAAAATAGAAAATCAAAATTTATTCATTCATCTATTTCTATTTGAATGAAATACGTAAGTTTCAAAATTATTGACTAGAGTAAGCTAAATAAGCGTATCGCCTGCTTAATTTTGATTCTGGACCACTGTGTGACGCGTTGCTTCGCGTGTAAATGATCACGACTTCACCAGAAAAGAAGAAAAATGAACGTTGCACGCGAAGCTGAATATTACAGGAGTGAACGTAGACGCGTCGGGGCACAGATAAGCGCAAGAAGGATTAGAGGCCGGTTTAATATTCTGCTTTGTTCGGTTCATTAGCGTGGCACAAAAGTGGCTTAAAATAATTGAGTCTACGCCGAGTATAATAACCCATTCTGGTGTTTCATTGTCGGCCACCTCGGACTCCTTGATTCGCACCGTTATCAATGGCCGCTTATTTCCTTCATTGTGATCGCTCGCCCGCGCGCACCCCTTTGTTTTTGTTTAATTTTTCAACCCCTCGGATATCTTCCGACCACGTAGTCGGACCGTTCCCAGCGCTATCGCTTCTCGTCTGCGTTCACCCTCGTTCGAGTCCGGGCCCGATGAAAAAAATTTAGATTTATTATCGACGACGGTTGCGTGCCCCGTGCTTCTTTGCCCCGCGTACATTCTTCCGAACGATCACTTCAAAGCGGTCGTTCGTCACGGACAATTCCTTAATCGCTCGGCTCGTTACACGCGAGCAATAACGAACCCTGTTTCCATAAAAAAAAAAAAAAGAAAAAACGAAACGAAATGGGACACTTTGTTCCCCCGCTGAGCGGAAACTTCTGTCGTAACCGTTAACGGCACGACGGAATTGTGATTGAACCACCGTCGTCGGGCGTTACTCTGCGAAGAATTAAAGGGGTTGCTCGATCATTTCCCTTCGCGATCAGACCAGAACTCGTGAATCCGAGGTTGGCCTCGCGAGATAAAGGAAAGGAACACAAGGCTTCTCTGCTGTCTAGAAAGTCTCGGGGAGAAAGGGCGCTTTTAATTGAATCCTTAATACTAGCATCCGTCTGATGAAAAAGAAGGGCAAAAGCTGCGGTTCTTTTTAATTATGGACCGTGATACGAATCACGCGTTCGAGGCGTCGTTGTCGTGTGATTCCTCGTCGCGACGTCGCCGTGAGCTGGGAGGAAAAACACCGGCTGCTGGAAGAACGTAGAATACGAATCCCAAATTAAATAAAGCATTCATAAATTCTCGGCGACCGGGTATGGGGTGGGTTGTGGCGGGGCGTACAGGTTTACGCTTTCCCGCGCGAAAAGAAAATACACGAGGCGGCGTTTTAATTCCGTTGTTCAACCCCCCATTACCCCTCTGTTGCCCACTTTCTCTATCCATCTGCCCCTTTTTCATCCGCCGAATGTTTCTACTGTTCTTTTCTCCTTGTTTGATATTCCGTTATCCACTAGCGCGGCACCGGGGCCCGCATTTCTCGCGTTTCTTCCGGTAATATCCGGCTACTTTCCCTCCATAAACATCTAAGTTTATGGTAAATTGGCCGGGGGATTCTTATACCTTTTCCGGCGAGAAGTTTCCGCTCGCCCGTGGATGTACAGCCGCCTTCTTCTTCGCGGCGTTTCACCCCCTTTCCTCGGAGCGGCGCATTGTTTCTGCCGCACTTTTCCGTGCGATGCATCCGCGTTTAAAGAGGCGCTCTCCTTTTAAGAGCGGGAGGAGCATCGTTCTCTGTCCCTTTTTTTTATTTCTTCCTCGTATCTCTCAAACGGTCGCGACAATGTACGTCTGGGTTATAATACGCCTGCATATTTTTGCGTCATTCTTGAGCATCTAACTCTTCGATTAATTTATAATGCTGAAAAGAACTATGAATTTATTATTATGGTTCTATCGTCGATCCTTTGTTTCAACTATGGATGGGTTATAACATAGGTAATTTTACAACATATATATAAAATTACCTTACATTCGGCCATCTTACATTAGTTTCTGTCCTCAGAGACTGCATGTAATTACTTGCAATAAATTTACTATACTCAACAGGATCCGTAGAAGAAGTTTCCGCGTGATACAAAGAGTGAATTAAAAACTGATCCTCGTGTCTCTTTAATCGTGCTTCGTGCTCGCCGCCGGGAGCTCGAGGCATCTGACGCGTGTGAAAAATTATCTCGAGCCGTCTGAGAAATGATTGACCGGTCCGCCGAACCATTTACCACGATCGCGAGCCTCGTAAATCCGCGCGAGATCGCGCGAGATTCGTGTCGGTGGTTGTTTTGATGGGCGTACTGCCGCGGCCCGGGCTGATTCCCGTTGACGGGCCCTCGAGTTTTCGAGTAATTAATAACGAGAAGTCGTGTACACGGCCTCGGGGGTGGCAGGTTAACCCCTTGCCGCGGCACGTCCCTCGCGACCTCGAAGAACACGGGACGGGATGGGATGGGGTGGGGCTGCAAACGAAACTTGCGAAGTCTCGTCGAGTGTCTCGAACGTCGCGAGAGGATTCTCGTTAATATACCATCATCCCGCGAACCTTCTTTCTCCCCGTTGAAGTTGTCGTTAACTCGCGACGTTTTCATACACGGATTCTACATTAACCGGATAGCTGCGAGTTTCCGGTTGGCTGGTGTATTCAACGGAAAAGCTCGATGGAACTGTAAAGTAACACCGGGCAAGTGTTAAAGGAAACATTATATATAGTAGTTTTATATTTATTTATTTAATATAAATAAACGTACATAGCCTTTTTTTACAAAAAATTTATAATAGGATAAAGATGCAACGCACTCTGTACGATTGTATGACGTGAGTGAGATGAAATGAGATATAGTTGCGCTACGGTTGGTAAATACAGTAAAGGCTCTATGAGCGATGACATTTCTATAATCGTGGTTATTCAGCCTCATTTTTCAGCATCTCCGGCAACATCCCAGGCAATGGTACGGCGAAAACATTATTTTCTTTATACAATACTGCGAATGTGATTTATACATACTCTAATCCCTTGATTAATGCGACACGTGTAGCTGAGATTAATTCGATCGCAAAAAGCATCGGTAGATTTTAAGGGGTCGCGTTTTATTCCCTTGGAAAAATCGCGTTACGAGGTCCAACACCCCCCGACAGTGCGTATGTGTGTCGCGAGTAGTAGCTTTTGAAAATCAATCGACTCGTTGAGACCACCGAAAACGGGTCCTGGCAGACGTCGTAAACGTGGTCACGTCATAATTTTATGGACAGCGTCGCGTACGTGTAGATGGTCACAGTGTATGTATACGTTCTCGAGAGTGCAAGTCCCCGAGTATAAGGGGTAATATCGTGGAACGGGAGGGATAGCCTCCGCAAATCCCCCTGATCCCCCTTCAATGCATGGTCTGACGTCTTAAGGTTATGATACCTTCTTCGGGGGTACCGTGATACCTTCGGTTTAATATTTATAAACCAGATATATATATATATATACACAGAGAGAGTATTGACAATAAGAACTACTATCTAAAATAACTCGTTAGGCTGTTGGTTGTATCAAAAAACGTTTTAATGAATTATGTAGCATTTTAAGGGACGCATCGGATGGATATAATTCGTTTTTTTACTACCTTTTTTTTGTCATATCAAGGTGACCTTCAATTATTTCAAGATCAGTACATCTTTTCATTAATACCACGTTGTTGTGGATGAAAGTACGAATTCAGCGACCTATAGGATGTTGGTATTAAAAAACAGATGCATTGACCTTGAAAAAACTCAAAACCTTGATATCTAAAAATAACCTTATCTCAAACCTTGATATCTAATAATTGGTGGCGAAAGTTGGAACTAATTCCAGAATTTCTTCCAAAACTTAAAAGTTTTAGAATTAATTATTTTGTTATTATTTATTATTTCTTATTACTTTTTTGGTTAATTGATATTAGGAATAGGAGTGGAGTAGAGAAAATATACAATTTACAATGGTATTTGTATAAATTTAATAACAATTGCCTTAAATACAACTTATACGTAATACTACTTAATATGAAGGCACCATTTTCGCGTGGCCGACACAAGATCAGGTTGCTTCTATCTGTTTCGAATAAAAAGAAACATGAATGATTATTAATCTATACGAGTGATACGCTAGTTTAGATTAAAATCTGCGAGAAGGGTCAAGGACTCCCAATACGAAAATATGTCGTTACGTTTCCTGTCTCGCGTCGTCTTCACAGAAGCACGCGGCTGCCCGCCACTTGCCCGTGCGGGCAACATGCCCGATCTTCATCTTCGAGCGTCAAACGAAAAGCGTTACATTCCGCCAGGGTGGAAATTGATCCTAGAACTCTGATGACATCGCGTCGTTCAACGACACCTTCTAAAATATAGTATCCTTTGCGTCGATTGTACCTCCAATTACGAAAATCGCTTTGTGCGCCGTGAGTTCCCTTCGGCAATCGATTTCTCAATTTTTTTTATTGCAACCCTCTGAATTAACGTCGCCCATTCCCCGTGAACTCGTGCGCGCAGATACAAGGGAACCGTTGCAAGAGGGAGGCGGCGACTTCAATCCCGAAGGAACGAATTTCCGTTCGCGATTCCCGCGCGACATCGAAGGTGGCGGGCGCGCGCCGTCTGCGCGCCCTAAAGAGACTCGGGTCATTTGGCAAAGTGCTACTTTGTGTCGCATAAAAAAAGCGACGCCGTTCCTCACCGAGGCCGCCGCCGGTTATTTCGCAGTCAGCGTTTTCCGTCGCTTCGTGCCGGCTCCCCTGTTTCCGAGCTGGCCCTTTGGAAATTTGGCCATCGAGTCGCGTCCCCGGATTCGTCGTCTTCGAGGCCTCGAAGACGCAATCTTCCGTGGATCTTCGACTGAATGGTGGGAACGGAATGTAGACGGTAGAGGAGGACGAGGAAGAGCTGTTAACCAGTTCGCAGGAGTTAGTCATTTTGGATATTGGACTCGGGGAGGAAAAATTCATCGAGGATCTGAAGGGCTTAATTGGCTGCTGACGGCTGTCGAAACGCTCTCGGGCTGTCTGAAATTGTAGGGCTTCCAGGGATCATCGGTATATACCAGAACTATTCTCGTTAATAACACAGGCCGTGTAGACTTTAAAGATTTAGGGTCAGCAGGATGTTCGATTTCTCTCTTGTACTCTTTCACCTCCGTTAGCTACTTTTTCTGATCAGTTTGAATATCTAAAGACTAGGCACGTTATCTTTGATTATCGCATGAAAGGATTTGAAGCAATAGAATGGATATTGAAGTTGGTCCAGTGGAGAGTAGATCCGAGTTCGTACACTCAGGCCAGCAATACAAGGTGTGGACAGCTCTTTTCCTCCCAGCTGTTGTTCGCCAGCGTCGAGAAGGGAAAGCAAAGCGCTGGCCTCGATCACCTAGTCTCCAATGCACGCTGGAAATATCATCGATGTTGTTTGCGCGTGGATAATGCTGGGAACAGCAATAAAAGATAAGAAGACGATTACCCGAGCGAAGTTGCAATGGATCGTAAAAAGATTAACTTTCACATTCGCCGATTTGCATAGTGGATTCTTAGCGCGGATACGTGCCTCTTGTCCCTATACCCTCTTACGTAAAACGCGGCAGCACGATTCGTTCGTGTCCAAGCGGAACCCGATAATGAAACGTTCCACAGCGAAAAGAGTCTCGAGGCATCAAGGGGCGGGGGTGGGGTTGGGGGTATGGGCAGGACTTCGCGAAATTTTCGATTGTTCGAACAGCATTATTGTTGCGAGATCGTAATTACACGGGGAAAGAGGATAAGGGATGAATTCTTTGTCTACCCCCGAGTTCATCTCCTCAGTTCCCATCATCGACCGTCGAGAGCCTTCCAGCTAGAGTTTTCCGAACTTTTCCTCCACCCTCGAAGCGTGGTTGGGCCGTTGGGGGTAGGAGGGTGTGCCGGGAACGGAGAAAAGAAGTCGAGTAACAGCTTAATCGCTTCGGAAATGCATAGTGCGTAGTCTCGGCAATAAGTTATCCGTGGCAAGCGAAAAGATTGTCGGCGCTCGCCGGGGGTCGGAGGTTGCCGAGTAGTATATGTCGACCGTGGTGGATTCAGGGATAAGAGACGGTAGAAAAAGGGGGAGGATGGAAACTGTTAGAAAGAGAGAGAGGGGACGGTCGGCGAGGGGGCAGCACGCCGTCGAGCGAGTCGTTAATTTATGGACTTATTTTTCCCGGCGTGTGGTTGCAATTAATCCTGCGCTTTAATTGCTTCGTAACGTGTCCCCCCTCCCGCTCCCTCCCTATGCGAAAGGATCTTTCGATTTGATTAATCGGATTCGACGGATGTCGTCGCGCGGCCCCCGACGAAAAGGGATGTGAATCATTATACACCACCCCCCGGAAAAGAAGGATCTTTCCTCGGGTTTTTCTGTTCGGTGATAATTTTTCGTTGGCGACGACTCGCCGCGCCGCCGGACCGAGTAGCCAAGCCCTCGCGATTCGAGGGAACGGCCACTGCGAAATGGAATCGAACGATCGGAATCATGGTTTTTCGGATTCGATTGGAAACACGGTGGGAAACGCGACGGAGCGAGATAAAATTCGATCCGTGGATATTTCGCAGACACCGGATAACGCGAATTTTTGAGAAAAATAATAATCCAAATATTTAGAGGGGGGCGTGGGATGCGGTGGAGGTGAGAACGCGTGGACCAATGAAATTTCATCAAATTCCCGGATACATCAAACCCTCCCATGAAAACCGTCTGTAAATTAATCCACGGACGCTTGGACGTGTCCAGTGGGAGCGCCACCCTTTCCACCATCGAAAACGCTCGACGTATCGGACATTTAAAACGTTGAAATACCAGCCAGAGACAATGCGCACGCGGGAACTCTCTAGGTTTTATGCCGCATAGGAATTGGGACACTATAAAAAATTAAAGTCCGCTCGGATTTCATAGTTTTATTGACAGAACTCGCTGGTAGTTCGCAGGGGGGTGAGGGGGGTGTGCTTTTCATCTTTCGCTCGGCACCGAAAATAATTACTCTGTCCCGGTTGTCTGGGAAAATTCCGCTAGTCACGCGAAATATTCTTCGCTACCGCGCGACCACCGCTCTAACTCCTTTTGTTTCGCGTTTTATCCGTGCGGACGCGACTTTGCAAAAATTCGCGAAATTATTCGTTACCCTCCAGGGACATTTATTGTTAACCCGACATGCGTGACGGAAAAAACGGGACACAATCTAATATGCTCTTGTTACAAACAAAAACAATTGCAATCAGTCTCAATTAATTCGAAATGAGAATATATTCCACAGGTTTGTTATCGTATGATGTTTCTGGAATAGAAATGTTGAATCTTAATTTGTGTAAAATCGATATCCATTCTGTGCAAATTGTTCAGAAGAAAGACGTATACCTACCCAGGTGCTCTTGTTCAAAAAAATTACATTCATTCTCAATTAATTCGAGACGAGAAAATACAAGTAGCATAACAAGTTTGCTATCCTGTGATGTTTCTAAAATAGAAATTCCGAAGTTTGATCATTGTGAAATCGACAGTTTATTTTGCACTATTGCCTAGAAGAATGAAGTATATCCATAAAAGAGGAACTTCGTTGCGGATTGTCCCTCTGACCTTTATCTCCTCGGCGACCCGGTCGTTTCGACTGCAATGTAACATTCTCCTCGAAGAACTAACAGCCACCTAATGCACTTAACGATCCCCGCACGGCATCGTTCGCCGTTTCACGGTCGTTTCTCTTCGACCCCGAAATTAGTGGGGCGGAAAGATACGCGATTCTCGGATATTCCTGGTAAACGGTGGGCAAGAGCCTAAATACTCGTACGGTACCGAAGCAGCAGCAGTTCGAGCCTGGTCGCGGGAGGATGAGAAGCTATACGACCACTTTATTTCTCATCAGACAGTGAAAAAGAAAACGCACCACGGGAGGGGGTGGAAAATCGCGAGACGCGACCGTCTGCGTTCGCCAATTTAACGTCTGATTCATTAGAATTATCATTATATTTCATTAAATTTTATTAAAATTATATTTCATTAAAATTTATATATACATTCTTGCTACGTCCCGACTAGACAGAACGTATTAGTCCTCTGAACAGAATTATTATGGTATTTCGGAGAATATTACTCAGCTAATAGTCACTCGATTCTCTCGTAAATCTGCTTTACATGTCGGGGGGAATAAGATTGCTTGCACAGGGATGATTACGGACACGAATTGACTGTAAATAAAATTACTTTCATCGACTTTATGACATACGGGGTTTTTTCCATTCAGAGTTGCGAATCTGACAATTAGACGATTTATGAAATGAAAAATGGGTAGGTTATTATAAGCCAGGGTTTTTAAAATTTTGTATACATGTTTAGTTATATTTTAAAATAACACAGTATTAATAAGTGGTTATCTTGTGAACTAGAATTATTTCAATATTAACGATGGTTTTTTTTTATTGTTTCAAGAAATTTCAATTTTAATGAAGTTCTGCTTTATACGACTGCTATTTTGTTTAACAATCGTGACAGCCATGATATACATGCTGCGGGAATTATAAAATAATTTAATTAACAATAAAGATAATTGCATACAAACCATACTGCGTTATCTTAAAATATAACGAAACATGTATACAGAATTGTGAAACGATTGACCTATAATAACCTAACAATTTTTCATCTCACAAATCGTCTAAGATTGACAGCTCTGAATGGGGATGCCCCCTCAACAAGAAGAATCAGAATCAGCATAAAGTTACAAATTGATATTCGAATATCATTATGTATTTATCATTTAACAAACGAGGAACATACGTACGCGACAAGTATATCTAGAGAAAACAGCGTTGGACCTTCCGTCGGATGTCTAGCTCCGACATTCTGACGTTTCGCGAACGGCAAGAACTCTCGTTTCCCTTCCGCGAGGTCACCACCCTACTTCTTATAAATCATACTTCTGCACGGTTGGTTAACCTGGCAACCCCCATAGCCTTTACGCAACCTCTCCCCATGCCCCGTGGCTGTGTTTATGCGCCATTCGCCGGGAAAGTGAAATAATCGTTGTCCTCGCCGTGGTCGTTGTCGTCTACGTCGTCCGTGTGGTCGTTCCTGTTGTCGTCGTTATCGTCGATCAGCCGCAGATTTTTCCGACGCTGCGGCGCAGCCTAGAAAGAAACGAAGGAAGGGATAATCGTTGGTAATTCGCGGAAAATTCGGCGGAAACACGGATTCGACGAGCCCGAACGAAACAGATGCGAGACCGTATCCGGCAGATGCGAACAACGTTGTATACAAGGTGTTTCATAAATGCATGTGAATACTTCAGGGGGTAAATCTACACACTAAAACAAGTAAAAAATTTCATAATATTTTAAACACTAGGTACACACAAGTATTTGTTTTTACGTACATGAAAATCTCAATTTAACCCTTTGCACTCGACTGTCCCCTCTGAAGGGACAAAATGTATGGATAATTAGAAATTCCGTGTGCAAAGGGTTAATACTGAAACTTTTTTTGTACACAATTCTTTATAGCTTATATTGTTATTAAGTGAAATAAGTATACTTATTAGGGACACTGGCACTAATTGGAACACTTACGCCATTTATAAACATTAGATAATATCAAGTCATACCAAGGCATATAGCAGCGTGTGTTGAGGCGCAAGGCGGGCGCATCGAACATTTTCTTCAATTTTCCATAACTGGAAAACTAAAGTACATCACACATATATGAAATTTTATTTGTTCCGTGTGTAGATTAACTCTCTGAAGTATTGAAATGCTTTTATGAAATACCCCGTATACATTGACATTATTAAACTGGGCCCATTAATAAGTCATTTAATGACCAATCTAGCGTACATATTGTAATATTCCGAATCGCGAGATTAGCGCGCATCACGTTGCGGATTGATCGTGATCACCGGGCCACGTGATTACAAAATTCTTCCAGCCGTCGAAATCATTAAACGATGGTCCATTAACGATTCCCCCGGTCCCTGTATAATATATGCACATAGCGTTATTATAAAAGTGTTAATATCGTCGGTGGCGATATTAAAGCCGAAACCAGCGTGTATCGGAATTCGTTACGGACCGGTGGGAACACGCGCGCGCGCCTGGCTATCGATAAAACTTTCTCGTCGTCGTTGGAACGATCGAGAGGGAATGTGCGAGGGCCCTCGGACACGATATAAATTGTGTGGTCGGATCGACGTGTGCTCGTCGGATTTCTATGCTCTGGAATTCCGTAGGAATTCGTCGGCTGTCTCATTTGCCGCGATTTCAGCCAACTATTCCCTCCCTTTTTTTTTTGTCGATGTCTCCGCCCCCTCTACCATTCGCTACCACCCTCTCGGAACACCGATAAACAGTGGGTTCCGTTCAGTTTCTTTCTTCTTCCTCTTTTTTTTTTTTTTCATTGTTTCCCGCATCTCCGTTGATCGCGACGGTGGTTCACCGTGCTCGGAGATTTATTCAACGCGACGCGTACTCGAGGCGCGTCGATCAGGAACCGAGGAGGGATGAAACCCGATATACCGCCGCGACGAAGCGAAACACAAGGGCGCGCGAATAATTTCCTAACTGACGGAACCGCGGGGAATCGATCGGGAAAATTGAATATTCTCGTTAAGAAAATATTTCCACAGGCCCGACCGTGCCGCGGATTAAGCCCGGCTTTGAATCTGAATGCTTTCCCGGCGAACCCCTCCGCTTCGAAACTCGTACCAATGGCTGTCCGGCTCGTGCAAACAAGGACACGTTTTTCGAGAATCTTCGAAACTCTCGGACCAAATAAGTCGATTGAAGCAATTACACTACTCTCCGTAAGTATTCGGACACAGTACATTAATAATAATATAAATATAATTACGGGAAGCCCCTATTGTTACGTGAAAGTATAACGGTAAATTACAGGATACAAGTACAATAAACAATGTAGTACAGTATAAGTATACAGGGTGTTTCAACAGAAGCTGAACACCTAAATACATATGCAGGGTGTCTCACCCGATTTTGACATCTTGATTTCCTCGCTATTGTCGCTTGAATGGTATCGAGTGGAGCATATTCTGATGTTATTAGTTTTTTCGTGAGTAGACGCGTAAAGGTCATATAAATGTTTGTTAACGATCGAATAAAATCAGTTAGGTTCAATGAACGACAAAAGAATTACCGAAACATAAGGAACACTGTAAAACAGAATTATTGTTCAGTACACCCCAAAACGGTGGGCCACGCGTTATCATCGACCGCGTATATAGGAATGCGAAAGCGATTCGTCGAGGGTACTTGTGTGGCCCGCAGCGATCCACCCTCCACGACCGCGGACTTGACGGCTGATTGAAAAGTTAGTGCGCCCCCAATCTGGAAGATGAGTCCCCGAAATTAAATCACTGCTTTCGACGGGGTTGGGTTCGTTGGGGATCGCGCAGCGGGAAGCGATGGACCCAGGCAGGGTTCGTTCGGGCATTTGTTTCGCGGGCCATTAGCCCGGCTTGGGGTTTCCTTTCTCCAGAAACGTTAAATCTTGCGTGTCCTCGAGTAAGAATTATTATTTAAGTAGAATGGGGTGGCTGTTGACGACTGTTAATACGTTCGCTCGATTCACTTCATCAGTCATTCCTGCGCATTTTTTCAACCTTCATTGGAATCTTAAATTAGATCCCAAAGGACGAACCGTGTAATGACTCCATCGAAAATTACTTTTAATATCTTCTTCTATCGGTAATTACGAAAAATTGGTAATTTGGGGATTTCAAATGGAACCGCTAGATCTGAAGGGATTACGGTACTCATTACGATATCACTAAAGAAGGGTACCTCGTGGTTCCTCAATTCGCAAGACGTCTTCCGTCAGATAGAGCGACAGGCGACTTTCCGGCCGACGACACAATGAACCGAGTCGGATGATAGAGGGCTGCTGCGTGCGTGTCACGGTGCAATTTGTCCGAAACGTTTTTGGATCGCGACGAGAAGGGGACCACCCGGGTCGATCGCATTAACGACATTTTTACGTGATACCGCGGAGGGCACGCGAGCTAACCCCTCTCGGACCTGTTCCCCAGCAAAAAGGAGACCAATACCGGAGAAAAAGCGCGGTTAGGTCCCCGAGCCTACACATTTAGGTAATCAGATTAGAGGTGTAATTAACGGATCGAGCGAAATTGGAGCATGGCTCGACGAATCGACGCGTCCCTGTAAATCCCTCGGACCACGTTAGTCCCGCGCTGGTAATTATCTTTCGCAGTTCGTTAATTACCACGCATTAACGACGGGCTGTGCGTGGCTCTGATGGATCCATGGATCGCGTGGGCAACAAGGAAAACACGCTGGTAATTAATTGTCGCGAACGGGAGAAAAAGCACACGGACGTTTCCCGCCGCCGCTGAGTCGGGATGTTCCTTCCGGCCATAGGGAGGCAGGTCTCTGCGGGATGCCCCGACGAATGGAATTGGTAATAAACAAAAAAAAAAAAACATTCTTGTTTCTTTGTGTTCGAGGCAATCGTTCGTCTTTCTACAGTCGCCATGGTTATGACGCGCTGCGTTCATCTCGCGGTAAGCTGATCTTGCGATCGTTGAAAAGATTCTTTTAACTGTAGGGGGAGGGAACTTGTGTTCCTTTTCGTAATTAAAATCCGCTCGGCCTCTTTCCGAGCTTACCATTACTAGCGTGCACGGATCCAACGAGAACCCAGCACCTCGTTACAAGAGTTGTCCGCACGCGTCGCAACGGGCGATACGGAGGACACATTCGGTCTCCATTATGCGACGGTCACGCGTGTTAGACGAACATAATATGCGACGAATAGGGGTAGGGCTCCCGTGTTCCTTTTACGCGGCCGAGCATTCTGTCTTCCTCTCGAGGCGACCGCGAAAGGAACCGTCGCGATACGCGCGAGCCCTGGGCGAAATGAAAAGCCGTCTTTCGAAGCCGTGGTAGGATGGAATCGCTACGACGACGACGTGTTCTTACGCGAACGAGGACAGAGGGAAGAAAAGGTGGACGGGAATCTTGGTTACACTACAATCACGGAAGAGTTATGCCCGCCGGACGGGGAGGAGGAGGCCTGTTACGCGAAGTAACCGACGACCTCGTTATTTTCTCTTCGGCTAGCCGGAAACGTGGAAAACCCCGGGACGTAGAATACATACCAGCGTCGACGTCGGCTGAGATTTCCGCGGAGCCCGGTAATATTTTAACCGTTTAAGAATCACGGTGATGAAAATGCTGGTGTTCTAAAAATGTTGTGCGAAGACGCGGAAGATCTCTGTTCGTAGGAATGGCCCAGTAGTGCTTTTTCCATCTAGCATTTTTCGGTTAAACCACAGGATTTTTCGTGCTCGGCGGGTACACCGAGCGTCTTTGAAGTATTTCTCTCTAGCCTCGAAGGCGCGTGTATATTTTTATCAAAAGGATACAGTAAATCATTGATGAATGTTCGAAGGCTCATCTGCCTCTTAAACATTAAATATTTTAGAAACAAATATCATTGGCTTTAGAATTCCACACACTGTCACTTTGCTAAACTTCATTAAAAAGACAACGGTACATTTGAATACCTCTCCTTGTCAGTGCCCAGGAGCACACTCATCGATGATTCACTGTATATCATTCTGCTAAACAGACGCCACTTACGGTGGAATCCTTAATTAAGATCCACGAGCGGGTGGGTCGCCGCGGTTTTCGCCCTCGATCGGCCCAAAAGTAATCGGAAGCAATTTCGTATACTGTATGGGGTGCGTAAGACATAAACCATTCCGGCACCTACACGCTCCGAGGAATCGGACGTACACTTCGTAAGCAGATCGGAGAGGGACGCGACCGCAAAAGGGACGGCAGAAACGTCGAACGGAAGCTTGCGAGAATTCGGACCAGCTCATCCGCAGTGCGCTTTAATCAATGCTAACGATCCGTTTATTATTCGAAGGGTCGAGCGAGAACGGGCGGGGAGGGGCAGCAGGGGATGACCTTACGTGGAGCTTGCGGAGGGTCAGTTCCCTCCTGGCTCGTCGATGAAATTGCATTACCGCGGTCCAGGCGCCGGCAAACCGACTCTGCCGGACCGACACCACCCGAACCTCCCCTGTGGACCGTGTTCAAAGGAAAACCGGGGGAGATGTGGATTGAAATCACTTCCTGGGAAAGTGTCCCTACCTCCCTCGGCTGCCTGTGACGACAATTCCCGATATTTTACGTTCCATTTGTCAAAAGTCATCCCCAACGGGGGCGATTATTTACTGGAGGAAGTTAAACGACTTCGTGAGTTCGCGCGAAGTTATCCTCGGAATGCCGTGGACGCAACTTCCGGTTTCCGGTGGTTCGTCGTTCGTCGTTTTATTCGGACTGGAGTTCTTTCGGGAAAGTTTCGTGCCACGGGGCACTCCACAGTTTGGCTCGCGAGAAAATTAGAACGGGGCCACTCGTCCAAACGCAATTAAAGTTCCAATGCGGCTCCGTCGTTGATTTATGGATCGTGAAAAAGATTCGTTGCTCGCCCTCCCCCCCCCCTCCTACCCCAATAGTTTCCACAGGTTTTAAATAGAGCTTTCGCGATGCAGGCGCGAGGTTCGCTCTTCGAGTACTTTACTTTCTTTCCCGTTCTCTTTTCCTTTTCGCGTCTATCCTTCGAGTTTTCTGCTCATTATTCTTTCACGAGGACAACCAACAGGCTACGTACCCGCTGAATACGTACCCAATGTTATCCATTAGAGGTTGTAGGAAGTTTAAGTAGAGAATATTTAAATATCATCGACTTCACGGTCCCGTAAAGGTAAATGTGTTCCAGGATAATACAATGGACCCTAACTATACTGCCACTGAACATATTGCCACGCGAGGCACTTCCCCTTTCACACGTACTTTCGCGCACACAAATGCGCTCTCCCACCACTCTGCGTACCAGCATAATCCAGCTTTTGCGCAGGCGCCGAGTTCGAGGCTCCGAGGACAGAACTTACCATGGAGGGGGCTCTGACCTCATTGCCATTTTACTCCCCTACAGCCCCGACCATGGCAATATACTTAGAGGCCACTGGAGTCTTAGTGTACTATGACGTAATAGCAATCTGTTCGCTCCGCTGTAGAATTTCACGGATGGCGGAACAATCGTAACGATTAGCGCCCCCGTGAAAAAATCGAGCGCTCACGAGTGGTGAATGCGCGACGCGCGTCGGCCAAGTGCACTTAGGACCCGCGCGTACTTCGCAGCACGGCAAAAAGACGCCGCGTGTTTTAATTACAATGCAATTTTCTTTGCGGCGGTGCGTCCCTTTGAAATGCTGTTAGACTTCCACTCGAATACACGAAGCAATCACGCGGCCTGGCGGTCGCTCGTCTCGTGGCGACGAAACGCAACGCGCCGCGACGTTTTGATCCGCGAAGATTAAAGGGGGCCCCGCCCTTTTCTCTCCCTCGTCCATGTACATCGGGGGCGCAGTTCCGTGCCCACCCCCTTGCGAGTTCGCCGCAGCCGCCGCAAGTGCGCAAATATACCGTAGACCCGGCGACTGTGTTCTATGGGATCGTCTTCTCGGGCCAGAAGTGGGTGGACGTTCCCGCGATTGCTCGCCCGAGATTTCCCTCTTTGTATCGCGCCGACACGCGGAGGTTGCATTGTCATTCGAAATCAATTTGAATCCCCCACCCAGCTGGATTGTTTTCATCTGTCCGTGGCCATCCACGAACCCTTTGTCGAGAGCCATAAAGTTCATCGGAAAGATCGTCAGAACTACGTTGAATTATTATTGTATTACAATTTATTTTTATTTTGTTTCTAATGATAGCACTCCTGTGGTGAAAATGACTAATGCCTATACTTTCTTGATCTAGCTGCTATACAGTATCTTCATATAAGTATTTCGATTGGTAGATTAACCCTGGGATGATGTATGTCGAAGTAATTTATAGAACGTTTGATTCTGAAGTCTCATCTGCATTATATATATTAAGGACCCTGGGTGATCAATTTATTACAGCCATCTGCAGAAACTGACGGTTTTACGATTTTAACCCATATTCGGATTGCCAAATTTAGATGGTTTTCTGGAACCATTACTTCAGGAACTGGTAACTGCACACGAATTTGCTGCGCAACATTTAAAAATTGGATGAAATAAAGGATTACATAAATTTTCTAATTATGACAACACATATTAAAGTGTGCTTACTTTAAAGATCCGAGGAGACCCACTGCGATCCCCATACTCCGAGTAAGGATTAACTATATTTTCTATAATTATACAAGTGAAGTTCAATTGTTTTTGTGCACTTTTAGTCTACAATTATTAATTAAAAATTATCCAATGCAAAAACCCTGATTTTATGATTTTATTTCTACACGAACACAAGTAGACATATTTTTCTGTGGCTCTACTAATTCGATGACCCACTGTGCAATCGTAAATGTTCTAAATCTGTTTCTAATACAATTACAAGTGGTAGGATGAAAGATCGCGAATACTTCCATCCACAAAGGCTTACAGCTTCATGTTCAATGGCAGAACAATAGTGTTCCACGAGGACTGAATCTACCGTGAGATCGAGGGATGGCTCGCAGAATATGATCAACCGTCCGTGTGGTCCATCTAAATTCTTTTCGGGCTCGCGTCCCCCCATCTCGTTTCACCCGTTAAATGACTCGATTCGACGCCGCGTTATTTTCCCGCCCACGGCGATGCTTTATCACACGGTCATCGCTTCCACGCTCGTCAACTTCTCGTATCCGTTCCCCGTATCCCCGCCACGGTGGAAAATCCGTATAAACCCCATTTGCGATCCAATCCGGTCTGATGAATTCCAGAAAACGTACGAGTCACCGACGGAATGGGTATCTGGCGTGTGGAGTGGTGGGGGAGACGCAAGAACTATAATGGATTATCGGGGAGGTTGGGGTGGGGCGGCTGGATCGGTAATCGAATATCAGTCGGGGTTAAAATCCATCTAGTCTTCCTTCTCCGTTTACGCGACAAGTTGCTCTTTATCTCTTCTATCCGCCCCGTTTCGTCGATCCTCCCTTCCTACGCAGCGATACGAACTGCAGTCTAATTGTTATCGCACGATTACGAACGCGCGTTCGAATGTTTCATTGCGCTTGCTTTAATGGCCTTTCTTACGACTTCAACGGAGCCACACGAAGTTTCCCTGGAAAATCGTTTTTACGACGTGATCGAAGTAGCTGATGGTTGGCCCGTCCTCGACTAGGAGAACAAACCAGCTCGCGAATGCTGAGTAATTTCTTTGTCGTCCTTTCTAGATAGACGACGTTCCCTGTATAGTATATATATATATATATATATAAATCAAGTAGACCTCTTAAGGGCGGCGTGATTCAGCCGGGTCTCTTTTGTACCGCCGCCAAGTGGTCCTTCCTCACAGTTTTCGCCCGCCATCACCACGATACTTTTGCACCCCCTTCGACTCGACTGGACCTTTCGAAATCGAATCCTTCGCGACTGAAAACGACGCGCGAAATCCCAACCCGGCGTAGAGTCGTGAATCATTCTCCACGGTCCGTTAGTGGCCAGTCTAGCGTCTTTTTCTCTGTTCGGTTGCTCCTTGAAGGCAATGCTCGTGCGCCGATTACCCCTAGGGGAGGTGGGACATGATCGATGGACGATGGAAAGTTCCGCGGCGACGAATGAGCGGGGGCGGAAGTGGACAGCGTGGTGCTCGCCGCGAGAATGAAACATTCGTAACGTTATTGTTTGGAGGCCGGCGAACCACGCCGCCTGTGAAGGCTGACGTTCCCATCCGTCATGATGTCGTCGGGCAACCAGCAGCCTTTCAACGCCCTACCCCATAGAAACGCCATCACCGGAATCCCATGTGCGCATGGTGCGAGGCGTAATCGTGCACCAGGTGCCTCGCTAACGTCTCCTAACGAAGGACACAACCCCTGCCGTGTTGCCTTTCGTTCTCTCCCTTTCACCTGCCCCCCCGGCCAGCAGCTATCTCCCCCGCCTACTCCTTTTTTCACTTCTTTTTCACGAGGCAAGACACTCGTGGTAGAGGGAGCAAGCGAGGGAGAGAGAGAGGTAAGGTTTCCCTTAACAAGCATCGAGCAACTCGCTCTCGGTACCTACTCCGGACGTAAAAGGGACTTTTTGCTTGTTAGATTGTTTGCTCTCGTCGAACGAGAGGGCAGAGGATTCGGTTTTTCACCGGGGAGAATAACGCGTTCGGTCTTCCTCGAGAAACCGAGGCTCGGTTACCGAGACCGGCGACGGTCTAGAATAGTTTTTTCCTCCCCGGAGACGATCGACCCGCAGAGAGCGAGGGACTATCGTGAGATCGTTTGATGATGTCACGACATTAGATATCGTTATCACCTTGGTCAAACACCGACACGGATAAAAAACGAGAAAGACGTTTTCGAATAATATTTATTCCAACTTCTATTAGGGATCGTCCCTCTGGGATACTGTATAGATATAGTGCCCGCAGATGCGTGACATTAACGATCAGACAGAGGTTACAGTAAATCATCGATGAGTGTTCGAAAGCTCCTCTCCACTGACAAGACGTTCTCAGGTGTGCCGCTAACTTTTTAACGAGGTTCAGCACAATAAAAGAACCTGAAATTCTGAAGCCAATAATATTTGTTTCAATCGCATATAGTAATTAATTTACGAACATTTAATGTTCAGTGGAGCCTTCGAACACTCATCGATGATTTACTGTATTCCCCTTCTAATATTCAGGTTACGCGTTAATTTCCTCGTGCGAATTCGAACGAACACTCTTCCATCCCGTCGATATCTTTTACAAGCGACCAAAGTATCCGCGCTCGGGATATCTCCGCAGATTTTACAAATCCTTTGGCCAAACAAGTGGCGAGGATCTGGCAGGTACCATTTGCCATTGAAATCCTGCTGCCATTAGAGACGTCCGATCTAAATCCCGGTGGCATTTGCGCACCGGATTGTCGTCTTATCCTCGTGTCTCTCGCTCTCGTCCTCATTGGTCGTCTTTCTCGTACGCGTCTCTTCGGGAACGCGTCACCCTTATTCCGTCCTTCCTACCCCTCAGCTGGGGGCTTCACCCTCGCGCATTTCGGTCTTGTTATTTCACTACTTGTCCCTTTGGTGGCTGGCTGCCGACCAACGACCGGTTGGCCGGTTGCTCGCCAATGTGAAGTTCCTCGGTGGACCGTTTCTGGCAGCGAACGTTACCCTGTTAAGATCCGCAAAGCAAACACCGGGTCTGGAGGTGAGAGTGCCCTTCTGGAGCCCGCCAAGGATAACAGAGAGCTTTAAAAGGTTCGTGACGTCTTTCCCTGCGTTTTCCGTGAGGGCGTTTTTGATATTCGATTTGCCATTATTCCTTTTCACCTTCTTACCCTAGCTACGCCCTGTCGCGTTCGCTAATGTTTCACGATGTATTTGTTTCTTATTTGTCGCATTGCGTGGGTCAGCTCGAAGGAGTCTTCTCTGGAACGTGTGACATACAGGGTGCTCCATTCAAATTCTGGGATCAGAAATGAAAATAGAAAATTCTTCCTCTTCCAAAAAATTTCGTCAAGCTGAGGATAGCATAAATGATATGTTTTATTTGCGTGAAATTTTGTATTTTATTGCATTTCGAGCAGTTCAGACCGACAACGAGATGTTTATGGCCTTCCACCACTTGGTCTCGGGAGTTACTGGAATTTATGCCAAATTAACATTCAGTTTACTTTTTTTTCAGCACTTGAAATAAATGTACCCACTGGTAGGAGACCCTTCCCCTACACCGTTTTTTCCGAGGTTGCTAGTCAGTGTGCATCAATAGAGTATATTGAAAAGTGTTTAAGAACGATTTAAAGAAGCATCCAGAAATCGTCCGTACGTTATGTTGCACCTTATAGATGCACTGAAAGGAACCACTATCTATACGTTACCATCTTGCCAGCTGGGCAGAAGAAAACGCAATTCGCCCAGTTCGTTGTTCGACCATGCACGCTGCAACGATCCTCGATGCAAGATTCCTTCCTCGAGCGAATAATGGGACAAGGGGTGGGAAGGGTAACGCGGCGGGTTGCTAAGTCAGCGAGTTTCCACGCGTCGCCGTTGAAAGAGCCAACCACCAGCAGCGATCTCAGTTTTTCCATTTCCCGCGCGCATCGAATTTTCCCGCTAGCTCCGCGTAAACAGCCGATCCATGGGAGAGCCAGATGTACGCACGATTTCCTCGCCATTCACTCGCGCTCAGAGGCCCCCTTCTCCAACCGTTCATTCAATTTCCAGGACGAGCGAACGAACGAAACGAAACGAACGCGCTGGGAGATCTCTTTCTGGCGCGTCGACTCCCATTGCCAACAGCCCAGCTTTTCAATCCGGCTTCTTGTTACGTATTCAATTAGTTCGCGGATTTTGCGCATCGCGGCGAACCGGATACACCGGTGGAGCTGTTTTTCGTTGCCCAAGAAAGACGCGGGGGTAGGGGGATAAGAGGCGCAGCCCGAGTTGGCGTAATACGAGGGATAATTTAAATCTTGATCAGCATAGGATAGTGGGAGGGGGCCGTGTACCGATTCAGTCCGCTCGCGGGCGGACCAGACCGCATTAAAGGAATTAGTTGGTTGCGAAATATCGTGTCATTCAGCCTTGAGATAGCTTCTGGATGGCGGACCGCGTATACCTCTGTGGCTTGAAACGGAAAAAATTTTATTTCGTCTTAACGCATCGGTGGTACTCACTCGTTCTTGCAGGGTAGTGTAGACGTTGAAAATGTAATCATCTGCGAAACCGTTATGCCTCTGGAACGTAATTTTACGCCACCGGCTCAAGACGAGTAATCTGTACGGAGCGTAATGTTACGTTACCGGATCTCAACGCGTTACTATAAGTCGTTACCCGTGAATATCGAACCGGAGAAGTTAGGTTTCATGGTTCACCATTGAACGAGCTAGCCCGTGGACCGCAGTAACATCAGCACGAGGGTGGAACATCTTCCGCGTAATGAAAGAAAAATAACCCGGTGCCGTTGGAACGTTTCACGGAGAGGGTATAATGCGCACGATCATCGCCCTAATCTATTAATTGCGTGATTTTCCTGCGAACGGATTAGGCGCCGAATCCGACCCGTTGGATTTGCCTGGTGGCAGAAACGCTGGTCGATGATAAAGCGTCGCTTAAGGAAGATTTACGATTCTGGGGGCGAGAAGTTTAAATATTGTTCTACGGATGACGATAGGGATGAACTTTATTCCACGGGCGTGAAAAGTCGAATTCCCATACATTTTCGTTTCCTCTTTAACACTCAAATTTGAAGCCTGTTATTAGGAACTCGTTTTAGGGACGAATGGACGAATTCCACGAAGCCTCAGTTCCTCCTCGCCCTCCCACAGTAGTGGGGATAACGCTTGGTCAATAATCGTGTAGATAATCGAGAGGAGTCTGTATTTTAGGTCTGAGGAGCCTTTAAACCGTCTTCAAGGCGTCATGTCCTATCTGGACTGTGGTAACGTCTGCACCGTGCACTCCCTTCATCCGCTTAAAATTCACCGTATAGCCTCGCTCATTTCCGTAGATGCGACGGCGCAAGAGAGAAAGAGATAGCACGGCCGCGTGTCCCGCGATGATTATTCGGAGTGATCGGGGGATGTTCCCCGGTCGGGACAAACTGAACCGTAAGAGATTGCACAGTCTCCTCGTGTTGCTTCTCTAGCCCTCGACCGTTATCCACGATTTTTCCCTTTGTCTGGCCCTTTGCCCGTGCGTCCCGTGTCCCGCCCCGCGTGTCAGTCAGTCAATCAGCGGGATCTAGGCGGTTCCACCGACGCCCCTTGAAAACCACACCATCAGGCGTCGATATTAAAAGACGTCGCTGATTCTGTTCCTGGTTTCTGTCTCGAAGCGTCTCTGTTCCCTTGGCCAGCGTATCGCAGGTTCGAAATGTCCCGAAACATGGTGGTCGCGATCGAACCGAAGCGTGACCCAACGCGAACGATCCGCACGAAATGCAGCCAAGCCGCTTGCACCTGTCACTCGCGACGTTAACGAATTAACAGTTCACGTGACACTCTTTTCCACGGAATCGTTATCCCGCTGGAGGCAAATGACAGTCGTGTGACGCTGTCGCGGTTTGAATTATCGCGGTGGTTGTAGATGGTTCGTGACTCGCCGATCTAACGGTGTATCGGCCCGAAAGTGCTTCTTTACCCGTAATAGGCCGGCTGATTCGGGCACAAAGCACACGATAAAACGAGCCGAGGATTCTCATTCGACCAGTCAACCGGCCGTTTCTAATTTGATTGTTGCCCGTGGAGGTGGGGGGGGGGGGGG